>NC_084759.1:62007359-62324502 GCF_028858725.1 Colius striatus
TGTATGGTTTCAAATCCCTTCAAAATCGAATTGAACTCTTATGCCTCTACCCTGGGCTAATGCTATAATCACTGAGATACTGCATAAAATAAGAGCACTGTCTTCTCCTCTGGCCATAGTATAAAACTGAAGAGCATTTTCTTTTCAAAGATATATTTTACACACTTAACTTCAGGAAAGGATTATATCTCAAAAGGAAGAAGAGACTTTGGCCCCTGAGAGGGACAGAAGTAAGACCAACTGCCACCTTCAACACTTCCCTTGCAGCTAATTCAGCACATTGGCTTCACCTCACCACTCCTTCAGCAGGCTTCTGTAGTAGTTTTGGCAGGGGTAGAGTTAAACCAGCACAACTCTCAGTCTGCCTTAACTCTTCTCACTGTGTGATAAGCTTAGGTGACTATTTCAGGACAGAAGATTCTACTATTGGAGTGAGAAATTGGTAAAACAGAGGTAAGGTATGGAGTTAAATATTGCTCAGAAAAAATACCAATGTACCCTGAAAAAGACTACATCCTGTATTTCCATGACATCAAAACCAATTAAGCTTTGTTTCCCTGCTTGTTATCCCTAATTATTCCATCATACCGCCTCCAAAAAGCTATTCATAGTTACACATGTCATGTGACCTGGGCACATGTCTGAAGACTACAGGTTTGCAAGTACATTTTGTGAAATAGCAGCAAGTGCTACGTGGTCAAGCAGCTCCTTGCTGAGACATCCCCCTTTGTGGAGCTGCGGGAAAAAGATGCAATCCTCTTTATGCTCTCAGCAATGGGACTGAGAAGAAAGAGCTTGAGAGAGAACTGTCCAAGGGCACGGTTTTATGATACAAATGAGACCATTTTGGGGCAATCTTTGCTGGTTAACGTGTCTGTGAGTTTAGCCCCCCCGAGCTGACTCCTCAGGCTTCAAGACGAGCACGATATGCTGCCCAAGGAAGGCAACGGGACTGCACACCTGATGGGAGGGCTCAGATAGGAATCAAACCCTCCTTTTTCAGCAGTAGTACCCAGACAAGCTCTATAGGCTCAGTCTTACCCTAAACCCACAGCTTCAGTTTGACAGTAAGTGATAGCTTCAAGTCTGAGAATGAGCGCTGGATCCCTCACTTGAGCAGATGGGAATTACTGTGCTGAATTTCAAAGGAAAGGAATTTAATTTCCATATGATGCCAGTGCTTTCTTTTAACCACCTCATCCTCCTGCCTGCCAGAACTTCAACTAAGGAATTGTCCACATCCTGGTTTGAATGTTTCTATGGAGTCAGAACTTGAAAGAATATGTCTATGCTCAGAAATTATACCTAAGTCCATTACAGCACACCAATAACTCAACTGTAATTACCTAGTGGTGCAGGCTGGAACAAATCAAGTATAAGCAAATCCAGAATCTGTGCAAGTACGAGAAAAGTCAAGAAATGATAGGCAGAAACCCCTTTGAGACTGCTGGATTCTCACATGACCACTGAGCCTAGTCCTCAGCAGTGAACAAGAGAAGTTGCAATAGATATATTTCTCGGGTTCTCAGCCACGTTTTCTGCATGCTCCAATTCACCACAGGCAACAAAGCGTTTCTCAAAACCCTTCTCATGAGCTTAATGCCAAGTAGGAAAGACCAGAAGCTGTAACTTTCACGTGGTAAATGTAGACAGCAGGAGAGAGCAGAAGCACTTCCAATGTCCTGCTCCTGATGAAGGAAAGGAGCTCATCAAAACATGGTAAGAAGGCTTCCTCACCACTTGAGATGATAAGTACCAAGAAAAATTCAAAAATGTATTGCCAAAATACTTTGCAGCCCAAGTGAAGGAGAAAGCTTCTTTCTGACCACAGATCTGAAGACTGATGCAAACCAGAGCACATGGCAAAGACACATCAAGTAGACACTTGATAAAACTGAGCCCCAGCGTACTCTGACTTGTGTCCTGGCTCTGGATGTGGTCAATACCTAAATCCCCGAAAGAATGCCAAAACCTCATTGAATCTTTTCCACTCAACCCACAAAAGTCCTGCAGCATGAGAAGGTAGCAATGTAAGTATGATGCAGTGTGACAGTAGCTTTAAAATCCCTTTGGATGTATCAGTGTAGCAAATACCTCATGGTCCATTCTTCTAGAGCACTAAACATGCAATTACGCCTGCAAGAACCTGATAACTGCAAAAAATCCCCCAGATTGATAGGAGGACTGTTCAGCTAGTGAGAACCTGCAGCTACTACATCAATGTCTTCTCACAAAGGTAGGAAATGAGAAATTATGTGTTCAATAGTTGAAAAAGAAAAATTTCTCCATGGAATGAAACGTGAGAAAAATCAAACCCAGTTCCAAAACATTGCACTGAGAAGATGCCATCCCTTCAATTTGGTCTCTGTGGCAACAGTTGTTGGCTATTTTAACAAGAAAATTGCAAGAAACTTTGCAAACTTGCCTTCAGACAAGGTAACAAGTTGAAAGTGCTGATGACAGTGGAAAGTTCCTGTAGACTGAACTCTAGAAAACAATTAATCTGTGTTAATGATGTCCGGGGGAAGTGACAGGAAATGCTGCTTAAGGGAGATCAAGCCCATTTTACCCTTGAGCAGATATTACATGAAAGGCCAACGACAGCTTAAGATGTTCCCTTCCATGTTTGCCAGTATTGACCTTGTTCAGGCAAATTATCAGTCCCTGCATCTTCTCTGAAGTCCCATCATTATGAGTGCACACACACCCTGGATGTCTGATATGCATATATTATCTACATGAATTAAACCAACTTGCATTTGTACTCTGAGCAGCTGGTCTGAAATTTACTCCAGAATAAAATAAAAAGAGTCCAAAAACCATATATGCAGCTGGGATTGCTTATGAGCAAAAAATGTGGTATCTTTATAGCCAACAGCATATGTATTCAGTACGCAGATCTACAAATATTGGATTCACTGCCAAAATCATTGTTAAGAAAACTGGCTGACTCTCTGCATTTTCCTGATGAACCAGAAGGAACCTGCTGAAGAGAGGGAGACAAAGTAGAGCACTTAGGAAAAATTTCAGATCACAGATTTACACGTGCAGTGCCATCCAGCCAGTCCCAAAGGAGCTGTCCCTTCAGCACAGCACCTTTCTGAGCGGGGTATTGAGCTTGGATCCAAGGGAGGTGTCAGCACTGTTGTGATGAGCTTCGACAGTGTGTCTAATATTGTGGCAAACAAGACTGTCTCGTGCAAGGGCAGGTACCTTCACACACAGTTGTGTTCGGTGCTGTAGACCCACTTATCAGCATCCGCAGGTGACACTGGAATGCAATCCTGTTTTCAAAGTGATTTAGTGTCCCCCTGAAGTTGTTTAGAAGATGACACACACAACAGCCTCTTCCTCTGCCACAACACTTAACCAGAACAGCTATATTGCTTTGTTTGCAAGATCAAAAATAGATAATTAAGAAAAAGTTTTAAAAATTGGTCTTTGTTTATGTCACTTTTCAAAACACTAGCAAATTCTAAATTCCCTCATGCTTACTTCAGATAATGGAATCTATGTGATGAGAATCATTTTTAATAGAGCTTCTCTGTGTTTTTACCGAGGGCATATTTTTACCCACTGCATGGAGCTGACTTTGCACATATTCTTTCTGCTATTTTAGCAGTAGGAGACTAGGTTAGCACACCAGTCATTCACTCCTGGAGATCTGGATTCAGTTCCTGGCCTACATGACAAGTGATAATGAGTTTGGTTATTGAATCTCCAGGGGATATTTGTTCACATTACTAAGCAACCGCATAATTTGGCAAGATGTGTTAAGTATGTGCTAAGGATAAGACCAGGGGCCAATTGCTCAAGTGACTGACACAATGCAGCCTCGCTCACATCACTACACCAAGCTATTCCTTTGTGTGATTCTGCTAGAGAACAGGAGAACTCTGCAGGTTTTTCAGCATATCTGTTTTAGTTTATATCGACACAGGCCAGCGGACAGTAGAGCAGATACGATCTGCATCTCCAGACACATAAGGAAAGAGGACTTTTATCCCTACTATCAAACTCAGTGCATGATTCAAGCTTACTTTAATCACCCTTTTCCAGCACTTCCTGCACCCAAACAATAATAAAACACAATGCAAGGTGAAAAAAAATATTGGGATTTAAAAAATAATTGCATAATCATTGGAGCTGTTTTTTTTTCCTGTTGACAGGCAACTCTTTAGGGTTTGCATCTTAAGGTTTTTCTCCTCAAACACAATGTTTACAAAGTTTAATTTAAACAAAATGAGAACTGAAACTCCTGCGTGATCACAAAAGTCTCAAGAGAGTATGTTGGTCACATCACATTGGCTAAGCATTTCAGGTTTGAGTTTCCTTGAAGTGGGCAGATTGCTTCGACAATCAGCATGGCAAAAGAAGCAACTTATCTTAAGGCTACTTCCAGGTGATCTTGTTTTGACACTAGTCTAGTTGACTATGCTCCAGCTTCAACATGAAGCGCATGCAAGTTTTTATAGATGACCTCCAGACTAGTGGACCAATCACTGGGAGAGCAGACTGGCGCTTTCAAGGATGATGCCTATGGGTATATAATTCTCTTTTCCCTGAGCCTCTATATAACACATCTGTGAGCTCTGAATACATCTAAAGAGCAAGCCCATCCTAGGATTTGGGAAGAGAAAGGCAGAATTTGTCTTGTCTCTGCACGACAGTAGCACATGTGTAGGTGCTGTGTATCCAGAGCCCAGGGTAGCAGGTTTGTCTGTGTGCTCCTGCACCTATGAACCTTGGAAACTTTGCAGCCAAAAGCTGAGGTGCATAAGGAGATTTGGCTACTTAAGGAACAAAAGTGTTCTTCATCATTTTCTGGGACTTTGGTGTCTACACAATTTAGGTAAAGGAACAAATATATTCTAGATCCTACCCGTGATATACTGGAGTAGAAATAGACCTTATTTGTAGGACATAGCCATCTGCTACAAATTAAGGTACAAAAGGGGCTAACACTTCCAGCATATAAGAGATCCAGATGTCACATCATCGCCCAGTCATATGACAAAAGTCAGACTTCATTGATAGCTTCTGCAGGAATTAAGGTTCAGCACCTGGCAGGCTTAAACCTATAGCAGAGAATTAAAAAAAACCAACTCAGGAGTAAATCTACTCCCATTCCAACAGGAACGATGCTCATTGTGGGGGTGACTGGTAGCTGAGTAAATCTGGAACGGCTGCAAATCAGGAAATGACTTGTCAGCCAACTCCAAGTCTTTTTTTGGCACACAATACTCTTGGGGAGGATAGTGGCAGGAATGAGGCATTTATGTCTGATCATTTGGGAATTTTATGAATAAAATGATAAAAGTTCACTTGCTGTGAATCATAAAAAACCAGAAGAGTCTCCCTGCCATGACCAAGAAAGAATATGAATAAAATTCCATTGAAGAGAAGCCATGGTCGACCATGACGCTACTCATAAACAAATGCCACTAAGCTTATGATTGCCATGAGCTGAGACATGCAGCCAAGAATTAAAGAGCTACCGTTTACACTGGAAATAACACTATGGCACCATTCCAGTTTTCCCTGAAGGTATGGACAGTGACAACATCTGAGATGTCAAGGGAAGGTGGACGTGAGCATGATGTTTCATCTCATGTAAGAAGCTCACAGGAGCTGGGCATGACACAGGGGACCCCTCCCCACCACACCACTTCTGTCTTCTGGCAGTGCTGTGCCTCTGAAGCACAGGCAGCGACTTTGAGTGTAGCACTGTGGGTGAGAAAGACAGTTACAGCCTACCTGATTTGCCAGCCCATCTATGGAAACATTGAGTCGTGTCAGAAACGACAGAGAAAACATTTGCTTTGATTCAGAGTGCCTGCCTT
The DNA here is from genome assembly GCF_028858725.1 of Colius striatus. Classification (NCBI taxonomy): domain Eukaryota; kingdom Metazoa; phylum Chordata; class Aves; order Coliiformes; family Coliidae; genus Colius; species Colius striatus. Next base: position 62,013,203 of record NC_084759.1, read on the forward strand.
CTATTTAGGGGATGCCAGAGCCTTCAAGAGTGTGAACTAGCAGCAGAGTGAGGAAAGCACCTAATCTAACACTTGAATTTATTTCATATGCATTTTTCTCCCTTCTCACATAACACTCCACCTTCCCCAGATTATCTTTAAATCAAGTTCTCCTCCAGTCTGCTCCAGTTCTTCAGAGTTGTATAAACCTGTCTGCTCAAATGCTCCACCTGCAGAAAAGCTATGCCAGCTTTAACTTCATCAAACCAAGCATAAATCCTAGATGTGCCAAAAAAAAAGCTGCTGAAATGCCAAGGAAAGCCACATTTTCCAGATCTCCTGCAGGGAGAATGAGACCTGAATCCCAAATAAAGGCTTGTAAAAATCAAGTAAAACTTTGATTTCTTTTTGCTAATTGTCAGGCCATTAATATAAACACCACTTCTGCATTAAGCTGTCTTTACTCCTGCCAGACTCTTTTATAAGGACAGTATCTTTGTATCTTAGAGCATTAAGGTGCATTCACCTCCCACTAAAGAGCCCAACAAGATAAAGATAGGGGAAATGCAAATGTCCATCTGAGACAGGAGGAGCTGGGAGGCCAACCAGGCCAGTGTCTTCTCCTGGTCACTGGCAGTAAGGTGCTGCAGAAAGCATTCTACAGCCATGTCAGAGCCTCATACAAGTGTCCTCAAGGAAAGTACGTTGCTTGCCACAGCATCCAGCAGTCAATAGATGCTTGATCAACAACAGAGTATCAACCCTCTCCAAAAGTAAGGATGCCCCATCGTCCTCAGGCAGACTCTCCTCATTACTCACTGACAGCAGAATGAATCAAGCCTAAGCCACTGGTGAAAAGGCAGTCCAGAGGAAATGAGAATCAAGAGCCATTTTACTTTTGGCAAATCAGATACTGAGATATTCAGGAATGTGTTAATGAAAAGCCTTGACTCAGAGATCTGCATCTGTGTCATGTGAAACATGAGCTGTGGTGAATTAAAAAACATTATGGCCTGATTCTATTTGTGGCATGAATTAGTGTAATGCTGATGGTGTCAGTAGATCTGGGGCAACTCACTCCAGCTGAGAAACTGTCCCTATACATTGAATATATCATGCCTGGACATCTCTGACTCTTGGAAATCGCTGATATAGCATTGTTAAGCATTGAAACAGGCTGCACAGGGAGGTGATGGAGTCCCTATCCTGGAGATATTTAAAAGGTGCTGAGGGACATGGTTTAGTGGTGGGCTTGGCAGTGTGAGGTTAGTAGTTGGACTCAATGATCTTAAAGGTCTGTTCCAACCATAATGATTGTATGATTCTATTAACTGAAGGGATTAAGCAGCTCAGGAAGTTGGTAAGGGGATTACACCGACCTTTGTGTATGAACGGCTGTGCCAAGAGAGAGACCCAGCCCATGGGCTCTCCTTGTGCTCTCAGCAGACGTGCTTCTGCACCACGGAAGTACGGCACTGTGCAGCTTGGTTGTCTCATCAGGGAGAAATTGGTGAGGATGCAATTAAACGGTCTGATCTGTCTCTAAGGCTGAAGTCAAAGCATACTGGTGGGACAGGCATGGAGTCCCTCTACCTAGGTGAGGCTGTAGAGATTAATTATGAATGTAACTAATTCAATGTCTTCTGTCCAATTGAAAGCTGGCATTTTCAAGCAACTTCTGGGAGACAGAAATCTTCTGAAACGTTCTATTCAGGCAGCAAGATAAAATTCATTTTGTTGAAAAAACTACTTCTGCTAGACTTACAGAGTTCAGAGGCAAATACCTTGTTTATACCATCTCTGAATGTCAAAACCACCCTAGGTAACCCAACAGAAAGAAGAATCTCGTAAATTTCCCTCCAAAACCCGGAAAAAAACAGCAGGGAAAAAAACCCCCAACATTAGGGATCATCAAATCACTTTGAGTAGGTAGGATTTGATCAGTGCAGCAATGTTACAAGAGGACACGCGGGCTGCCTCACTGCATCTCTAGTGCCAGTTTCAGGAGTCCTGGCTCCCTCAGTGCCCTTGGAGAGGCAAGGACCAGCCATGCCCCCATGACCCATGGCTCCTCTTCCCTCTGGGGCTTTCAGAGATGCTGAAGAATGGCTGCAGCCCTAGTGCTGCCCCTGTCATCCTGATTTTGCTGCAAGAGGGAACAACAGCCTCCCTCTGGCCTTGCTGGCTGTGCATGGTGTGTGGCTGGGGCCATGCTGGCTGTGGTGGCAAGGGGTGCGTGCTCCCAGGGAGGGTGGCTGGACCCTCCAGAGGCAGCTGGCAGAGGCCATCTGCAGCTGCAGAAGCAGGACTTGCCCCAACAGGGTGAGGTAATGACACAGTTGGGGTCTGTTGAGTTTCGCAGCTGGAACAGGAATTTCTCTGGAATCACTTGCTGCTTATAAATGTAAAAAAATAGGAGTGTGCTTATACAACACCAAGACTGAAGGATTGAGCAGTTGGACAGATAATATAATACTCCTTCTGTGGCAGTGTCATTAAATAGAACTTTACATAGAAGCCAAAGCACAGCACTGCAAATCTCTCTCTCCCTGGCAAAATCCTTGCTGCCTGCATTTTTCTGTATTACTCATTACTACCAGGAGAATGATTTATTTTGAAATAGGAGGGAGAGGAGACACTTGGCACCACGGTTTTGAAGAGTTCCAGTCTTCTGTTCTGCAAAAAGCATTCTAGCCCAAATACCATTTACCAAAAAAAACCACCCCAACAAAACCCAAAGAGAAAGGATTGCACATTAAAAGGAAGAAGAATAAAAGATATTGTACAGTGTGACTTGTAAGATGATTCATATCCTGTTCACACTCCTTCAACATATGTCTTTAAGGTAGGGGTGACATCTTCCTCAGAGTGTCATTCCTTGATAGGGAAAGTCACAGACGAAGGTCAGCACAAGGTTTGTGCAAAATGGAAGATCCCCCATCCCGGTGTTATTAGTGCTAATGGAAATGACTGGTTAAAATGAGGCAGAGAATAACACTTGACTGTAAGCCTGATAAAGGATGGAGGCGCTCAATGAGATGGCAAATGTTTACATAAATTCTATGTTCATGACACATATGACATCTGCAGAGGGGAGGGCACAAGATGGATAGATAGTCTATAGTTTGAGAAATGAGAAACTCTGTTTAATTAAGTTGTACTGACCCCTTGGCAGGCCAGAAGACTCTACCTTTCTGCAATATTTTGTCTCTATTTTAATGCAGCTCCCTGAGAAGACTTTAAACATGAAGCACCTACTAGTTCCCCGGTCTCTTTTCGCAAAGGTCCAAAAGAAGTATAATTCTTTGGCTGGCCCAACACAATAATGATTTTCACTCCTGAAAAAATAAATACATTATGACCTCAAAACTCCCTTTCTGCATTTAGTTTTAATTTATTATGAATTCTATCCACATTCTATGCCAGAAGGCCCTTTGGCATCGAACCAGACAGGTGCTACCTAAAAATGTGGCAACTCACAGTAACCTACTGCAGATTTCTAATGGCTACCAAATTATTTCCAGTCTCTATATTCCCGATCTCTTTTATAAATGTCTGAAGAAGCCAAGCCTTGAAGATGATCTGAAAAATGCGTGGGAGTTGCTGAAGATGATCAGTTTTTTGTTCTTGTTCTCCACAACGTCGCCACCAACGCTCAGATGTGCAGGGGGGCTTTGTTGCTTCTCGGAATATCTGACTGAGCCCGCGTCTCAGCTGCAGTCTTTTGCCTCTCCCACCCAGTTAGCATTTCTACCATCATTATAGCCACACAGGTTTTCATTGATTTTTTCCCATCATTATCTGCTCGATGGGCAGTCATCAGTTTGCTGCTAACCCTTCTCTGGTAAAGCAGCCCCAGGAGGCAGCTGAGTTGGACAAGTTTGATAGCGGGGTGAGGCTGACCGATGTGTCAGGAATCAATCACAAGCAGCACAGTTCACTGTTTATTAAATGGATGCCACCATTTGATCATGTACATGTAGAACAGTGAGTTAAATCGGACTGACAACCCTTTGCCAGCTCAGAAGAAAGGAAAATACCGGCACTGACAATATGACAGCTTCCCAGCGAGGCACCTGTGGGAATGGGGCGATGTGACAGAGAACAGGCTATTATGCCATGCCATGCCTCCGTCCCAGAAAATCCCTGCGCGGAGCAGTTTAACTACTACAAACACGTTATGTACTTGTCTTCTTTCATTAGATCTTGTCTAATCTCATTAAGCTAACAACCTAACCAATGGCAATAAACCACTCGCTCAACAAACACTGTGTAGCTCTAATTGGCATTAATAGGAGATACCTGCCAGTCCCTCTGTGCATCAGAAAGGTGCAGCCCTCCAGTGCTTGCTCCTCTGTGGCAGATGTAGGCAGTGATGCCTCTACCTGCTGTCTCCAAGGCTGGGCAGCTCCCAGGCTGGAGGGACACGCATTTTTGCAAGCAGCAACACTTTCATAGGGTTGGAAAAGGGAATAGGTACAATTTTCCTATGCCCTGCTAATCCCAGGTGCCAATGAAGTTCTCCAGCAGCAGAGTGTAGGTCATTGCATGCCCTAAGTGGCTGCCTTGAACTGGTACTGGTACTGAAAAGGATGCCATTACAACTGGGAAAGCACCAAGCCTGCAAAAACACTCTGCTCCTGGTCTGTGCCAGTACTGTCTTTCGCTGCCAGTGAGGCACTGGCCCTCTTGTGCAGAGTTTTCACATTCTTTAAATATTGCACAAGATTATATTTCCACATCCAAGAAAGATAAAAAATGGCAACATGCAGCAGATTTACTCACTCAGATTTATTCTTGTACCAGCAGCAGTGAAAATCTGCCTTCATGCTTTACTATATGAAGTACCATTTGTGGAAGTATTCATTAGCACTTCATTTATAAATCAGACTTTAAAAAAAAATCATTGGCAGTATTTGCCTCTTTCATATTCCAAATGTTGATAAAAATAGATTTGCTTTTCAGAGTTTTCTGTATATAATACCTAGCAATAACTTTTTAAAATACTGTTTGTAAAATTTAGCCCTAAGTCTTTAACCATTGGCTTTTGTTTGTGAACCATGGGTGGGCGATTGAACACAGGTTCTATCTAAAAGGGGTGGTGCACATAGAACAATTCCTTTTGAGTCCCCACCATTTGCCCAAGTTGTTGTCCCAAGGAGGAAGGACTATTTTACTCCACCTTTTGTAGCTGGATGATGACTGAACTGCTTCAGACAATTTGCTGCTTTCGGCTCCTTGGGGCGTGACCACAGGACTGGATGTGGCCAAGCTCTGGTGCCAAAGAGCTAATGGGAGCTGGATGCCTGCTCCCAGCCCATCCAGCCCTGGGGTTAACGCATCAGCTAAAACCTCAAGGAAGGGCAATAGCTTGCTGAGATTATGTGATTTGACCACATGCCAAGCCCCATGCCTCCTTATCCACTTAGAAACAGATTTTCACAATGTGCATTTTGGTCAGAAACATCTGAAAAGATTAATAAACTATTACTCACACAAACGCTCTCCCCCTGCTAGTGCCAAGCCTCATAAATCCATCAGGAGTCTCCGGGTTTTCAACTTTCCTAAAAGACCCAGCTCCTGGAGGCCAGTGAAGCCTCCTGGTCTTGCTCTGGTGAATTGGAAAAGTCCATTGGAAGCCTCAATGCAGGCACATCCGTCGGTCATCCCTCCCCAGCAGGGACAAGCAGAAGCCAGTGGCTTGGAGGCCATTGGAAGCCTCAATGCAGGCACATCCATTGGTCATCCCTCCCCAGCAGGGATAAGCAGAAGCCAGTGGCAAACTCCCTCTTTAATTATGTCTATTGCTGCAAATGTATTTTTTTAAAATTACAAAATATTTTTACAAATGGGAAAAGTTTTAACTCATACCTTCAGGGATGTGAGTGTGTAAAGTTTGTCAAGGTAAAACTTTAGTGGTAAAACCCCACCAGGTGACTTTGTGATCTAAAAAGGAGAAGGCATATTTTGCTCAAAAACAAGTTATCTCACAGCACATGCATTCATTGTAAAAATGTATTTGTTTAACACAAATAGTTAAAAACCTCCAGCTACTCATCTGATGCTCTAATCAAGAAATTACAATCGCCTGGGAGATAAATATTGCTGTATACTATTTATAACTGCTAATAAGCTTCATCCCAGGAAGTAAGCAATTTTCATTTCCAGTCCAAAAGATTCTCTTTGGCAAAAGAAGCGGCATAATCTGATTTTTCAAAACACACCAAAATCAGTCAGAAAGCTAGTATTTAGTTAAGGAATTTCCTTCTCACGTGCTAATCCCCATCATTTCTCACCATGTATGACACTCCTGCGTATTTGAATTCACATGCCACATTTACTCCGACGTTTTATTGAATTAAATGGCAAAAGGAGGTGGGGGAGGAGAGGCCTTATGTGGGAAGAGAGGTTTAGAATAGAGCCAAAAGAAAGCACATTGCAAGAAGAAGGTAGTCATAACTGGGGCACTTCTGTAATCTGTTTTTGAAGTAACATGAATTTGAATTTTAGACATACCCTTTGATCTAACTTTTCTGTTGTGATTTTTTTTTTTTTAAGGAGAAAAAGGCAACACAAAGTACAACAGCTGCAAGCAAAAACTGCTATTAATTTCTGACGGATGGAAGGAGTACTTGATACTAGCATTTGCAGGGCTTCAGTGCTTCACAGAGGGAACACTGAGGGCAAGGTTTTTGTTTACAGATCAACACCTCCTATCAGTGGTGCTTTTCAGGAGAGCACTGCCAGCCTCTTCCTGCTATAAAAATAGCCTAAAATTATCAAGCTTGTGTCTGGGTTTCCTTGAAAGTGAAAGGAGTTTTCCTACCGAGTGGAGAAATGTTATCTTGTTTCTGCTTCCAAGTACTAAGTGCCCTGTTTTACTATTCATCTGCGGTTGTTTTACCACCAGGAAAGTGAAATGGAAAAATGTCCAAATTCAAAAAATCTGTCTGTACATGGAACGGGGCCATGTGCCTATTACATTACAGGCTCTGTCATCTGCTGTGATAACAAATATATATATATATATATATGAGGAAGAAACCCAAGGAACGCTGTACACCCTGGAGCGGAGCGCCCAGTGCTTGCAATATGATCGGCCTATTGTTTAAGGCCCATTTTAGGGGATGAAAATATTTCTCTGGCAACGGTGCAAAGGTAAAAACAGCTCAAATTATCTGCTGTGTAAGCACCATTTAGATGAATGAAATATGCCCAGGGACTATGGATCTTGTGACAGACCTTTCCTAGCTGCATTATCCACAGCATGCTCTAAGTTTTTAGATAGGAAACACATTTCTTTGCTCCTTTCTGTTTGTTTACCTTGGTCTTCTCATTTCTTCTTCACAGTACTCATATCTGTCAGGCAGCTGGCTCTGTAGAGATGATAAAACTGAAAATTTCAGAGCCACATATATGAGAAGAAAGCAGCTTGCCTGTACAACTCACAGGAAATTCAAGCATAAAGGATCATGCATGAACATGGTCAAATCCCTTTCTGGGGAGTACTATTGGCACTTTCTGTTTGGAAATGTCCATTGCAAGGGCTCTTGAAAGAGTCCACATGAGATGACACACTGATGCTCAGCCAGGGGCCCACGAGTTGCCACACGCAGCACAACGAAGCTGTGGCCTTTTTTGACAATGCTGGCAGCAATGCTGTAGTACAGATCATTGCTTCCTCCTAAACGCAAGACCAACAGCAGTGACAAAAAGGAAGAGCTATGAGATACAAGCACAAACAAATTAAGAAGTCGAATGTAGACAGAGTGCAAGAACAGCATCATGAAACTGAAAACTAAACCTGAGCCAGCAATGTGCCCTCGTGGCCAAGAAGGCCAATGGCATCCTGGGATGCATCAAGAAGAGTTTGGCCAGCAGGTCGAGGGAGGTTCCGCTCCCACTCTACTCTGCCCTTGTGAGGCCTCATTTGAAGTCCTGTGTCCAGTTCTGGGCTCCCCAGCTCAAGAGGGACAGGGAACTTCTGGAAAGAGTCCAGCACGGGGCCACGAAGATGATCAGGGGACTGGAGCATACTCCTTATGAGGAAAGGCTGTGGGAACTGGGATTGTTTAGTCTAGAGAAGAGGAAACTGAGGGGGAATCTCATTAATATTTACAAATACCTAAATGGTGGGTGTCAGGAGGATGGGGCATCCCTTTTTTCTGTTGTATCTAGTGACAGGACAAGGTGTAATGGAAAGAAGCTGGAACACAAAAAGTTCCATTTAATCATAAGGAAAAACTATTTCACTGTTCAGGTGAGGGAGCCCTGGCACAGGCTGCCCAGGGAGAGTGTGGAGTCTCCTTCTCTGGAGGTTTTCAAAACTCGCCTGGGCACATTCCTATGTGACCTGATCTAGGTGGACCAGGGGTGTTGGACTATATAATCTGTAAAGGTCCCTTCCAACCTCTACCATTCTGTGATTCTGTGATTCTGTGAAATAGTCACTTTATGAACGTCAAAAAACATAGGACTGTCTGAAAAAATAGTTAAGGTGACTACATCAAACAATATCCAGCAACACCAGCAACTCTTTAAAATTTCATTTTCTCCAGTCTCTTTCCACTTAAAAAATTAATTTTATCATTCAACCTGATGCACTGAAGGCATTTGTAACTAAAACAGCCCTCAATAAATACTACTGCTGCTTCTCTATGGAGTTTTGGTGGGTCGTGTCCCCCATGTCCTTTGCCATCACTACACACAAGCCAAAAGGGCAGGACATGATTGAGAAGGACAATGGGCCAGCTCCCACTCTGGCTGTGGCGGACACTCCTCTGTCCTGCTAGTCCTGCAGTGCCGTGGTCATGGCACATCCCATGAGCAGCAGTGAGGAAAAATCAAAGATATGCTAAGACAACAGGAGAAATACAAATAATAACTGAACAAAGGAGCACTCTGTAGACAAAAGAAAAAAAAATAAAAGTCCTTGTTCCCTTCTGGAAACATTGTTTGTACTAGTCTAAGATGATAGTAAAGAAGAGCTGTTTTCCCAGGGAATAAAATTATCTTGTTTTTCTGAAGATAACATTGCAAATCTAAACCAAAAAGCGTATGGAGTTATCACATCCACTACAAAACTTCATCTACTGAATACACTTGTGCATAAAACCAACATACTCCTATGAAATCAACTTCTCTTTCACCATCTGACTTGTTCTCATGAGTCACATTCAAAGAACGACAAATGTTTATTCAAAATCTGAAATATTTCAAGATACCTAGAAACAGGAACTTTTGAATGGTTCGAAAACACATAGCATACTAAACCAAGCATACTTCCTTTTATTCCAATTGAATATCAAATTCCAACCTCTCCTGGCAGATCCTGCTTGGAGGATCTTTGCCCCGTTAAGTCTCATTCCTGCTAATTGTCTGCTGAAAGCTGAATAAATATGCTTTCTGGGTAGTCGGTGCGCTTTGAGGGTTTTGGCTGTCTGCTGACACGAAGGATCCAAATTTGCCTCTTTCCTGGTTTTTTTGGTTGTTGCTGTGGTTTTGAGAAAGATTATGTTAATATTTTGAAAGCAATCCAAGCCTTCTTTTTACTTGAGTAATTATTTCCACATCATTCAGTGCTCCCAGCTTTGGAAACATTTCCTAGGTTCCTCCTGGTGGCCATCTACCCCATAATGTAAAAAGGGGTAATTACGCATGCCACGTTTGTTTTTCAGTTACTGGGAGGTATATAGCTAGCTGTGGGATAAAATTACTCCAAAGCCAGCCTTGGCTCTGTTTCAGTTTGAAAGTTATTTCTTACTTCCACACAGCATTAATTTTGGGATACAGCAAACATTTACTTTGTCCTAATTTTGAAATCTGACTCAAAGTTTTTAAATGTTGTTTTCATTCACGCTGCAATAGATCTTTCTACTTTAAGGAAACATTTACTACATATTTTCGACCTATTTGAGGTTTAGCCTCGTAAAAATCTCCTTAAGGTGATGACCTTTGCACTGATCCATTTCCATCACAGATGGATTTTTAAAACCTTTGAGAGTACACTCTGCTTAATTTTCCTCTTGAATGAGGCTTGGTCTAGAAAGACAATGTTTTGTATGGGATGAATTTCCAACATACGTTTTGAACCCTGTCACAAAAATTAGAGAGAGGTGGGGAAGATCAAAGCAATAAACAGACCCTTGGAATGCTGGGCAGCACCTGCAAAGAGGTAGAGCTGGCAACCTGCTAATCACAGCAGAGCTGACTTGGCTGTCCTCACTCATGGCAGTAAGCCAGTGCATTTGAGGGGAACTTTACTAAGTGAGGTGCATCTCAGTGTAAGGATGACAAGAATTAGCTCATCAGATGGCCAGAAATCAAATGGCCTGATCTTTCTTGCTCAGTCCTCTACTAAAAGCTGTGCCTTGACCCATACAGCCACGTTGGGTTTCTTGCATTGCCACTTGGAAGTCAGGAGAGCCTCCCTCCAACTTTTGAAAGACAGAGCAAGCTCTGCGATGTTTTAATTGGTTCACTTGGGAGCCACCCAGATTTGAATTCCTGATTTATTTTAATCATGGGCTGAAAATTTTCTTTATGCCAGAGAGGTCTTTCTTATTTCGCTCTCACTTAATGTCATTGTAGGAAAATATACATGAATGCAATTAACATTTATGTTCTTGACTTAACTCGACCTGGATAGAAAAAAAATTGTCAACTAGTGTAAAATTTACTACTTTTTATTTTAAGAAGAATTAAGTAACTCAGGCTTTTGAAAATTATTACTCATTACTTCTACTTTGTAGTCTCAGATGCTACATGCATATATTTGGAGGATTAACAAAAAATCAATACAAAACCCAAAGGGTTTTTAAAAATGCAGATCAACTTCCTCATCCCTGGGTTTATCATTCCCTGACATTCCAAGAAGCCAGAAGGAACTATCTTTCATCCCGAAGAAAAGCAAGACTCGGCCAACTCCACTGCATGCTCCCAACATTTACTGGGGCGGTTTGGAAGAAAAAGGCTCTGCCTATGTCAATGCATGGCATGGAGCCAGAGAAGAGGATTGGCAGAGTGAAAGAGCTGGTGCTGAGGACCTAAGGACCACGTTGTAGGTGTTTTACAAGCTTTACCTCAGATGAGTCTCCAGTCTTTGGCCATGAACTAAATGTCCACTACCAGCTGGGGTGCATGAGGTTTGCTGGCCTGCATCTTCCTGCTCAGCTCAGTTTCCTCTGAAAGGAATCAAATTTATGTGCTCCAAGGCAACACAGTGGCAGAGTCCAAGCACAGTAAGGCAGGATGCTTGGATGAGACACTTCAAATTCCTGGTCCAAACGATAATACCCACATAGATAAAGGCACAGTGACTAGGCAAAGAAGATGCCTGGTTTTACTTCTGCCCCAGGAAACCTGACGGAATAAGGTGCCACCTCTCCTCAGCCTGACTGCAACCTTCTACCCTCATTGTGCTGCTGAAGGAGTCTGCCACAACTCTTACTTCCCTGAGATTCATACTGCTGTACTTGTATCAGTCAGCTTAAAAAGAGGCAATATGGGTCCACTATATGCTAGTTATTGTCATTTGCAAAATTCATACTCTTTAAAGTTTGCAAACTTATACTAGACCTAGATGAAACGATCAGTAGATTTAGACCAATGTAAAAGAGATGAGCCTCCAGCTCAAGGAGCAGCAGTGCTCCATCAATGAGAGAGACTCTACTGAGTTGGCTGGCGTCACCCCAGCCTTTTCCTTGCCAGCACTCATCCTGCCACCCCTACACCCCATGTAACTTGCACAGCAGTTCAGCACTCTTTCATTGCTTCTTATGCTACCCTGTGGAAACTTGTAATTACCCTTTTGCCCATATGATGTAGGGATGAGTGAAGCAGCAGAATCGGAGCAGAACAAACAAGTGCTTCACTGGCTGCCTTTGAAAAATGGTGGTGAGAAACCTGAGTCTTTTTGGAGATCCAGGGAGATTGGTCACTTCATGGGAAGGCCCAAGCCAAGCTGATTTTCCTTAGTGAGAGGCAAAGCTATTGCAAGGCAGGTAGGACAGCAATTCCTGAAGCACCTGTGCCTCAACATCAGGACAAGTGCTGTAATAAAATTTGCAAAGTCCAGATTTCACACCTTCCTCCCTTGGGCTTGCCAATCATCTCCCGTGTAGTAGTCCCTCTGCCGAAAGAGCCCAAACGAATGAATGCACAGCCCTCAGCTGCTTGAGAGCTTCACATCATCCTATTAACTCCAGTGCACTCAAAGTAGTGATTTTTTTATCAGCCCTTCCTCCTCCTGTCCAGGTTCTCCCCCAACAGGACTGTTCCACTTAATTTTGATCCTACACCTTCCAGTTTTGACAATAGTGTATCTTATCTACTCCTTTTATAAAACATAGATTTGTCTGCCTCTTATATCCCAAGACACTAAAAGAGGGCACTTGAGCTTTAAAAATGTAGCAACTGTTTTTTTAAAAATGTCCTGTTTTGTGTGTCATTCATTCCAAAACACTGAAGGCCAATATTCCTTTAGTAGGGTCTCAGGCACCTGGAGAACCTGGGTAGGGCAGATGAAATGGAATTGCTTCATTTCCAATAACCCAGACATAGTGCAAAGTGCTCTGAGAGTCTTTCATTCAGGACTTATTTATTGTTCATAATTCACCTCCTTCTGACAGAGAAGGGCATGATAGAGCTAATTTAATATTTCCATGGTCAGATTCCATTCATATTTGAGTGAAATATCAGTAAATAAAACTGAAGCACCATTTATTAGGCTTCTGAAATTGTCACAGGTTAGGTTATCAAACACATTGTGTGCTGACAGCATGAAAATTAATTCACAGTCCTGCTCACCAGACAGTGGCCAGGGAATCGCTCAATCCAGGTGACCATAGCTTTTAAGAAGTCCTGCATCCTTCCACAAACATGGCCAGATTAAAACGTCCAGCTGAGATAAAAGAGAATGAAGTGAATATGGCAATTTATACAGGTTTGTTTAATGGAGCTGAGCAAAGCTGTTTGATTGGGGTGGAGAGGGAAAAAAAGTGCATTTGTGTATGGGAAACACAGAATGGGCCACAAAAGACAAAATCCTTTTCATTCCACAAAGGAAAATATTCCATCTCGGCATTTACCAACTGAAGCAGAGGGGTACTTTTCTTTTTTTTTTTTTTTTTCACGGGAACTTATCTGTTTCAATCAGCATCTAACAACTGGCCACTGCCGAGTTCTGGCTCTGCTTGAAGAAGCCTGGAGATGCAGAGAGGCTTGCCTTGGGCTAGCGTTTGCAAGTCCTTCAGCCCTGGCTTTCCACAACTTCACTAGGATTTATTGAGAGCCAGAAACTCAAAAGGTGTAAAGAAAGATGCTTCAGAAAGGCTAAGGAAAAAAAAAAAGACTCCTTCAGTCACTTCTAGATTTAAGGTTGATCTGAACCCATGCTGAGTTTCAGAAATATCGGAATAAAGATTTTCTTCCAATTTCCCCCCGTGCATACATTGTTTTAGCTTCCTGCGAGGTAAAAAAAGGGGAAATTATGGAAATTACATAAAAGAAAGCTTGATCTCACAATATTTCCAGCTGACTTTGGCAGCTTTAAGAATATTGCGTAGGTTGATGTACATCCAGCCTGACCCTTTGAAGTGCACACATCTTAAGTGCAAAGTGAGTCAGAGTTTAATACAGTGATTTACTTAAATAGCCCATATTTTCAATTCTCAAGGGCCAAACCCTTCATTTAATTCAAATGCCAACAACAAATGGCAATATACTGAAAGCCTGAAGGATACCAGAAATCTCCAAAGGATGAAAATGAGGACCCATGTAACCCATATAACTCTCATATAACGTCAAGATTTTCTACTTACTTATAACTCATCACAAAATAAAAGGACTTTGCAGGCAAAAGAATTAAAGTAAATAAAAGACAAAAATGATGGAAAATACTAGAACTGATCAACTAGGTGTTTTAGCTGAACTCATGCTTTTGGGCTATGATTTATTCTACCAGATGTGCCATTTGTTGGACTGTCACAGTCCATCCACAGTCAGTGCTATTTGCCAAATCAAGGCATGCAAAGACCAGACAGGGAAGGATCACTCACTGTAATACAGTACATCAATCAAAAGGGTTATTTTCATGGACTTGGTCTCTAATCAAGCAGCAAATCATTCTCCAGTTTTGCTATCAAGGACCATTACTTTTAGGAAGTGCTTAATCTGAAAAAAATGCATTTTTGAAGCTACAGGGCATCTGGTAAGATATATTGAGGACAGAGCAAGTGAAATATGTGCCACACAATTTACCCTCTCTGTAGTGTTTTATGAATAGCTTGTTTATTGAGAGAGAGGTAAGTTGCTGGCAAGACAGGAGTTTTAGCTTTCGATGTGCCTAGTTTTCTTAGTTATTATAAAGGTCACTCCTGCACTTCAATTATCTCAAGTGCCACTTTTGGTGGGGGAATTTTCAAATTATATCCAAGATGCCTCAAATGTTTGCAAAAGGCTTGGGGGTACCTGTGCCTTTTTAATTGAAGTGCCTAGATAAAACTACTTTTACGTCTGAGTGCTAAAGCATTTTCCCATCAAAGTCGGGGTAGAAGCCTATAAAGCCATAATACGGCACCACCCAAACACAGCTGTCCTCCTGCAGTTGAAATAGCCCTCCCAAGGGATGCTGTGCCATTTGAACATGCCAGCTGGGTCAGCGCTAATGCCAGAGACCTATTGACTGTTTCTTCCTGGTCTGCAAACCTTCACAGGGAAATCCCAATCAAAGGGCCATATACATGTACAGTGCAGAAAAAAAAGGAGCACAACATCAAGGTTGACTTTGAGGTACACTCAAAACAAGTTTATCGCTCTTTCACAAAACAAAGCATCTTGAAGATCTAATAATTCCAATAGCTCCACTGTGCAGGGAGTGAGAGCTCAGTTGCACAGGGAACAGGAGCCCCATTGTGCAGGAAGCACACATTCTCTTTCAGAAACCACCAATGATTGAAGTCAAAGGCTTGCACCATTTGAAAAGTGACTGCTCTCATCTCCTCTGAGTTTTGCTTTCAAGCGTAGATTTTCTCAATGGTCAAATCAGGCTAACATGCACCCCCATACACAACAGGTCAGCTTCCTTATGCCTCCTGTGGTAAGGAAACAGGATGGAGTATGAACATAACAGACCTGACAAAGCTTCATGCAGGGACCTCAGAATTCCTGTTTTCAGCTGCTGGGTGTTGTTCACCATACACTTTGCTACAGGAGTGATCCCACCAAAATTTGTGGGGGACTATTATTTTTTGAGCAAGGAAAAACAGAAAAACAAGCACTCAATGGATGAAAGCAACATAGTGCCTTTTTGTACTGATCTCCTCTTCCTCAACCTTTCAAATCTCTTTCACATTTTAGGGGAAATGTTTTACTAAAAAAATCCATTCTTAACTGCTTTCAGAAGGAAAGAAATTTAGTTACTGTTTAATGAATCCCACTAGTAACGATTCTTTGTTATACATAATGCACAGACCATACCGAATGACTTTGTAACGGCCATTCAAAATGTGATCTAGATAATGAAACACATGTTAGATGAATGTGTCTTAATGTGTCCTCTCTGCTGCCAGCCGTTTGCTCTGCCTGCCTGTGCCTGCTAATTCCTAACAGCGTGAGGAAATGCCTCTACTAAGTCACCATCAACTGAGCACACACGTACAGACGCACCCAGAGGAAACCAGGTTTTGGATATAGCTCTGAGTAATCAACAAAGCGTATTTTTCTTTCTCACATATTTGTTTCAATTAGAGCTTATTGAATCATCTCTGCAGCCCCAGAGAGGGCTCAAGCAATCATCAGTGCTGCTCAGGAGGTAATTCGGGATGCCGTCTGGAATATTTGTCCTTTTTAATCATCTGCCACACACTGCTCTTTTAGGATGTTGTCACTCAGGGACTGGAGAACAAAAAGGAATATTAAAGTGAAAGGGTGTCTGTCTGAATGTGGCAATTCCCTGCATAAAAATGAGTCCCATTAGTAGGAAAGCCCAACCTATCTCCAGGCAATATTTCAAGTCCTTGTCTGTCTGTAACCTCGGAGGAATTTAATTCCTTTATATTATTTAAATTATACACTAGAGGGAGAAACTATGAGATATTAGACACTTCAAATGGTTTCTTTAAAATATATAATTAAAAGAGCTAGCAGCCCTACTAACAGCAATTTCATCATGGCAGTCTAAAAAAATTTCTGAATTTATTGACATTTATAAAGTGTCGTTTTGTCCTACAGCCTTTGGTCAGTAAACCAAGGTTTAAACAATCGCCCTTGCCATATCATTCACTAGGACTCGAGCATTATAAAAACAGTAAGTGAAACATCAGTGTTACAAAAAAGGCAAAGGAGTCCTAAAAGAAGATATACAGTGTTCATATACTCCTTACTTCAAAATCTTTACTACGTTCAATGGCTTCCCACTTTCTAAAGTAGTTCAGTGAGTGGTTACTATCTGGTTTGGAAAGTCGTGGGGGACTGAATATTTGGGCCAAACTTTCACCTCAGTTACCTGGCTGTAAATCCAAAGCAGCTTGCTGATCTCAAAGGTATTATTCCAGCTTATATGTTAGGAACAGTTCTGCCAGAACAATGCACACTTTTAAACTCCTTTCTGAATTCAGCAGTTGTTCAAACAAGCTAGCTGAAAATCAACTGTATTGTTAGGAATTCTCGCAAAAAGAAGTAGGACCACAATCAATAATGTACATGTTTGCTGCAACACTACATTACCTTTTTTTATTATTTATTTTTACCTGAAGGAAGTGCCTATTTCTCTTATTCAACAGTCCTACAGTCATAGAAACTTCTTTCATAGAATCATAGAGTCATTATGGTTGGAAAAGACCTTTAAGATCATCGAGTTCAACCACTAACCTCACACTGACAGGCCCATCACTAAACTAAACCATATCCCTCAGTGCCTCATCTATGCGTCTTTTAAATATGTCCATGGATGGTGACTTCACCACATCCCTGGGTGGCCTGTTCCAATGCTCAATAATCATCTTGGGACTGTAGTTCTACAGTCCTACAGTTTTGCCCTACAGTCCTGTGAGAAACATCCCTGAAATCCGGGGTAAGTTTGACAATGTATTAACTATACACCATTGTAAAACTAGAATGTCATTAATGCTAACACTTAAAAATTTCTTTCTTCTCAAAAAGGCAGGGAAAAAAAAGTCCTGAAATGTTATAAAACACTTGTGTAAGAACTTGGTCCAAAAGGATTTTAAAAAGAAGAAAACCCACCACAATCAAGGAGTTAATACCTTTGGCTTGTCCAAATATATGTGCATTAAAAAATACGTTCTAAAAGTAGACAATTTCCAGCACTCACATGTACCATTTTAAAGGTCAATACATAGTTTAATTTAAGCAAAGTGCCATGTTCAGAAGGGCATCACTTATAGAATGAAAAGAGCCAGAGTGTTAAATCTCTCCAGAGTAGAACATGCATAACATGTAGAACAGCAGATGACCCAAGTTTGCATCTCTTCTGTCTCTTGATAGCTGTGAGCACACAGAAGGTGGATGCTATTTATTTATTTGCTTATTTATTGGAACTGTTCCACTTTCTATAAAGCACATGTGCACTGGAGTAGGAATCTCCATTGCTCCCTTCCCAGCTCTACCACAAGCAGGATGAAGACTTTCTGCTCTGGTGAGTATATTTAGCACTTTGTAACAAAACACCTTCAGGACTAATGGCTGAGAGCAACTGCATTGGTGTTCAATACATAGTCCTGTAAGAGTTGCAGGAGTGAGCATCTGCCTTGAACTGAGCAGAAAAACTACTGAGACCTCCTTCTCTTCCTGCTGGCATGGGCTTCTCTGACAGGTTGGCAATTAAATGGTGCTTGAGTCCTCTTAAGCATCCACTCTCAGGGAGAAAAACCTAAACGTGAACTGTTCTCGGTGCTTCTGAATTGTTTTCATCAGTTTTTAGCCTAGTTTTGCAAGGATTATGCGATGCGTCTCCAGCTGCCCTAGGGACTTTTAGCCTGCTGAACACTTTTAGCCAAACCCGAGGCAACAGAGTAGAGAGTTGAAAGGCAACATGATGGTTTCACAGAGGGGATGGTGCTGAATCCACACCAGCAAGGGGAGACGGAAAGAAGAAGGAAAAGAGAGCAACGATCTTTTCTTGAACAGAAGAAAAGCTCTCGTTGAACCACGTGTTACTAAACAGAGCATCCTTGTGGGAGAAAAACTTTGGCTAAGAAGTGGATTCTCTGGTGCCTACTAAGGGATGAATGCACACTGCAGCTGCAGAATAATCCAGTTAAAAATCGATCAACGGAGAGACAGACATCCACTGGAAAGCAGGCATCATTAGCTTGGCTGCTCATGGAGCTATTTGTTTATTAGCCAAGACAGCATCTCTCTTCACAATATGTTGTGGGAAAAAATAATACGACATGGCAAAGAAGATGGGGGTGCCTAGGTTTAGTAGGAAAGCAGAACCTGAGAAGCAAGTACAATGAGTAGAAGACACGAAATTTAGTCTGTCTTTTCCACAATTGAAAATGAAATGAGAGAATAGTGGAGCTGACTTCAAAAAGCCAAAAATTGAAGTCATCTACTTTACTATGTCAAGAAAAATAAATATAAAGTCCCTGCACCTCCTTTTTCAATGTAAAAAGATACTTCTGAAGTATTCTAAATAACATCTGCTTTCTGAAACAAACCCTATTAAAGCTTAATTTCATTTCTCAGTGTTTAAGTTTCAGGTTTTTATCTGCCAGTGCTCTATAACACAATGTTAAAAGCCTCTTTGGTAATTTTTAAAAATAAAAACAAACTTTTTCTCTTCTGCTTCTAGCAGTGTATTTGTACATTGTAGGAGCTATGTGAAATGAGCTGGATTTTACTTGCTCACTTTAAAGATGTTAGCATCTTGTTTTATTTTTAAAACACAGTTTTTTACCCAAGGGAAGTCTATACTCCAGCAGCTTATTTTCTCTAACCTTTCTCTATTCTAAGGGTCACAGACAGACTGTGCATGTATTTATGTCTGTTAATGAAGTTGACTCCAGTACTTTATGTTTTCAAACTTCTTCACAAAAGCAAAGATCTTGAAAAATTTGCAAAAATAAGGATCTGATCCTTTCAGAACAGAAATGGGTGAAGCACTCTCTTTACAAGAATGCATGAAAGTAGCTATTTTAAGACGGTAAAGCCTACCCCTAAAATAAATGGGGAAGCTGACTTGAAAAATGAGATAGAGAAATTAGCACAACTGTGAGAAACATAGGGGTCTCTCCCAGGAATTAATTACACCCAGATTAAAGTCTGAAAGCATCAAGAAATGTTATGAGCAAACCCAAACATCCACAGCAATATTTCCTGTATAGGTAATACAACATTCCTTGATAACTCTGTTACTCTGTGCAACCATAAACAAGCCTCTTCCTTTCCCCAGCTTTGCTCTCTAACAGCGCAGCAAAAGCTCATGATGAAGCAATGCTGTTTTCCCTGGAGCACGCTGTATGCCTTGAACTCTCTACTCCTCCAGCTCTCCAACATTTCTAATTTATAAATTACAGAGATTTAGTCTGAGAAACTCAGCTATTCAGCATTGAGGGAAATTTCCCTTCCTCTTGGCAAAATATGACTTGCGCATACACACGCACGTAGCTCAAGCTGAACTCCTCATACTTCAGGAATTTGGAATTGGCGGGCCTCAGCTGCACTTCAGGCTGTGACAGAGAAGCTCATGCACAAGCCCATGACTGTCTGAGGCTCTAGTTTGGTTTTCACCCTAACAAAACTTACAAAACCTGGGAGGGCAGGGGGGAAAGCCCACATGGCAAAACTATTTCAGGAGGGAAAAATCTGAAAGCGAGATTTTAAAAATGCCCATTTTTCCCTACAGCACTACAGATCGCAGCTGACCAAGCTGGAATGACTCTGAGGGAAGGTCTCACATTGAATAGGTAAGTCTCAAGCACTGCCTTGGGCTGTACTTAGATAATGGGTAAATGTTTATTTAAGTCTATGTCAAACACTTTGAATCTTTTCAGAATGCAAAGCTGAGCTAGAACGTCATGAGTAAGTGAATGCTGGAACATTATGGTATTTCCTCCTCTGCTGAAAAGGCACTTCATTTTAGAAATACGGGTTTGGTTCTGATTAAACTTGGGCACAAATTCAGTCCAGCGCTTTATTTATGAATTTGGATACTTCCACCTCCTGAAGTGAATTCCTAGACCTTTAAAAACATACAATGTCTCCCAAACCAGGACTGCCACCAATGCTGTGACAGTCGGAAAGCCTGCCTTTGAGTGGGCTGTTCCCTCTGCCTGGCAGGAACTGCTTCTGAAAGCTGAGAGGCTCTCGAGGAAACCTGACTGAGTGAGCCAGACACCAGGGATGGTAGGGTGATGTCTGAGAGGCAGAAGGACTGTTGCGATGAAACAACCAGCTCTGGAGGCTGGAGAGAAGCCAGTGGGTATACAGGAGCTGTTGCTTGTCCCCGCTGTCTCTGCACACTTAATCTGCTAATGATTATGGATCATTATTCCACAGCAGCGTTCCAATTCAGCAAGTGCCTCATCTTCTCCTGAGTGTCAATATACCTGTACTGCACCAGGTTTCTCATCCTCCATCCTACACATCCTGCTCAAATGTTTTCCATTTCCAAGAAAAAAATCATCTGAAGCCAAGAAAAGATTTAACACCCAGACTTCCTTCCACTTTCACTTCAATTGCCTGAACGACAGGTTTTTTTCAGTAATTAGGATGTCAGAAATAATTTCTTCCCAAATTTCAGTGCCTACAGAAAAAAAAAAAAAAAAAGAAAAAAAATCTTAATGTCCTAGAACTCCTTCTTCATAAATTAAGCTAATGTCAACCCTGGAGTGCTCTTACAAAGACAGAAAAAAACCCCTGTCTTTCATAAAGCATTTTTCATCAAAACTACAAACTTGCTTAACCATTTCCCAGTTAAACAGACAAAAGTTTTCCCTGGTTTATATTCCAACAATTAGGGATTTATGAAGAAACAGGCATCAGAATAATGCATATGTCAAATGAAATACTTTAAAATCCTGTCATGACTGTATCTGTAACAAGTGTGTATCCACTGCACACCTAAGCAGCTTCAGGAAGGACTTCACCTCTAAGGGGAAAGATGAAAAGATAAAGCATAACATCTCCCTCCCAGAAAGAAAAGATTCACAATCTTTTCTGTAAAGTTATTCAGAAAAATGCTCCAATTCCTGTTTAAACAGTTTGTTTGTAAGTTTATGCAAGGTGGCAAAGTGCCAGCTTCAGCAATAGAAACTTGCTCTTTGGATGGGCTGAGCACGCAGCAGTGTGACCAGGTTAGCAACAGCCCTCACATCTCATCCCGTCCATGTGCTTCAGGCCTCCCCCTTCTCACGTTGCAATGCAGAATCCCACCTTGTCAACGCTGTTTCATTAGCAGTTTATTAGTACTTTTGTCTATACATTCTTTAGGGTAGAATTTTCTCCAATTTACCTAAGAAATACGTGCTGCTTGGCTCTGGCAAAGGTAGGGAAAAGGATCCACAGTAAATCATGCTCTGAGGTCATCTGAAAGGTGTCACTTGAAGTTCAAGTCCACTCGTGTGTATCAATAAGATTATAGTGAGTGATATCTAGGTTTGCTGATCAAGTGAAAATAATCAGCAAGGACATTCAGCTTTTATGGCTCACTGATTAAAGACCAATAAATTTATGAACTGCCAAATACCAAAAGCAAATCACTACAGAGCTGCTTTAAGTGAAAAACTCCCAGGAGAAAACAGACACTTCAGCAACAGAAGTCTCACAGGCAGATGCCCAACCTACAAATCCCGAGTAACTCCAGTACTCACTTTCCTAACTGTTTGGGTGCAGATGAACCAATCTAATGTCCCACTGTCCCATCTGCCGTCAGCTCATGGAGGACCCCAGGGCAAAGGGGGTGGCTGTGCCTGGAGGGGCCGTGACTCTCTAGGGAGGCAGAATTGGTGCAGAATGTGCCTGGAGCTGTGCTACTGCAGAGGAGACCCGCGCTGGAGGAGTTTGTGAGGAGCTGCAGCCCCGGGCAAGGACTCATGACAGACAGGTTCATTAAGGACTGTATTCTGTGGGAGGGATGCAGAGCTGGAGCAGTGAGGGAATGTGAAGAGTCTTCCTCCCCTGAGGAGGAAGAAGCGTCAGACACCATCTGTGAAGGACTGACCACAACCCCCATTCCATGTCTCCCTGTGCTGCTGGTGGGAGAGAAATAAACATATCAAGAGCAGGGAGCTGAGCCCAGGAAGAGGAGAGGAAAGTCTTAAAGGGTTGGTTGTATTTTTATCACCCTACTCTGTTTTGTTTTCTGTTTGCTCTGCTTTTGGCTGGTGGTAGACTAAATTGATTTTGCTTTTTCCCCCAAGTTGAGTACTCCTGTCTGTTTTGCCTGTGACCAAAATCGGTGAGCAAGCCCTGTCTGTCTTTTTGGACTTCCATGAGGCCCTTGGTTATCTCTTTTCTTCCCCATGCCACCACAGGGAGTGTGGAGGGGTGCAGTGAGCAAGTTGGTGAGTGGTGCTTGTGCCCAGCTGGTCTTAAATCACAGCACACATCCACCACTGAACCATGTCCCTCAGCACCACATCTACATGTCTTTTAAATATGTTCATGGATGATGACTCCACCACTTCCCTGGACAGCCTGTTCCAACATTTGACAATCCTGTTGAAGAAATTTTTCCTAATATCCAGCCTAAGCCTTCCCTTGTGCAACTTGAGATCACTTCCTCTTGTCTCATTGCCTATTACTTGGGAGAAAAGACTGACACTCACCTTTCAGATAGCTATAGAGAGTTATAAGGTCTCCCCTTCGCCTCCTCTTCTCCAGACTAAACAATCCAGTTCCCTCAGTTGGTCCTCAAAAGACTTGTTCCCCAGACCTTTCACCAGCTTTGTTGCCCATCTCTGGACACGGTCCAGAACCTCAATGACCCTCCAGAAGTGAGAGGCTCACAACTGAACACAGTATTTGACACGTGGCCTCACCAGTGCTGAGTACAGGGGCATAATCACTTCCCTGGTCCTGCTGGTCATACCATTTCTGATACAAGCCAGGATGCCATTTGTCTTCTTGGCCCCCTGGGCACACAGATGACTCATATTCAACTGTCTGTCGACCAACAACCCCAGGTCCTTTTCCTCTGGATAGCCTTCCAGCCACTCTGCCCCAAGCGTGTAGTGTTGCATGGGGTTGCCATGCCTCAAGTGCAGGACTCGGCACTTGGCCTTGTTGAACCTCATACAACTGGCTTTGGCCCATCAATCCAGCCTGTCCAGGTCCCTCTGTAGAGCCTTCCTGTCCTCAAGCAGATCAACACTCCTGCCCAGCTTCATGTTGTCTGCAAACTTACCGAGGGTGTACTCGATATCCTCATCTGGATCACGGACAAAGATGTTAAACAGAACAGGCCCCAGCACTGAGCCCTGGAGAACACCACTGGTGACCGGCCAAGAAATAGGTTTAATTTAGTCACCACCACTTTTTGGGCTCAGCCATCCAGGCAGCTTTTACCCACCAAAGAGTATGCTCCTCTAAGCCATGTGCAGCCAGTTTCTCCAGGAGGATGCTGTAGTGTCAAAAGCTTTACTAAAGTCCAGGTAGACAACATCCACAGCCTTCCCCTCATCCATTAAGCAAGTCACCTTCTTATAAAAGGAGATCAGGTTAGTCAAGCAGGACCTGCCTTTCATGAACCCATGCTGATTGGGCCTGATCATCTGGTTGTCTTGTACATGATCTGTTCCATAACCTTCCCTGACACTGAGGTCAGGCTAAAAGACCTGTATTCCCCAGATCCTCCTTCTGGCCCTTCATGATATAGAGCAAACAATGAGAAAGATCAAGTCCATGAGAGGCAAATAAATGTCTGCCAGTCAACTAAAACACCAAATAAAATCCTACAGTCCTGTTAAAAACCCTCAAAGGGTGACCAGAAGCAGATGACCACAAAAAAAGGTAGGGCCTTTTTCTACTCATCCTCACCATTATGCCCCTTTTGTTTATCATGTAAGACAGAAGCTGATTGTCTCCACTCTGCAAACCCTTCATAGGCTATATTTATTCAGTTTTAAGCAGGGCTGGTAGTGCTGAGCTCACAGTGTACACACAGTGATGACTATGAAACACTCCAGCAGAAATTAACACTAGGGAGGGAGGAAGAGAGACAATGAGTGTTTGAAAGAGCTTCTTTTATTAATATACAAAGATGAGAGAATAACAATGTGCCATCTGTGTTGGTTCAGAGTGCACTTGCTGGGTATGACCTCTCAATATTATGAAATGGATGTGATATTTTTAGTTTACAAATTTCTACTTTTTATGATGGTTCAGAAAACACCCTGCAGCCTTATGAAAGTTATTTTGCTGCAGTGAAATTTAATAGCAATCCAGTGAGTTTTTCAAGAGCCATGATAATATCGATACAAACAATAACATCGCCATTTGCCAGTCAGAATAATTTTCCGTATGACCTTGGTAAGTCCACAGCACGTTCACCAATGCATTCAAAGATACAGTTTGGAGGTAAAAATATCAATATACTAAGCTTTGCATGCACAAGTATCAGTCAATTTTACAGTGCCACCATCTGTTTTTCTACATAGAGGCATTGTAACTTCCAGAAGCCCACTAAAACACTAAGCTATTAAACTTCCTCATAGCTTTGGACCATCTGCTTCTTCATCCCAAAGGTCTCCCTCCCCAACTTCTATATTTTTTTCCCTTGCTTAGGATCAGAAAAAAAACCAAACCAAACTTCCTGGGTGAGGTCCATGAGTCTTCCAGAACATACAGGTTCATGGATACAGTTACAACAGCCTAAAAAAATTATCTTGGACAAACTGTGATTAAGTTTCACATTTTCACAACTACACATAAGGGTAATGTGGCATATGATGCTTCCAGGAACACATGCAAAGGCTCAAAATGGCATTACAGTGGATTCCCAGAGAATTTATCAAAAAAGACTTTTTCTCTTATTCATTCCTTTAGCAGCAATCTATCTTAAAGGATAGCATAAGAATGTGTAGACCCCATGGCGTCTAGAGAGAAACCAGATCTTTGTTTGTATACTTCCTAATATAATTTAGATCCCTCAAGATAAATATCTTACGGATTATCCCTTTTAATGTCTGAGTTCACCGCACTTTCCCACTGAGAAAATATTCTGTCAATCAATGTAGGCCCTGCTTCCTCTTTGTCATATGCCAGTTTCCTTCCACAGTGCCAAATGCAGAACTAACAACTTACAGCAGGCAGAACAGATGGGCACACAACTGCCCTGAGCTATGGAGATGCTGTAAACTATTTTTAACAAATAAAAAAAAATTATGAACACTTTACAAGGACATTTTCTGGGCCTGCCTCATGTAAAGGGTGAAGCAGCCACCATGGCATCTTCTAACTGTACAATCTACGCCTTCAGGGGCAGCTCAGTTTAGCTTATATCTAAATATAACAGAAGAGCTGGTTATCAGTGCCCCGCCGAGTCCCCAGAAGTGCAGCACATAAAAATACTTGCAGGGTCTGGGGACTCCCACTGCATACGTCAGCCAAGGAACCTCCCCACCAGCAGTGCAGCACCCAGCACCACCATGGCCCAGTCTTCCTGGTTAAACAGAGGCTTGGGCTTCTCACAGTCCCATGTTAATTCCCATAAGCACTTTGGTTGGAGGGGCAGAGATCCTGTAGAGACATGGGTAGCCAAAGCCTTGCTCAAATACAAGCTGATTTTTTTCCGGCAAACATCAGCCTGGAAGTAGTTGGCCCAAATGTTGTCTCTCTGCACATGCTGGTATAGTTTTCAAGGTCTGAGGGTTGTATGCATGAGTAGGTATGAAATGCACTTTTATTTCCATCCTTGTTTTTGACACCATCTTAGCCTCTTGAAGTCGCAGCAGTTTCTTCACATATAAACTGTGTAAATGTCAGGTTTATATTCAAAGAACTTGAAAATAAGAATCATTTCCCACCAACACACAAACCAAACAGTCGGGAAGGGTAAAAAAAAAGGAAATAAAAACCAGAGAAAATATATTACTGAGCACAACAAGCAAGCAAATAATAGTAGAAATGAGATGATAGCAAGGAAAGATCTCACTGCTCTTTGGGAAGTAAGATTTTCTGTGTACCACATAAAGATATTGATGTAAAATACTGTCTGTGTAAATCAGACTAGAGAAAACGGTGCCTCTGTGTCTGGACAGTCAGTGTATTAAGGATTAGATGTGACTTGGTAAAATTTGAAAGTGTCCCCAAACGCATTCTGTCAAACTCATCTTGAGTATTGCACAGAGGTAATTAAAACTAGTGAGAGTTCTTATATACGCTTATTGGCTTCCAGCTTCCCAATACTCCTTTGCTTTATATTGCTAGGCCCTCTCTTTTTCTTGTGTCAGAGATATATCAACTCTTCTAACAAAGAAAGGCTAAAAAAAAGCAATACAATCCCCCAGACAGGTCGTTTAACACGTTTTGCTTAATTGATTGGAAAACCCTAGTAATTTATCCACTTAGACAATATAACTTCTGAGATGCCTCTGCTATTTATTATAAAGCAAGGCAGAAGGGATTGCAGAACATGTTCACTTTGGGGGCTGTGCTGGATGCAGAAAATCCCTCAGCTGACCCGCAACCACTGGTCCCACCTCACACCACCGTTTGAAGCACCTCCAGGTTGTGCAGCGCCACCAAGCTGCATCAATCACCCAACTGATCCCACTTGAAAACAGTCACCCCAAAACACACCATAAAAATGACAGCTGCTGAGGATGCAGCCATCTCTGTGTACCAGCTCCCTCCTGACGACAGCCCATGAGCCTAGGCAAGGGACCAAGACCTGGAGGCTGATGTCAACCAGACAGACCCTGTGCACCTGGACAGTTTCACACCTGATGAAAGCCCATTCATGTCTGTGCTGCTGCCAAAGGGGATGGTCCCTATCTTTGTGAATGCCTCTCTTTCCTTTTTCAAGCCCTGTCTCCTTTGCACACATGAGAACAATCATCCTGTTTAAGGATTTAGTTGGACTAAAAACAAAATCCTTTTTCTCCTTTTGGTTTTGTTTTGTTGCACTGGTTTTCAATCCGATTATCATGACAGGAAGGTCTGTTGTGAGCGCCAATACCTCACAGGGATGTGTTAACCCAGTTATCAGGTACTTACTCTTAGCATGAGCAAATAAATGCAAGGCATTATTCTCTATTGCAAATATGAAACTATTTCCTCTAGCCACATCAGAATAGGAAAAGCACTTCCATCTGCAAATGTATTAGCTGACTGTTTTTTAACTAATGTGATCTTAAGCCTGACTTAAAATGTGTGGACAAGCCACAGGCTTCCCTAGTGGCCAAGCCACCAACAACCTACATGTTTTTAAATCCAGCTTGCCCTCACTTATGTCCTACATTCCTAGACTTTTCCTGATTTGCACATGCAAATTTGATTGATGGACTGAGTATACAAACCCAGTGTTCATGTTAGGAAGAAGTAAGCTGGATTCTCTGGCTGCTGAACATGGCTCCTGCAGACAGCATCATGCTGTTGGGGAAACATACCCTGCAAAGCCTCAACAGAGGTTACACACAGAGTATTTAGGTCAAATGTCATCTTCCAAATGGTGTAGAAGTGTGATATGTACCTAAGCCTACATGCCCAAGGAAAGGTCTCTAGTGAGAGGATTTGGTAGATCCTATACCACATGCCTCATAGGGAGGAGACTCATAAATACACGAGGACCATGCCAGAAAGTTTGAAACCTCTGGAACTAGACATGTGGAAAGTTGTAGGAAATGTGTACCTCTGTCCTGTTCTTCAGTCTTTTGGTGTGTCCTGTTTTTCTGTCTTGTCCTCCTCACAGAACATCACTTCTGGATGGAACACAGCAGGAGTCAATTTACTGGGAGCTGTGTTCATATTCCCTGCATTGAGTGTGGCCTCCTAAATTCCTTCAGGAGCTCAAGCTGTCACAGCCATTTGTCAGAGTCTTCACCTAGAGGTAGATCTTACCACAAACCTTCTTGCAAACCTCTCTCTTTTTTTCCCAGGAGAATTAAAGACTTCGTTGGAAAATGTCAGCTGTTGAGCAGAGGCAAGATTTTATCCCATTTTGGCGTACATTACTTTCTGAGCAAAGTAAAAACCGCTGGTTTTGCTTTACCACATTATCCTTTAGAAACTATTTCATCAGCTGCTGGAGTTCCTCCAGCTCTCTTGGGCATCCTAATGAACCTGCAGACAGTTGGGCATACTTTACCTTTGGGTTTGAGAACCAAGGTTTGAGCACTGGGAGCTAAGCTGTGGACCATTTTGCTGTTGTGGACTCTCTGAGTGCCACCCCAAGCCTCCTTGTGAGGCTGACACCTGTGAACTGACAGGTCAGTTAGTGAGGTGTTCATCAAGGAAGCAGGAGTCACCTGCCACAGGGCTGGGACCTCAAGTTGCTGCAGTTTTTATACTACTGCAGCAGGTAACATCTGTCTAATAGTGTGAAAAAAATGCAAGAAAGACTAAAAATCAGGGTTCTTCACTCCTATGACAAAAGGCTCTGCGTGGAGAACTTACACTGGACAGTATATCCACATGCAGGAGATCTCAGCCTTGTTTCTCCTGCGTCAGCAGGAAATCCACACCTAATTTCAGCAGAAGCAAGACGGAGATTTGTTGCCTCAGGCAGGCAGCAGACACAAAGGTCTGACACCAAAGAGTAAGGAGACATGCCTTTTAATCTCCAGAATTTAAATGGGTTTGTCTTCTTTGCAACAGACAGATGTTGCCTGACAAATCTAGTAATGAAACTTTCATAAACTCTAACATGTTTTTCTGTAAAGCACAGCTTTGAAAGGATGCAGAGAAAGGCTAAATGAGCTCCAGTCCCCATTCATGCTGCATAAAAACATTCTCTGACTGTGAATAAAACATGGCTTTATCACTCTCCCCCTCCATTAAAATGAAAACCTATGACCTGCTACCCCAGCTGATGATAGTTTTACATTTCTAGGGGAAAAAGAAAAAGCAAGACACGAAAACCGAAACCTTGAAGACTACCAGCCGCATGTGGTTTAATTTCAATTATGAGGAGATCACTTGTTTGCCTGTCTTGCAGAGATGCAATAGGGATCCCAAAAGCTGTTTAATACAGCTATTAACAGTTTATTTTAGCCACCCTCAGGTAAGACTCAATTTACACTGAATAACAAGGTGTGAGACAGGGAAGACTGTTGTTTGCATCTACATTTGAGAGGTCTCATCAGTCCACAGGAGGACAGAGAAGCATGACAGGTCCAGACGGCTTTGCTGCATAGATCTGCTTTCCATGCCCTGCCATCCCTCCCCCCAACTCAGAGTCTACCCAGCAGCAGCAGCAACGAGTTCTGTGCCCTGCTTTTATCTCACTCCAATTATGGGATGAGTGAAATCTGACTGCATTTTGATGCCACCTGTTGTAAAGCCCAAGAACAATATGCATTGAGACCCGCAGCTGTTTCCTATATTGTGCTCATTTTTAATATTGTGAAGCCAGAATTCCCAGAGTATTAAACCAGTCTGAATTTAAAGAAAAAAAACAAAACAAAACAAAGCCACGGTTGCAATGAATTTAACAGAAACCACAGAGGCACATGCTTTGCACTGAGGTTTACTCCGCACTACACAAAAAACCCGATCCAGTGGGCACATACAAAGGGACCCATTCAAATGGTCCCCCAAAGCAAGCAGGATTACACTTATGAAGAACATGTTGCATTTGGCACAGGCATCCTGCTTGTGCAATCATTTGAGCAAAGAGAAAAGGCGCTCCAATTACTTTAATGCTGTCTTGGACTTTCTGTAGATTCAACTCTTTAATTGCATTAGGTATTAAATCTGCCCTCCAGCCATAATCTAAAATTTCCACATAATTAAGAACTTCACCTATGTTGTGAACAAATAATCTTTCCACTTTCTGTATGTGAATACACATACACAAAGAACATGTATTATGTTAACAGTGCGTCTTCTCCCTCCACCTTAAAACATTCTTTGCTATTTATAAATTTTGGATGTATGTAAGTTCTCCCAGTCATTTTCTGAAAATACTTTACAAAAATGTGGAAGCCTATCAGCAAAAACAAATGTGAGAAGGATCCCCGGTGAAAAACTGACAGCAGCAAGGGCGTCCTGTGTCGCTTAGAGCTTCTTTCATGTTCGCTGTGACATTGAACACAGTGCCATCCCTCTAAACTGGAGCCCAAAGATCGTTTCAAAGGTTAGGTCATCCCATTTAGCTCCCACACAAAGGCTCCAACATAAAATCTGACCCTGATTATTTATAGCATAAATCAAGTCACTGTCCAGAAAGACCAAAGCATCCCAAAAGCCTGCCTCAACCAGCCTTATCAATAGCTTGTTGTTTTGCCTTATGCCAGGCCTATCTTTGCTGCAATAACAATGCAAATTGACTGCAAGTCATGCATATATATTTGTAATTTATGTGCTCGGGGTTAACCCTGCACCTTTGGTGAAATTGTGGAAGAACTCTAGCAAAGCAGAACCAAATCTAAGAACATTCATGGTGAAACACTGCAGAAAATGCTGTGAAGAAACACTCAGAGTTTAAAAACATTCAGTTATCAGTAAATGGATTAAGTTTTATGTCATGTGTCCCGTCATTTGAAATATTTATATCATCCATTTTTTGTAATTTAAGTCTTTTTTTACAAGGAGTTGAGATATCTTACTCTACATTTTAACAGAAACTCTATATTTTTATGAAGACGGGTCCACTTTTGTTATTTTTATTAGTGTCTGTCACAGACTCTATTCAAGTTTGAGAATATCTAAGAGAGAAGAATCCAGTGTTGTTAGAGGGCTGTCTGGACAACATGATACAATACTTAAGCTGAGCATAGTTTTTAACTGCAAGATATTTGTTAGAATAAAATGACGACTCAACATCACATGAATATTTCATGAGTTTGTATCGAATTTGCTGAATTGTTAGCTTCAGACAAAAGAAATCAGGGAAAAATGGAAAGTCATCATTTTGACATTTTGAAAATGAAAGGTTTTTATTTTCTCATTTCAAGTTACTTCCGTATACAAATTCCCCTTATTTCCTACAGTATTTGAGTTGGTTTGAAACCAAAATAAAACCTTTCATTTCACGTCAAACAAAATGTTTCCCTCAACCCAAAGTATTTTGGAGGCTGTGCAGTGCGGTGGTTATTAGCCTTCAATTCACTAAAGATTTCACCTAATTCGCTCTCATGAAATCATCCTTTTTCTTCTCTTTTTTTTTTTTTTCCACTGGGAAACAGAAACATCTATTGTGCTCCATTCTCTGCTCAGTGGATATTTTCATATTCAGCATCCCATATTCTATGAAATTGCTTTAATACAAGGAAGGTCTACCCAGCACTTTAAGTACTTTTTATTGATAAGTAAAAAGAATCAGTGTAATAGCAATTAAAATAGCCAGAAGCTGGTTAATTATGTTTTGTTCCAATTTATAACAGCTTCCTTAGAAACCCCTACTCTAAGGTGTAGGAACTCAACCTTTAGGTGTTATTTTGAGAGTGACAATGGAATTCAACGAGCCTGTAAAGCTACCCAGCTTCACAATTGTAGCAGTGGTGTGGCATCATTGCACAAGGTGACTTTTCACCATCATTCAGACTCTAAAAACCAGATGCATCTCATCCACCCTTGAAAAGGAGGCAGTCGGGCTTTTTATGGCAATGGCTGTCTCTCTAGGCAGTGGAGAGAAACAGGCAGTTCAACAATGTAATTAATCTTATCCTGGCAGAAGTGTTTTGAATAAGGAGGATAACAGACCTCTGGAAGTTCTACCACTAGCAAGTGACTATAGGGAGTATTTGGCCATTGTATCTTAGAACAGATGTCCAGTTTTAAAATGAGTCTGACCCTGGTGGCTAGCACAGACCCAAACCTCTCATAGCCCTTAACTAGGAAACATTAGACACATCCGTGGTTTACTCTGCCAGCAATACGCATCGCCTCACAGAGAGGCAGCTCTCATTTCATGGTCAAGCGAACATCACCACCGAAATATTGATCCCTTGCAGTTCCTGTCCCTGGCTCCATCATGAACATCAGAAGCACTCAGACAAAGACAACCATTTATTTCTGTGTATCTCAGTCCAAATGCCCTGGACCCAGTAGTGGTTCCCTCTTGAAGCTCAGCACAAGGAGCAGTTATCAATCTGCCTGTGCTTCACCTCCTGTTTCCACCAGAGAAGCAGGTGTTTACACAGCTATTGCTTGTTTTACTTAGTCACCTTTCGCAGAGCATTTAAAAGCCATGCAGTGAACTCTACCAGTCCTTAAATGACACTTTGCCTGGCCTGAATCCTCTACATTCCTAACACATGTATGCTGACCATCTGTCTTTCCTCCCCTCCCAAAACCTGGGCAGGAAATCTCCATAAACTTCCTCACCACCACTGCCTTCAGAGTGAAGCAGAGCAGCAGCAACAAGAGAGACAAAACTTGTGCTTGCCCATAGGCACACATTCTCCCAAGGATGCTGGCCACTACTGCTGCCTGCATGGGAAATCCTGTCTACCTGCTGCCCTGCTTCCATGCACTAAAACATAGTGAAATGTCTTGCACCCACCTGGCAGCTTTTACAGGTACTGCTCTGACCATGCCATGGCAATGTACCTCAGTGCCTGCCAATAGTTTGCATCCATAACAAGGCAAGGAGGTGCCATATTCCCAGATATTGGCATTTTCTCCATTGTCACTCCAAGGACAGTTTTGTAAATACAGAATTATTATTGCTGTTGATCTGTTTTTTTTTTTTCATTGATGGTTTCTCTTTAGAGGTTCCTATGATTTAAACCTTGGAACAAGGCAGAACAGTATCACCCACCTCAACTGCAGTACACGTTGAGGCAAAATAATGCATGTACTACCTAGTACTTTCTCACTGAGAGTGCATCTGGGCACACTTCCATTACTAAAAAAAAAAAAAATAGAGAAAATGGTTATTCTAGAGCCAAAGACAGTAACTAATCTACTCTTCTGTAAATAAAAATGTTCCTAATGCATCGCTTACTACATTCAGCTCTGAGGCCTCTAACATAAGAGGAACGTGGAGTGTTGGAGAAAGTCCAGAGGAGGGACAAAAAGATGATCAGAGGGCTGGAGCACCTCTCCTGTGAAGACAGGTGAGAGAGTTAGAGTTGTTCAGCCTGGAGAAGGCTCTGGGAAGACTTTACAGCAGTGTCCCAGCACCTAAAAGGGCCTATAGAAAAGATGAAGAGGGACTTTCACAAGAATGAAGAGATGAAGAGGGACTTTGACAGAACAAGGGGTAATGGCTTCAAACCAAAAGAGAGGAGATTTAGAATTGATGTAAGGAAGACATTCTTCACTGTTAGAGCAGTGAGGCACTGGAACAGATTGCCCAGAGAGGCTGTGGCTGCTCCATCCCTGGCAGTGTTCAAGGCCAGCCTGGATGAGACTTTGAGCAAACTGCTCTCGTGGAAGGTGTCCCTTCCTTCTCGTGGAAGGTGTCCCATGTGGCATGGGGTTGGAACTAGATGATCTTGAAACCCAAACCATTCTGTGATTCCATGAATTTGTGGAAAAACTCAAAATACCATTTCTACAAATAAAATGCATGTTGCTGGTTTTCCCTTATTTTCAGTACTATTACTGTGGATGATTTCTAACTGTTATTTCTATTTCCGTGTTCTGACTTTAACATTGAGCATACTCAGAATTCTGCATAGTATTGCAGTGGATCCCGTGCTCTGCAAGGAAACTGTGCTGTGACCCAGCCACTACAAGGACTTCTCTGTAAGAAGAAGCAAGAAAAATAACTGAAATGTAGACACAGGGAAAAACCTCATCTAAGTGCTATTTTCTACTAGTAAACATATATCCCGTGTCATGTAAACACAGCTTATTTTAAAAGTTTTTTTATAATGTTTGAATTTAATTTTAGGAAAGCACAGTAAAATGCAGGTTTTTGTTTTATTAAACAGATGTATAATCTTCTGAGAAAATTCCAATCACTCTAAATTCTGCACTTTACACGCATTATGGGTAGTGCATCAAGGAGGATGCGCTACAGAAATCAGAATGATCTCTTTCAGGACTAATTGACAGGTAGAAGAATTCCAATGACTATTACAGAAGCTATTCTCCTTACTCATGAATCTAAGTAATAATCCAATCTAAAATGTTAGTTCCTAATTTAGTCTGAATCCCTCTTCTGTCTCTGGTGATGATATGGGTGATTTACCAGTTTTAAAATACACTTGCCAGATAATTAATGCACTGGTAGAGCTTTAGTGCCTTTCTCAAGCTCAGTTAATCTTCCACATGTTCGTATTCCAACCATAAAAATCACCTTTTAGTGGAGTTCACAATATAAAAAGAAGGAAAGAAAAAACACCCTAAAAGATTGATAATTTGTGTCTAACTAATTGCATGGGCATGACATTAGCAAGAGTACAAGCAGAGTCGTTCTGACTTGTCGATCGTCAGGTAACGCTTGCTGTATTTCAGATCCCAGATATTATCTCTATGTCCATTTTCTCTGCAGGTGCTGTACATTTGCACTGGTGAATGGTGCAAAGGAATGGCATGTGCCTGTCTGTGTCTCATAAGAGTCACCCACAGCTGCCGCACTGACATTTCATGACTGCCTTGATTACTATCACTGCGTGAAGTGCAAATGAGAGAGCTCCACGTGAAACTCTATCAATTTCTGAGACCTTGAGATTCATCAAGACAATATCTACTTGGAAGGGAAATAAAACGCTTCAAAATTACATAAAGAGAAATCACACATGGAGGGGAACTACTGAAATAACAGGCCAATATCTGAAATACTCTTCACAGCCCATCCATTTGTACTGGAAAGTGACTCATTCACTGGTAAGATACACTCAATTGTGAAGACACAAAAGGTGGCAATTCTTTTGATAATTACTTTAGCAATACACATGTAAATGGCATTACAATTGAACCTTGCTCACAAAATCCTTCTGCATATTGGCAGAACAGGGATTTGTATGAGAAACTCAACAAAATTAAGAATGCAAAATAATACAAAAGGAAGCCAAGATAAGAGAAAAATCCCCAACAATTCAAGATAGATGTATATATAATGTGGGGTTTTAGGTTAATGAGAGCTACCTGAACTAACCACTTTATGTTAAATACCTACTTTAAATGTAATAAACACTAATTATGGATAAAGACTCCTGCAAATTAATTTTTAGAACTTGCCACTGAACAGCAGAGCTTCAGAACATGATTTAATCATACCCTAATGCCTCTGAATCAGAAGATGATGTCAAAATTGTAAGACCTTAAAACAAACCTTACCATCATGGTGTCTTGACTCAAGAGCTCAAGGGTAAACCTAAGTTCAAAGGGATGGGGTTAGCAGCAGTATAAGACCCGAGAGCCAGCCATGCAATATACAATGTCATTCTGAAATAATGCCCTGTGGGGAACAGACAAGTTCAGAAGGGAAAGTCACAAGGTCTTGGTGGTTGCAAAACCGTATCAGAGAGAAGGAGGAGCTGGGGTGCCAATGCTGGCCCTCCATGATTTGCTGCAGGCTACGAAGAGATCCAGCTAATGACTGATTTTCTTCTCACAAAATAATTCTTCTAACAGGGAAGTCCCAGGAGGTACATAAACTACAAGTAATCCTAGCTGTTAAATTACCTCAGCTGTTAACAGGGTTTTATTTTTGTCCTGACATTATTTAACAGAAAACATAACAACTGCTGCTGAGATTTTCGTGCCACCTTCACAGCTAGGAAAGATAATTTCCTTCTGTGCTATGCTATCAATAGCTCTGCGGTGAAGTACAGATGATTAGCAGAGGCTTCTACCACTGAAAAGATGCCAGGACTTTTCAACTCTCTTACTATTGTTCCAGGTCCCTAAGTGTTTCCAACACAAGAGCGTTGGTTCCGAGTAGGTTTCTGGAAGGACTATGAACTAAATTATAAAACCAAATGAGAACAAAGGAAGACAAAAGCTAAGTCGCCTCTGAAAATGCCATGTCAAAGCTTTATGCCATCTTACTCTTCACATAACCTCTCAGTCCTTAACTACACTAATGTGCCCACACATACCTCCTCCATACCCAAAGTCCATTTCCACTTGCATGATTCAACCAAGGTAAGGGTGCCATTGGCTTCTCAGGTCTGGTCCTCACTCAGAGCATGTGCATTTCCCACTGCTCTTGCAATGAAGAAGGACTTTTGAGAAGATACAATAGGCATAAGAATTGAGGGGAGAGTCTGTAAGTTGATCTGTTCTTGAATGTCTTGCAGTCTAGTAACTATGACCTCCCAGATCCCCTAAAATATCATAATATCCTAGAACCCCCTCCACATAAGGAAGATGAGTCCTCTGCTCAGTGCCTTCATTTACATAGTTTCTTTGTATTAGAAGACATTCTTAATGCCTCCTAATGAACGAGTCGGTTTAGCAAGTCATACAAATTGCTCTGTTAGTCTACTCTAACCCAGTAGAGGCATAATGCCCTCTTTTGTCACCACTGAGCTGGAAAATACTTCACTATCATCACTTGATTCATACAGGTAACCTTGCTATTTTTCCAGAAAAAATACAGAACAAATGTTTATTGATGATTTCTCTTTTCTGCATCATTAACAATTTTGCTATCTCCATCAAGTAATGCCTTATACTGTTGCTAGGATATCTTTTCTTTCTAACATACTTAAATAATCTTTACTGTCCCCAGCTCTGCTTACCATTGATTTCTCCCTGATGTCTTTAGCTTCCCTCATCAATTTTCTACACTTCGTAACTTCTAACTTACATTGATTTCCATCTCCCACTCTTTTTTTTTCCGTTTTGCTCTAACATTGCTTCTTCGTTTCTAATTGCTGTCTTCCTCATAATCCTGAAACAGGAGGGGCTTTTAGCCCATAATTGTCCCATTCCATAAGAGAACCTATATCTGCTCATCTAATAAAATCCCTTTTAAAAACTCTTCTTTGCACTTTTATAGCAAAAGACTTTCTCACAGTTAATTTTACTACTAGTTTTCCTTAGTTTTGTATATTGATCCCTCTGGGGAACAAAGTGTATATATTACTTTTCCTCTACACTACACACCTGTATGCCCACATTGACTGTAATCAAGCTGTGATCCTCGGCAGCCACTATGCTATAGCATCTTTATCCATTATAAGCAAATTTTAGAAGGCAGTTGCTTCTTGAGATGCTCTTGTCCATCTTTCATTCAAACTTCAATAACATTTTAGCATTGTCTTCATGAGGCAGCATGTCTCCCACTGCCTTTCTCCCTACTACCCGTTACAGGTACAAATATAAGCAGTGCCTAACTTTGCTCTGTGGTTTAACACAGTGAGCCATCTGAGGACCACCAGCACCGCCACACTCCTTACCAAGACTCTGTTGATTAATATTTATTCACATGCTCTCAAGATCCCCAAGTTTTGAGCTATCCATATTCAACAAACATGCAGCACTGGCTTTATGCAGACTGTGTAGATTCTACCCACTCCCTTCCCACTCTTCTTGCCCTCTCTGTCTTTCATAAGCCAGAT
Source organism: Colius striatus (assembly GCF_028858725.1). Classification (NCBI taxonomy): domain Eukaryota; kingdom Metazoa; phylum Chordata; class Aves; order Coliiformes; family Coliidae; genus Colius; species Colius striatus. The sequence continues at coordinate 62,050,774 of NC_084759.1, forward strand.
AAAAATCCATTATCTTAATATTGCAGTTTTAGGAACCAACCTATTAGTTTTCAGAAATGGCATTTATACCATAATTTCATCTTTTCTTCAGGGATAATGTTGCATTTCTATGGCATGTCTGAACCATTAACAGTTTCCAAGCACTAAGATTATGGCTTTATCTGACATTCTGTGTCACATTCACTCAATTAGCTTGCAAAAAAATCCCAGTTTGAACTCTTTACTGCGCTCTCTTTTGGTTTTAATTTTCTATCTCTCTCAAGGCACTATCTAGTCACTGAGAGGGAAAACTAGATCTTTTTCCTCCTACCTTGTATGCACAGGACACTCATCTGGGTAGAAAGTCACACAAAATTTCCCACAGAACCTAAACTTCCAGTTTCCCCTTGGAAACAGCCAGCTATACAAACTCTGTGTCTCCTGGACCACCTGTATTTTTTTCACTCGCTTGCTTGAAATGATATCTAAGAAAATCGTGCTGGCTTTTCTCCATGTCCTTGCCTGAAGTCTTCTGTAATCTGCAAAATTCTACACTTGCCCAAATAATTTCCTCTATTGTTGATAACTACTGGTGGAAACTTGCCAGCCTTACAGTTTCATTTCGTGTTTTTATGCTAGGGAGACAGCTGACAGATTTCTCGCTGAATTCTCCATTCATTCGCCTAAACATAGCATTGCCGGTGATAGTTGAATTTTAGAATGACTGAAGAATCTCAGAGCAGCAGACTGATTCCTCGTTTCACAAGCTGTAACCCTTTGAGTATCGCTCCAGTGGCTATCTCTTCTTCTCTGCAAGGGAAAGTTTCTCCCATAACTTTTTCAGTGGGTATCTGAGAAAGGGTTGATATTTCAAGCTAGGCCACGTGTCTTCTGATTTGCTCCCATTTTCTGGTCACATTCCTTTAATTTCTAATTTTTCTTTTTTTTTTTTCTTTTTCACACATTCCTCCCCTTAGGATCTCAACAATGCCTGTTTGCCCAGCTCTGTTTCTCTCAAATGCTGCACAGTAGTGGGATTCAAGCTTTTAAGATCATATGTGTTCTCCTTTGCTCAGGTGATTAGCTTGTGTTGATGTACTAGAAATCTCATGTCTTATCAAGAAAAGTCAGTTGCTCCAAACTCTGGATCTGAACTCTGGGTCCTTTGCTGCACTGTGCACAAAACATCTCACAGCACATATGCAGATGTTTTCAAGAGGCTCACAAGAATCTCATCTTGCCAGTCACAGGGAGAACAGCGATCTCTGTCCCATAGAGAAAATTGAACAAAGAATAAGCAAAAAGCACCACCAGACAAACCACCAGACAGGTCTTTCTGCCTCTCTGTGCAGAAAGTAGCCTGCAATTCCTGCTTTGCCCATGTGAGCTCTGTTTAGCACAACCACTGCCACATCCCTGTCTGTATGTTAGGTAGTGTTTAACCACTCTCATTTTATAAACTGTATCACCCTGGAAGACTACAACTAGTTCATTTAGAATTGCCAGAGAATAAATGACACTTCAATGAGGTTATTATCTGAAGATTTATACAAATTAGTATAGATAGATCATTGTAATACTTGTCTGGATTGTTATAATTTCAGCAGTCAAAAGGGAAAAAGCCACGAAAGGTTGAGGTACAGTTATGTATACGGCCTTAGAGTCATCACTCCTGACTTCAGAAACACTTGAGGCCCCCAAAATAGAAGAACAGACACTCTTGCCTCCATGTTTAGGCAAAGAAAAGTGAAAGACGGACCGAGTTTCCCTTGAAAAGAGCCTGAAATCAAACTGGCTTCTGTAAAGTGCTTATTCGTCTCCCCTCACCATATGGAGGAGGCCTCTGTGACACAAGTTAGGTGGGCTGGTCTCTCACAAAGGTCAGCAGCTAGCAAATACCAGAGAAAATACTCAGTTAATGTTTGTTTCCTTTGAATTTTCCAAAAATAGGCTGGCCAGTTTCCTCCCAAAGAAGTATTTTAGTTGTGCATTTTTCTTGTGATCCTGTTCAGACACAACCAGTGATTTGGTGCGTTAATAACACCTCAGTACCAAGGTAAACTAAGAATGTAAAATGTTGAGGGTGTGTGGTGTTCCAGTCTTAATGTGCTTTTTCCTGAGGAGCTCTGCCATGAGGTCAGTTGTTAAGTGTTGTTATGACACACTCCTGGGCTTTCACTTTGACTTCTTTTCACATCTTGTTGAGTTTTCCAACAAGTCTGAAAAGGTCATTTCAATGTGCTGAGGTCATGTGTTAAAAAGCTGAAAGCAGGGGCCCTCACTAATGGTGCTCTGAAAGCAATTGTTTGGCAGAAGTTCATTGCATAAATCGCTCTATACTTTTTTAGGTTCGTAAAAGGAAAAAAATTACACTTTGTCCTCTAAGGAAGGGATGTAAAGATGATGTCCAAGAGACATTGTTCAGCCACTAAGAGCTGGAATGGGGACTAGAATAAGTGGGTGGGGAGAGAAAAGGCCACTAGCAACAGTGAGAAGAGCACTGGCAGGCGAGACAAGGGAAGAAGGGAGTCAAGGAAGTTGTAAATAACAACCAGAAGAAATAAGAACATTCTTAAATACAAGATACAGAGGCAGGCAAGTTCCTCAAAGCTAATAAAGCTAACATCAGACCTTTGCTATGCAGTCAAGCTATAACATTTAATGCTAATGTAGATTTTGTTAACTTCCATTTAAAATTTGTGGTAATTCCTGTTTGTAAAGGCGTGTGTCTTTTTAATGTTTATTTCAGTTTAGGTTGAACTGCTCAGCAGTTTTAACTAAGCAAAGTAAAATTAATTAAAACTAATGGAAGAGACCTCCCACGGCTTGCTGTACCACTTAAGGCACTCCTCCTTAAAGACATACAAAAAGTAATTGGATGTGGGGTTTTTTACACCTTTCTGATCTGTCAGGAAAGGATTTTCTTCAAATGTCCAGGTATTGGGAACAACTTGGTTGCACTGGCAGATTGCCGTAAGGAACAGCTTCGTTCAGTATAAAACAGAATCACATGGATACATGAAGTTCCCACTTCAAGCTCTTTTTTTAACCTAAACTGAAACCAACAGCACCTGGAGAAACAATCCACAGAAATTTCCTCCTTGTACACACAAAGCCAAGGTGCCACGAGCTGTCCCAGAATCAATACTCCTTGGGACTCAGTGCATGTGTAATGAGGTGATTTGCAACCTCTGATTCAGTCTATCACACTCACGCAACAGTGTTTGCTTCTGCTACCAAGACTCATCCCAGTCTGGATGGTCTGGACTACTCAAAGAAGCAGCTTCATAGGTGGGACATAAAAGACTGGGATCTGACCAGGCATTCCTATTTGACCATAATAGTATTAACAGTACTGAACTATACAGTAGCACTTCTTTAATACTCAAATATCCAAGAATCACGTAAAATAAAACTTCTCATGTGCCTAGCGACACGCTATACAAATAGTGGCCAGAAAGGCTTAGGGAAAAAAACAAAGAAGAGTTAAACAAAAAGATAATCTGTGCTTCAACGGATCACATATGGTTGGAACACAGAAGGAAACCATGAGGAAAGTTGCACCAAAATTTACAGGAAGAGAACAAACAGTTCAATTTGTTTGTTTATACAGTCATCATAGGCAAAATAGAAATGCTAGCAGCAGTAAGAGAGAGCAAACACCACTTTGGGGAAGCAGTGCTGTTTCATTTGTGTCCTATTTTCTTTCCAGTCTTCCATCTCCAGTTTATCTGCATACATTGCTGCCTCAGGCTTGTAGAATGGCTAAAATAGTGAGACCCGGGTAGACTGCGGTTTTTAATACATGTGAGCCTGGCTTTGTAAAGACGTGCTTTACCATTGTCCACTCAAGAAGTGCCACTGACAGCAGAACCAGTTCTGAAGGCAATGGGAAACATCATGAAATATGCCAGGACAAGTAACCTGACAAGTAAAATTCCTGCCAGTTCATGACCTCTGACACTTGATGTGTACCATATTCTTCCTTTAATTAGAGTCTGAGTAGAGTACGAGTGCCCTTAAATTAGTGTATAAATTATTTTCATACACATGGCTATTCATACTGTGCATCAATTGTAAAGTGTTTTAATGCCCTGTGCAGTTGAAGATGACATCAGACCTTCTGAAATGTATACTGAATGTCCGGATTGCAATTCAAAGCATATGTTCTGCCTGGTCTGCTGAGGACATAATGGTACAAAACTAGGATGCCTTTAACAAATAAAACACTAGGCACTGATACCATGTGCATTACACATACTTTCCACTTCATAGGCAAAGCAGATACAGCTTTCACTGCCTGAAGTCTTGCTACATCGGACCGTGACTGTATCACATCTGAGAACATAAGCACATTGAGGCAGTGTGGTCTTTGAATGGGAAACGCTGATATGCTGCCAAAGGTGCTGCCCAAAGCGTTACTGGTGATCCCAGACCTGGCACCTCTGCCTCTGAGTCAGCAGTAAATCTGCACCACAGTCTGTTCCCGGGGTCACTGCACAGCCCTGCCCAGAGAACTAAACCACATGTCGACTATCAACTCTGCTCAAAAGAGATGCCACTCAACTTCTGGTTGCCTGGCCAGATTTAAGTTTAAACAGTCATATCCTGCCTACCTCTATTTCTCTGGCAGTTTCCACAGCATATTATAACATCATTATTTTTCTGCTCTAAACTATCATTTTATGTCCCTCTGCACTGCTAAAATGACTATCATAATCCATGCCAAAGTGCATTCCAGCAATACTTAAAATCACATTAAGGCAATACCCTAAGCTTGCATTCATCAGACTGAATTTAAAGTACCTCAGCACAACTTGCACAAGAAGACTTCTGGTGCCCATTAGGAGCAGGAGTGGGATCTACCTGTCTTGCACCTGGCAAAGAGTGTCCCTTTGCTCACCTGAAATGCTAAGGAAAGACAAGCTGGAACTACATAAGAAATTGGCCCAAATTCTGTCAACCATAAGAGAATAATGCGTCATCAATAGTTGCGTTGATGTTACCATATTTATTCCAAATTGGGTTTCCGACAAATTTAATGCAGTTTTGAAGCAGTTTATTTTAGTGCAGCATCATCAGGGAAAGTAGTGGCTTTGTGATGATATTCATGTTTTTTTTAATGGATCCTGCTGAACTAAAATAAACTTCTCCTCTGGTAAAATATGAATGTTAATAAATAGCCCTATGATGATACAGATGAATCAGTAGCTTCACCTGATGTACAGGTCACTCAGCTTCCTTTGTTCATAGTGTAAAGTCCTTTGTGCTTACGTGTGTCCCTGGGTCCAATGTGTGGGACCTTGCAATGGATATGTGCTCAATCGCATGAGCTGAAAGGAGATCCAGTGCCCCAGCACCAGGGCTCCAAAGACAGCCCATACTCTGCCAGTGGGTCTCTCTCTTCCTGGGACCTTTCTATGAAGTGCATTTTACCAGCATATCACAGCTCAGGCTGGTCAGCAATAGCTGCACGTCAGGACAACAGATGGGAGCTGCAGATGTGTGAGATATAGGTCCATTTTCTGCAGCTTCTGATTCTCATAGTCCACTCACAAATAGTGCGTGTGTGCTGGATTTAGAATTAGTTCAATGAGCTCTTTCCAGTCCCATACACTTTTATTCCAAACTAAAAATTGCAGGAACAACTTTTGCACAAAATCACGTTCATTCGATTTGCTTTTTTTTTTCGGCTATTTTTGTGTAAGAATGCTTGAAGTTTACTCCCAATTGTATCCTGATGAATATGACAATCACTCATGTGTCCTTCCCAGCTCCAGCAGCATATGTTTAAGAAGACAGAATGTGAGTGATTCTGCTCTCACTTGCATCTATGTAAATCAGGCTTAACGTCATTAATTGAAAGTAATTGCACCGATCAAAACAAAAATTTGAACACTTTAAATTATTTTGATACAATGCAGCTCGTAATTCGGTTTAACCTCATGAAAAATTAAACTTTTAATGAAAAAAAACTATGTGGACTTCCGATTTTCAGTTAAAAATTTCTCTTTGTCATCACACCTTTCCAGCAGAGCAAATATTTTTCAATTGGGCCTAGTAACCAGTGTTTCCTAGGAGAACTATGATGAGGACTATTTCCAAAGTATTCAGCTTTCCATTTCCTGCTTCTGACATTTCATCCACTTTAGGGTAAACTTCAGCAAGTCAGGAAAGGCTCTCATCTTTTTTTTTTCCAGAGTCCTCACAATCCAGGTCCTTTTTCCTGGACATAATGCGTTCTCCTTTACTCAGTTTCTAAGGTAGAACTTGTATCAATTCAAAGCAGATTGCTTCTTCCTTTCCTGTTCTCCAGTCTATTATTAGTTATCCATACAAGTCTCAATACATCCAGAAAAGCTGCCTTTTGCTTTTTGGCTTTGAGAAGTGGGAATTATTTCTGAAGAAATTTATAAATATTTGCTCTGAATGCCTGAACAAATGAGTTATTTCCTGCGACTTGCCTCTTGATACCTTAAATCTGTTAGGATTTTGGCATCGGATCCTCCATTCCCTCTGTGTCTCAGATCACAGCGTGAATTTATGGCTTATGAAAAAAAAAAAAGACAATCTCTGGAAACACTGAGAATCAAGAAAAAATAATTAAATAAAAATAGAAGGGAAAACAGCTTAGGCTCATCTGGAAGCAGACACTTCTAGTGGCTCTTATTCTGGTGCATTTACTGTTGTCCTTTGTACATCTCCAAAGGGCAGGTTGAGAAAGTTTTCATGTCAGTGGGTCCCTCCTGGCTCCCAGGCTGCTGCTCGGGATTAATGAGAACCTCTCTGCTGAGAGGTCAAAACACACCCAGGAGAAGAACAAATAATTTTGTGCATTTACGGCCACTTCTCCACCCTCCAGCCGGGGTTTTGCTCGAGCTTCACTCTTTTTGCTCTGGTGAGATGCGAGGCTAGTCTGTGCCCCCCAGTTAGAGGTGAAAAATGTATTTATGGGACACTGAAAATTTGCAGAAGGTACATTTACCATGCTCAAGAGCTTGGAGGATGTCTGCTATCCAGTGCTGGGGATGAGAAGTGACCACTGGAGAAGTAGAAAGCATTATTCTCTAATGTTGAGACCGAGTTCCCCTCCAAAATCCAGATCTAGAGTTCCTAGTAAAACTCTGATTGTGAATCATAGGGGCTGGACGTCCCTCAGACAACAGGAGTGTATGCAGATCCTACTTCCTCTATGCACTGCTCTGAAGCCACTCAACAACTGCCCAGCATAAGATCATTTAAAGAAAGAGTAAATATATCTACATCAGCTAGTTTCAGTCTTTCCTAAAATGACTACACTCCACAAGTACTAACAAAGAAGCAGATGTAAGATTTTCTGTGACTTATCTCCAAGGCAATTATTTATAAATTGCCTTGACTCATTATGTGCCAAGCCTGAATTAATCCTCTGCTTTATACGTAGCCTTGCATGTTGCAACCAATAGTGCATGCTAGGCATTTTGCTTTTGGTTGTTTTTGATGGCATGAAGCAATTTTGCCCCTTTTGAATATTTTAGGCAAAAAAAAAAAAATTCTCAAAGATAAGACTTTGGCTAGGGACAGTTCCTGATGTGTGATCTGCTATCTAGCTGCTTCTGAAGGGTCAGGGAAAGCTGGCACCATACATGGCTTGGAACAGTACAGGAAGAGCACAAATCGTGATGCACATGTGCACACACACACACAGAGTTACGTAGAAAACTAAACTGCAAAGTTATGGTCTTTGCCCTTCTCTTCTCTCTCCCATAATAAAATAAAATTAAATGTCACGAGTTCCTAAAGATTAACATTCCCCAGACTTAGTTGTTTTGCTTATCCAAAAGACACCGTACTCCTGACTGCCAGAGTCAATGCAAACTGGGAATGACAGGGCAGCTGTCATTTCACAACATAGTTCTGTCTGCGCTGTAATCTCTGCTGCATCAGCTACAGATTTGAAGAAGGGGCAATACTACTTTCACTGTTTATGTCACAACTTCTTGCTCAGAGCTTTGGGAAGTTCATGTTTGGAGGCTGATATTTTTTTTACTCCTCCCCTCCACCCAAACACTAATTGTTCCTGCTTTTTAATGAAAGTCAGCAAAGTACAGGATTTTAATTTAAGCTGTCACTCAAAAATAATGGAAGAGCTAGAAGGCCTGACATTGCTTCTTTTCTGGTTGCTGAGTAAAGCTGGGTTAGGGGGTATGTTTCAACCGAAATGAGGAAGGAAGGACTAAGGCTAGAATAATTAGCAACCAGGCCTTATCTAGGACAAAAATTACAAGGGAATAAAGCCATTAAAAGATACAGCTTATTTGCTGGTGCTGGAGCACATGTGGCATTGAATATGGGAATTAAAAAATAATCAAGGAGATAGAAATTGTGTTGTTACAGTATCTGGTGGAACCTCCACTATGGCCAAAGGCATGAAAGTTAAACTCAAAACAGGAGACATCAAACAAATGCCCACAATTGAACACAGCATGGCACTGACTGTAGCTGGGATGACCAAGTGAGCAGGGCAATGCAAAGCTATGGGCACTTCCAACCTGGAGGCCAGCCTTGCAAACCTTCTGTGTATCTATGCAGAGGCTGCCACCCACAGCCCTGAGTCCCTCGGGGCAGTGGGGACACCCCCTTCAGGTTTCCCAAAGCTCACACATTCAAACCCAGCTCTAGAGCAGCCCACTGCAATGGAGCAGACAAGACAAGGTAAGCAAGATGAACCCATCCCTGTCCTTCCAAGGGCATCCACGGAAGATGAGGAGAGGGAGGTCTTGGCTCAGGATGGGTGACAGGTCTCAGGGCTGGGACTGTCATCAGACACAGGGACTCTAATGTGGAGGGGTTTGTGTGTGCACAAAAGAAAGGGAAGACTGCTTCATACTCTTACATTCCCCATCATGCTATTTTTGGATGATCCTTCAGGCTATTCTCATCTCTCCAATGCCATTCACTTTTTCTCTTGCCTGTCCCTTCCTTTCATGATTTCAAGAGGAAGTGGTGTCTTGTTTTACATGTCAGCTTTGACATTCGTTTCCTATACAGCCCAGGAGGACAATGTCTATAAAAAGCTATGTATTTATCTGTTTGTCTCTCTCTCTATCTATCTATCTATTGTCTATCGTAGATAAATAACTCGGTCTTAAATGAGACTCAATGCATCTCCTGATTAAATTACCACATGAGCTATGTTTGACATGTTATAAGCTTGAATACTAAGAAACTGAAAAAAAAAGGAATTTGTTTAAAAAGAGAGTTACATGCAAATAGGAAGGATGATATTTATGTACCAGGTGGCATTAGGCTTCAACCATTTTGGTTATGATGCTCAGTTTGACTCCTTCAGTTACTTTGTCAAAAGGCTGCCAGTCCAACCTGCTTTTTACTGCTAGCATTCTGGGACTCGTTATTTGCCATTCACGGTGTTATTAATTCTGTCTGCCTGAACATTTTCATTATTAGAGGGAAAGGAGGAAACCAAAGATAACTTATCAGGCATTGTTCCTTTTTAGGTGCTCCTCTGAGACTTCCTTTTGACTGGAATGTATTTCATTAATTCGGGGGACATTCTGGCGTGGATCTCTAATTAGATCTGCTTAATGTATTTCATGTCACAGAGGTATGTAAATCTTTCTATGAAAGACATGGTTTATATTGAGAGATAATATATTTTATTAGACTTCCAGATAGAAATGAAATTGATACAATTTTAAGTTTCTCTTAAAAAAACCCTGTAATATTTTGCTGCAGACTTTTCCTTTCTTAACTGTTCAGACACTCAGAGCTACAAACACCCGTCCACAGCAATTTCTTCTTGGCCTTCATATATTAGTAACCACTTGTTTTTCACAAAGCGTTTTTTGCCACATCCATATTTTTCTTATTTCTTCAAGACTTTCAGTATTCTGACATTCACATGTTTTTTTACAACCCACTGTATGTTCTATCCTATGAATGTCTATGTTCAGTTGTACTTGTTCAGTGGTGGAAAGAATGTCACATGGGGTTTCCCTCTAGATTTATATGTCCAAAGATCACCAACTCACAGTGATTACAAAAGGCTGCTATGGTCATTGCTATTTCTGTGTTATTGCCTACTTGGCTTGAATGCGTCTTCAACAATTGCATATGTTTGTCCACTCGTACATTCAATATCATCCTTAAAATATCCATTTTTCTGTCTTAAAAACTTTACTAGTCCTAAAATGTTTAGAAAGAGAGGAGTTGCTGTGCCTGCATTGGTAGCTCACCTGTTCTCATCACAGCAGCACGGAACTTGCACCCACAGGCCACTTCCATCCTTCAGCTTAAGCTTCATTTTTCTGATGCTGGAGGTATTTAAAACAGCTGACAAAGCAGATTCTACCTAATGTATTAGACACTGCATAGGAATCTGTAGCTAATTTATGGGAGGTTTTATGCCTGATACTAGTATATTCTGCAAAACATGCAAAATATATTGCTACAATTTGGAAAACTTTAGTTTCTGTAATAACTCGTTTGGTATTATATTCCTTCAGGACTTAGGATGCTTATAGCTCAACAGGAACTGTAGATCTTCCATTTTGGCAGATATTACAAAAATTCTGGATCAATCTTGCAAGCTCTCTCATAAACTCCCAACCCTTCTTTTAATGTTTCTAGATACACAGTTTCACTACATCCCATGGCAAGTTGCATGGGTTTATTCTTGGTTGCACCAAACTCCATACCATAACCCACTTTTGTATGACCCTACCTTCACAAAGACCTGAGCATGCTTATAAGTCATAAAAATTGTCTCACCTGTATTTGCAAACAGCACAATAATGTGATATATTCTGGAACAAAAGGGCCTTCTGTTGTGAAAAAACTTTCTTTACTTGTTGAGACTAGAAATTAATTCTCTCATACACAGTTTTGATTTTGAAAAGAACAGAGGGAAGGATAAATTGGAAGGATACATTTTTAAGCCCAGCCAGATATGATTCAAAACTGCATTTAAAAAAAAATGGTTTAAAACCTCACTTTTATGAAATCTCAATGCTAATTTTCAAAGGTTTGGTAATAAAAAACCTCTAAAAATCAGACCATTTAGGATGTTTGGAATTTGGCACCCGATAACAACGTCTGTAGAAGTGTTTTCCTTATGAATAAATTAATTTGAGTTTTGATTAGCTCACGCCTATTAAAATTAAGCACATCTCATACCTAATACAGTTGCACCTTAAAATAATACCGCCTTTCTACTCTGCAAAACTACATCCTTCCCCAAGTCCAAACAAATAAATAAACTTCCCTAGTGCACATCATGTTATGTCCTTTGCAATATTGATAATACTTATTTGAAACACTAGCTTTTCCAGGCTCTTCACAGAGACATAAATATCATTTTGGTATACTGAAGCTCAACCAAGTAGATTTGTAAAAAGCAAGCACATGCTGATAGAGCAAAATCTTTAAATTGGGTAAGCTGGAAACTAGTTGTCATGCTTATCCATTATCCCCAGACACAAAGCCCATAAAGGGTTCAACTTCAGTCCACATCAGTAATGACTAAAAGCCATTAGCATACCTAATGGCTGCTCAGTGGTTATAGGAAATGAATGGACGGTGTCAGTTCAGTGCAGCCACATCACAAAAACCACCAAGAATTGCATGAAGAGGGAGACTGAGTTGCCTTCTCCTTCACAGAAGTCCCTTCCTTCCTAGCAGATTCGGGCTGTACCCAGCAAGTGGACAGACAGACATTTTCCATTATCAATTAGCTACTTCGCTCAAACTCAAAGCTCACTTTTAGGAGGAAGGAAGAAAAAAGCCTGGGGCCTCATGATAAGCCTGAGGGATTGATAAAGGCAGTTTGACTTGCAGAATAAAGTAGAGCCTTTATCACCTGCTGTTCAATCTACCAACTTAAAAATACATGAAATCACAGAACTGGCTTCAACACCACATGAAATAAAAAGCTAAAATAAAGTCTGTATTTGGGGAGGTATTTCTAAAAGATAAAGAGAGAAGGATACCGAAGACTGAAGGTCACGCTAGGTGTTCCTCCCACCCTGTAAGGCTTAAAGTACTGAATACAGTGTTGTAGTAACAGAGAGCATAACAGTTGTCAGAGATTTCCTTTATGAACTTAGCCAAGGGAGAGGAATGGGTCCAGGAAAGAATCTCAGCTTTGCAGAAGTGGAGGGAATTATAAGCTTTCAAATTATCTTCTGTTTGCCTGCTGCTTTGGATGCTTTAATTTTTTTCCTAAAATTTAAAACCTCCTTCTAAGCTTCTGGTTTCTTCAGGGTGCAATTTATCACAATCTTATTTTATTCTGAAATGCACTAAAGCATCAAGGCAAAAAGGGAAGATGAACTCTGTTTAATCTCTCTGTTGTGCTGCAGTAAGAGCAAGCAAGTAGGGAGGTGTAAGTTTATGAGGAAGGCAGAAAAAGAAATGGGAATGGAGTAATCTCATTGGACTGGAGATCCTGAAAAGGCAACCTGGAGATCTCAAGTTTGGAGATCCTGAAAATACAGTAATAAGCTCCCAGAGCACAGTTGTTTGGTCACACAGCAGAAAAGCATTTCCAACCTCGACACCATTCCGCATTTCCTTAACTGGCAGGGCGAAGAACACGCTGCTGTTTTACATGGCTATGAAGTATAGCCCACAAGAGATTTTAGCCACATTGAGGGCCAAGTACAGACATCAAAGACTAGCATTTGGATGCAAAGAAGTGAGAAATGCACTTTATTTCTCATAACGAGAAATGCGACTTACACTTTATCAAACCCTAACTTCTAATAGGAGTTACATAACGCAAAGCTCCGCTCCTCTCTGCTGACTGCCAAATAGCTATCAAATATTAAAGAGAGGAGCAAGAGCTCTGAAAGGGATTTGTACGGTCACAGTACGGCAGACTAAATGCACACGTGTTCCTGCACGTGCCTCTGTGTACGTGAGTGAGAGAACCTTCATAGCAGGGGGGATCCTGAAGGCCAGGGAATAAATCCATAAGCCTCCATGCTCTGTGTTGCATTCCCAACATTTCCAGGTGCTCCAGGAGGCAAGTATCCCAGAGAGGCTGAGCAGGAAGGGAAAGAATTGGGTCAGATATTGTTTGCAGCCACTCTGCCAATGAAGTCAGTAGGTTTACAGGGATGCGCTCTTAATAAGCCCAAGCCTGTAAGTACCACAAGTAACATGGCCTGTCAGAGAGCAGCAGTACCAATCCTCCCAATAGTGGGGACTTTTTGAGATCCAGTGATGGAACAGCATGAACATCTTAGCTTTTCCCTAAAACACTAACTGCTTGCTGGCTCCTGTGATTAAAATAAATCTTGTATGTTTTCCTAGAGAGAAGGAAGCAAAATGGAGGCTACCTCTTAGATCATTGATACTTGGAGATGGCAATATTGGGGATTTGCCTAGAGGAACCAGATCAAGCATTGGAAAGATGGTTAACACAGAGGGAAAAGTCTCTTGGGCATCTTTGAGTTTAACCTTCAGATTAAATATACTTTCTCCTAGTGCTGAGTTAGCACGGATGTAAGCCCTTCTGACAATGGATGAGGTTTTTCAAGTGTGTCAAAGACCTGGAAGGCAAAGAGGAGTGGGATGTTTCCAGTGACTTCCAGGTGGTTTTGTAATAAGACAAGTATAATTTGATTTCTTTTGTACTCTCTGCTGACATAGTCATTTTCACCGAGGGAATAAAAACAACTTCAAGACTTGTCGGAAGTAAGACATAACTGCTGACTGCTTGACTTCAAGTAGTTCACCAATAGTCTAGTCAAAAAGCACACTGGACAGACATATAAAAAATGCACTATGGTCAACTACACTTCTGATTTTTTTTTTTTGATCTTGCAGAAAAGGAAAAGAAAGGAAATAAGGGAAAAAAAGTGAAGATGAAGAGCATAAAAAATGTTGCTCAAATATAAACAATGTAAAAAAGAAATCTTAGAGAGTATCCCATCAATGAAAATTAAATTCAGATCTGAACTTGAACAAGGTCGGTGTTAGGTAAATTGAAATCCGAGTGCAAGACACACTGCTATAGGCTCTATGTGTAAGACACTTATTCTCAGGATTCAGGGGTGGAATTAAGAAAACTAGAAAGGATTCATTCCAAAGTTTGCATTTAAATTGTACCTGCTTTGACAAAACATAGACACATATTGAACAACCCAGATTTGGTAAATGTTTAATAAAGATTGACAACTTTATTGTAGAAGAACCTTATTTTGTTTATATATTGTGGATAAAGTGTGTGTGAAGTTACCTAATTTATCCAGAAGCCTTTGCAACAAAGTTGCAAGTGAATTTCTGAAACTCTGGCTAGTAAAAATATTTTCAGTTACTAACAAAAATAAAAGAGATTAATCTTTTGGTGGCCAATGTCACCAACAAATTGGTAGGGAGCATTTTGTGAAAATGAAAAAGAACATAGTCCTGTATTGATGTTTTAAAGATAACTAAAAATCAGATGTTAACCACTTGTGTACGTGACCCCCTAAGAACCACAACAGAAGAAAAAAAGTCAGTGAGAAAAAGTATGCTAATGTATCCTCCTCTGGAAAGTAATTAATAAATAAATGAAACCCAGTCAATCAAAGGCAGCAATGTTTCTGATAAGAGGTGAAATTATTCCACGAGAGTCTCCTCCACGTGTTTAGTAATGTGTTGCACAGGTTTTGGCTGTTTAAATGAAGCTTCTCTTTAAGTGCCCATTTTTGCCATAATGCCTAAAACTTAAAAGCAAGCATTAAAAACTGCCTCTCTTAAGGCCTGCCTTTGAGGCAGTCATGTCCCAGAACAGTCTTCTCTCTTAAAAATGAGTTTCTTCTCTTTTTGTGCCACACCCATAAAACTTGACCTATCAAGAAGCACCTCAACTCAGACTACCAGGATGAAAGGATTCATCCCCGCAGAGGACAGGGAGCAGCATGACCCATGGCCGAGGCCATGCTAGATATGATGGCTCTCACTTCCACGAACCTTTCCTTGCAGATCCATGTCTGATGCCAGCTGGTGCCCAGTACCCACTCTGGAGCAAACCACATAGCTCATGCACACACGTTCATTCTGAAGCTCAACTCTTCAGTGTATTAGTTCAATTTATATTAAACTAATACTCCAAAGATGCAAATTAAAGGACTAATGCTACATTTATGTAAACAATGACAAGCCTTTTGCAGTAAATGAAAGCCCACCAATCTACAGCAATGTTTAATTTGGTGCTACCCATCATGAATAAATGCACTTTAGTGCTAACTGTTGGCATCACAGCTACACTTGCTCAGTTTTATAAGTCAGACGACATTAGTCCTTTCATCGGTACACTAATGCTTGTGTTAAAAAAATCACCTGTGCCTTTGAGATTTCTTTGGATTGATTTTCAATAGAAATAAGCCATGCTATGAATGGGTTATTACAGAGCAGACTCGTGACAGAGTGAACTCTCCCTTGTAGGTTTATGGTCAACAGGCACCAATAAAATGAGTACAGAGAAAAGTGGGTTTTTTTAAACTAGCACTCAAAAGTGCCTGCTATTCCCAGTAGCTCAGGTACTAGACTTGAATGAGTCAAATAAAAAGAAAACTTAAATTATAACAGTGCAATGATTGACAGCAGGCAAGTCCACATTAAGGAACATACTGGGACCCTGATTTTCTGCAAAAGTCTGCAAAGGATTCTCATGTTGCTTTGCCCTTCACATGTTTGAGGGTGCGCTGCTCAACAGCAAGAGCTAATATTGCTGTGGATTCTCGTGCTTCCCTGGAGTATTATCAAAGGCCCAACAAGTAATTTTTGTAGTTCCACACAGTCACAGTCTGAATATCAGCTTTTCTTTCAAGCACAACTATTTGTACTTGACTGTTTTCAACAGTGTATTAAAAGCCAGCTGGAACAGGAAGGAAGGATAGTGCAGAGGATGTACTCTTTTTTCACTCCAGACAAGTTAAACCCACAGCCCTATTATGCCTAGCACTTCAGAGACATTAAGTAAACCTTTGTTGAATATCTATCTTAAAAAATGTCAGTTATGCTTCATTTATACTATCCCTCTTTGGTGTCATATGGTAAGGTTTGTCTTTTCCTGTAATAATGTTGCAAAAAAATTAACAGATCCCCTAATTACTGAGTGTGGCTGCAGGGCACAGAGCACAGGTCAGGCTGCAGCACTGGCAGTCACCATCCAATTGCTCTCATGTCATCAGTGCTCTAACTGTCCCCATTCCCTCTTTCTCTTTTTTGTTTTCTTCTTTTGTCTAGAATGTCTTTTTTTTTCCTAACTCACTGCTTCTCCTTTACCCACACACAGCTATTGTATGAGCTTGGGCTGATATCTGGATTTAATTAACCATACTTGTATAATGTAGCAATACAATTTCGATATGACTGCTATGTTAGGAATAGTGGAGCAATATAATGGTCTACTGAAGCGTAGCATTGTCTGTTAAATTGAAGGTGCAGCATCTCCTGAAACACAGCAAGCAAAGCCACCCACATACTTCATGTACTATTAAAACACCCTTATTCAATTTCACTCTCAAATAGACTTCTGAAGAGAATAACTATATCTTGTAAAAACATAAGGTGCCTGAAACTAAATGCATATTGGTTTATGATGAAAAAATGCCCTCCTGTTACCAGCTGGAAACATTATCCTCTCAGCACAGAATATGTACTGGGAGAAAGGACTGCAGCAAGGAAATCCATGTCATGACAGTGAGGTGAGAAAAGTTGCAGCTCATGTACATGGTCACACATTGCTTGATATCTCTCGATGCTTTCTCATTTTGCTTATTTTCGTGATCTATAATGTGCTGCATGCATACACACACAGGGAAAAAAATGCTGCAGATGCCTCAAACACTCTGTGTTGACCAGCTTGTTTCAAAACATTTCTCTGTCCAAGCACACAGGTAACATTTTTGCTGTCATAGCCAAAAGAAAAGTCACACCTCTAAAGCTGCATATGTAGATGAAGTCAGGATGACATAGGAGGGATTATGTTTAGGCAAATTTTATTTATACATAGTTAGGGATGTTTAAAATCTTCAGGTATCCAAGTGCTGAAATCAACTTGGAAAAGTTCCTACCCTTGTCTGTAATAAATCAGCACGCTGCTGTTAGGAAAACTCTGTCTCTATGAAAACAGACGGCATCTACCTTTCCCCCTATCCCATTCTAAAGCCAAACTGAGGGGTTTTGTGTTTTCCACAGCAGCTGAGTAGGCAAGACATTAAGTCAGAACAGGAACAGCCAGGCATTGCTGCCTGCTTTGTCTAATTCAACCTGGGCATCGGAGTATTGATCTCTCAGGTCTGAGCAAAGGTGTCCTAAACATAATCTCCTGAGAGCAATTTTCCAAACCAGTTCTGTCCAAACTGTTCATTTTTCTATGAATCGTGATATTGGCTGTGCCAAAGTGAGTCCAGAGTTATTGTGTGGAGACAGGAGCCTGGAGGATCAAGGGCTCACGGTCCTTGCCAGAATACAATAACCCACAGGAAGATATGAGAGACCTGCAGTGGGAGATACCACAATATACCCAAAGAGGAACACCATTTGATTGCAGTTGAGGGAGCATAAATTAATACAGATCTCCTGTCATCATAGGCAGGCATGTTGTGCCCTGTCACACAAAACAGCACTGATGGAGACCTTCAGGACTTCACACTACACATCCCCAAAGGGTTTTAATATCTAGCAATAAACAATCTGGGATGCCAGTTGAAGATCTGGAAACATGAGTTAAGGAATAAAGACCTTAACAAGAAGGTGAAAAGTCAGGTCTTTCTAATCTCACTCATCAGCCTATGGTATGTTTTCCCCACCTTCCAACAGATAGGCTCAGACACAGTTGCCTTTCTCCATAACCGCTCTCTTAGCATCATTTCTGTGAAGCTCCTTCTCTACTTGCAGTAAGATCTTTCAGTGGCTGACAACACTCCTCCAGCTACAGGATTTAAAATTGGGAAAACTGAAGAATCCACTGGCCATTTGAGACATCTGTGTTCCTCTATTCTACTTCTCCACAAGATATTACACAGCAGCCTTTATTATAGATAAAGAGACTAGACCATGATTAGAGTTGAACTGGCCTAAGTACAAAGTGAATTAATTCTGCTCCAGCAACTGGATTTACAGTGATGTAGAAGAGACTCTAGTCTGCTTCTGCTCTTCCTCCAGGGGAATTGGATAGGGAAGCATGACCATTAGGTGCATAAGGAATGTTAAGACCCCATTCAGAAATAGTCACCGTCATTGCAATATGGCTCAGTAAAGAGTAATCTGGGGAACTTAAGACACTCCATATTGTATTTTTGTGGACAATAACACCCAGTTTTAATTTTCTGATTTATGGGTTTGCTTCAAGGAATTTGATGTTAGCTCGACAGCCCTGTTAAACATTATTTGTACTACTCTGGAAGCCCAGAAAGGATCCAAAATAGACAACTGAGGATTCTTTTCACACCAGCAAATTCTCATTTGGCACAGGACCAACACAGCCAGCTGTATGCAGTGTATGGGACCTGTCAGAGATACTGCTGAGCGAAAAAGGCGTGATCAGACTGAAAATTACAGCAAGGAACTTGTTGTTTTTAAGGTTCCTGCCTCCAGCTCAGATATCTTTGGGCCTTGCACTGGACAGTACTGGTGATGTCTAGTACACCTGAGGGAGTATGACAAAGGAGGGAACCACAGCCCATGATTTGATGTCATAAATTAAACACCACAGAATGTGCCCTCCGCAGAGGTGGGTGGAATGGCACCGCTCTACCAAACTAATGAGCTTCTCCCTGGGACATGGTCTGCACTGGGGCCAAGCTGCCCCCCTGCCAGGAGAGCTTCCTCCAACAGCAGGTTTGGCAGTACAGTCATGCCCGCGCCGGGAGCTCTGCCTGGCAAAGCCCTGCCAGCCGTAAATCATACCTTATCACAGCTCAGCTCAACAAAGCCATGTTGGCAAGAATTCCCAGGGTAGACTGGGGCCAAGTCTCATTAGAGAGCTGCGCTATTGGACTGTATGTCTTGAGTGATTAAAATCATTAAAACTTGTGAGCCGACTAAGCCTTGCGGACTGAGAGCTCCGAAACACTTTTAACACCATTGTTAGCACCTGATACTGAAACTTAGCTTATCCTTAAAAGAAGAGTAATCCTGCCCATCATGGCAAAGAGTTGGAATACAGTTCACCAAGGGGGTGAGGATGCGAAGCACCCAAACTCCTGCTGCTCTGCAGCAACAGTGGGCAGCCTTGGAGAGACAGTCTCCAATTTTCAGGTTTTCTATCTTAATTTTCTTGTGAAAGCAGATGCTTTTCACACAAATATTTTGGCCAAAATCCCAATGTATTCACAAAAATTGCTTTGAAGCAATTTTTCAGCCTTTTTCATCAAGCATATGCATTCAACTTGCAACTCAAGACTGTAAAGTGATGCCCAACTGTCAACCATGTGCTTCATTTTGACCACAGAGATCATTTTGACCACAGATAAAAGTGAAAGAACTCCTTAGCTCAATAATTTTAGCCAAACATGTGGATAAAAGAAACCTAAATTAATCTAAACTCTTAGACATTTACTCCAACCTTTCCACAACCTGAACATATAGATGTCCAATGTCCTCTGTTCTTTGCACTCTCTCTCTACCTTCTTTGCAGTGAGGAGTACCTTTGCTTTCCTATGATTCAGCACTGCTTAGCTAGACTTCTTAATAAAAGCAGACTGGGGAGTGAGGTCAGTGCTGCTCCTGATGGCTCCCACCCGTTGCTGTTTGTCCACTGTCTGCTCCATTTTGGCCTCCTCAAGACGATCTCTGGATGTAGCCCTGGAATATGTTGTTGCATCCCCTAAGGCTGACGTGGTGAAGACTACCCCAGATTTATCTGTGTCCTCCTTACAGCATTCCCCCTCTAATGTTATATCAGCATGTCACTGTGAGTGTCCTCAAATGCTACTTGTCCTCTTCTCCTACAGTCTCAAGGCATTGAACACAGGTCTTCTGTTTCACCTTACCAAAACACCACTCTGGTGCTCCAAGAAACCTGGAACTAAAGCCAGGTTTCACAACAAAACTTAGGATCATCAAAGAGCAACTGAGGCTCGAAGGAGATTTGGGGTTGACAGTTATGTGGTGTGAATACTCCTAAAGGGCCCCTCAGGTTTGTGGGTGTGGGTAGACACCAGATGCATTTAAAACAGAGACGGTTAGATTATACAGACATTGCCACTGGTCTGTAGAGCTGAGCATCCCCAAGTCACTGTCCAAGCACTGCCTCACCTGGCTGAACACTTGTGTATGGGCAGACCCACAAACCTGCACGTCTGGCAGTATTTATGTGGCTGCAGATGGCTTTCCTGTGAGCACAGAGATGTCACAGTCTGAGAATGCACCTTGGCTTGGGCGCAAAGCCTTCTGAAACCTTCAAATCTATGCTTGATTTTCCAAGCAGGGGTTTTCAAGCACATTAAAGACTACCTTACTATTAGAAATTAAGCATGAAAGGAAGCACACCGTATTGAGAATGAATAATTATATGCTCTAGAACTTTTATCAGCTTTAATTCAAAAAGATTCTGTAGATAATAATCTGTGTTCAACAAAAATAATAACGTCATATACAAATGAAATTCTGAGAAAGAAGACTTCTTTAAGTAACTTAAGAAGAACCACTCTATGGGAAATACACAGTTAACTGAGTCTGCTATCTCCTAATTCTATTTTGAAAACAACCTTCTTTTTTAACAAACATGTTTAATTTTAATCTTTTTGCTATTGGTAGTGTTGTCTGCTATTTCCATGGCAATAAAATCCAATTGTAACCGGTGTGTGTGTGTGTGTGTGTGTGTGTGTGTGTGTTAAAAATAAACAACTACTTCAGCAAGTTATTCTTGTTTCAGTTTTTCTAAAATCTCTGCATTAATGTCCATTAAGTTCCCAGCTAGCTCAAACAGGTTGGCATGGTCAAGAAATGTCTTTAAAATTAAGTTTCTTATTGATCTTCAGTTCAGTTTTGAACAGCTATAAATTAATGGGTGGCAGCTTAAAAGACTATTTAATACGCATATTTCTGTATTTTTTGTGCATGACTGAGGAATGAAAGAGACAGCAAAAACTCAGTATTTTTCTCTTCAAAGCTAAAAATAATCTCCATTAGATAATATTTTGCCAAATTAGGAGATTCAACCATTGAAAACTAACAATTCAGCTAAAGGATCATCAAAGCACATCCAGAGTTTTGTGGATGCAGATGTTTTAAAGTTGTTACTTCCCTAAAGCATTTGATGGGAGAGGCTTCAAAAACTTTATGCAGTCAAATTAATGCACTCTGTTTCACTCGGCATGGACACTGACACACACGTGACTTTTTGAAGACTTGAAGAAAACTCATCATATTTACAGCACATTCAACCTCATGTTTTATTAGTGTGACCTCAGTTTTTGTAAGGTGTGAAAATGAACGTCCAATGTGAAATCTATTTGGCACTTCAGCCTTTCAGTCACTACTACTGAATAAATACTACTACTGAATAAAGAATCTTAATTGCTTGCCCATTTTCAGTCTCCTAATGATCATGGTGCAGCTGAAGTGCTTCTAGCTTATTACGAACACCCATTTGAACTAATGTTTTTAACTATGCATACATATCGGAATGTATTAACTATTATTTTTTCCCCTTCATGTAGAGGCAGATAGAAGTCATCTGCTCAAACTGATTCAAAATGCCTCCACAGAGGAGGATCCACACGCACAGACCATGCCTCAAGGAGACACCACTGTGAGTGAAAACTACTCTTGTGGGCTCTCACCTTCCATCAGTAATTATGCCTTGATGAAAGTTAAATAAAATGGCATGAAAAGTGGAGGTCAACAGCAGTGCTGCTGAGAATCAAGAGACAAAACCTGTTTGAGGATAAGACTACCAGTCGCAGAGGCATGGCTCATAACTGCAGGAACTTTACCAACTTCAGAGGGCTGCAAGCCAGCTCCTCATGAGGAAGCAGGGAGAACTGGCACTGAAGTGTTAAAAGAGAGCTACGACAGGCAGCTGTTGCTGAAAGAGAGCCCCATTCAACAAACGGAGCTGCGCTACGGCATCACATGAAACACATTACACTGTCCTCTCCATCCTGGCAAAGAAAGTGTCCACCAAAGTGGGTTGCAAGCACAAAGTCCTCCCAGAAAACAGTTTTAATTGTGTGCATTCAGATAAGCAATTATACTTAAGGCTATTATGTCGGTTACCCGAAAAACAATATAAATAGTCATCTCTCTGACAGATAAAACACACAGTGCCAAACTTCTCATAACAACAGGACAGGCTATTAATCCCATTCAGTTTTGATGATATAATGCCATGGAATATATTTCTGTCCTCATTACTGACAATTAATGCAGCCTGCATGCTGAGAGAGAAAGCTTTGTGTTCAAGGGGAGTAAAATTTCCATGTAAATGTGGGACAAAGGTTCCAAATGGATGGCAAGTCTGAAAAGGAAAGATTTACTACTCAACATGCATTTTGCCAAAGAGAATGGTTTTTTTTTAAATAGTAGTAATAGCAGAGAAATGTCCTGCCTGTTAACTAATTGGATTTGTGCAATTCAAGCACCCTAATTTATACTGAAATGGTTTTGCTGCCTTCCCTCTTTTCAGTCTGGCAGATGGACTAGGCAAAAATGTGAAATTCATGCAGTCACTGCTACTCATAGCCCACTTAATTCACAGGCTTTTGTCAAAACTTCTTTAGTCAAGATTAAAAGAGAGGGTACCATATCTATCATAACCATCTGGACTGAGATTTGCCAATCTGGACTGATTGGACAGAAGCCTAAGCTGTATTAAAGGGCAAAACCTTGTTTGGACTCAATGGAAAGAATTCAAGCACAACAGAGACAAGGTGCTCCAGCAGCTGGGCACATCGAGCCCTGCTGTCCACTCCTCAGCTCCTCTTCTCTTTTTGCAACTAGAGATGAGCAAGTGAAAAACACTAATCCAAATGTTAGCACTATATTATCCTCTTATTTTTTTTTAAACAACTGTCAGTATTTATACCAAATAGAAAAGAATTAACAACATAGCCTGCACACTTTACTTTTAAAAATGAAAAATTGATTAGGTCCTGTCAAAGCATCACACTTTCAGCTAAGAAAATTCCTTCAAATGAAAACAGACTGCCAGTGGCTGAGCATGGTTAGTATATTGACTATGCATTTAGGATTCGTCAAAGCCATGATGTGCTCAAACTGGCTCTAGTACACGGTTGAGGACTTAATCTGGAGAGACAAAGAGGCAGGAGATCAGCCTTGTTGGCTAGTGGGTAAGTTTATCTCAGATTTCATCTGCTGATGAGCAGGCATCTCACTCCCCAGACTCCTCATGAAAATGAGCAGCAAGTGTTTAGAGGGTGTTGGTTAAAATCTGTATTTCCAAAAAGCAGATAAGGTGTTTTTTTTCACCTACATGTACTTTCCTATGGTGATCCCCATCTTTTCAGCCTCCAGAGTGGATTTTCATGGTGATCTCCACATGGAACAGTGCTCACACACCATCTGTGAATAGCACTGGGAAGAGTATCAGGTCCGCACTCTACTCATCTCCACGTCATGCAGATGCTCCTCCCTTGACATTGCCCCTCTGCTACTTTGCAACTGAAGTGGCCGTCTTGAGCACTAGATTTGACGGACAGATACAGCATGGTATTTTCAGTCATGGGCTATAGATTTTACTCTCTAGCTTGGCTTCTCCCAGAAAGAGAAGAGATGAGTCAGCTTTGGATTATATTGTGAACATAGTAGTTCTCACAAGCTTTTCCTGAAGGTTTGGGTGGGAGCTAGAAGGTGGGTAGGCTGAAGTCTACAGTGAGGACTGGCTGTTTCAGACAAAACATATAGAGAGATTTTTAATTATAATTATACAAAACATATCTGGATTTTTAATGGGCAAAAATAGAATACATATAAACAAATAATGAGGTTCATAGGCACAAAATAGCTATGAAAATTTTTCCTTTGTAATTCTTTGCTAAAAAGAAAAGAAACATTCCAAGGTCAGACAATTGGTTGGAAAAGTGAAGGCAATCGAAACTGCTGGGGTAACACACTTCACTCACAGATACTGTTTTCAGTTGACCATTGCTAAACTGTTGGTAGCACACTGAGACGTGACACATCTACAGAGACTCTTTCCCATAAAGTGGATGGCTCCTGGGAATCCAGATGAGTCATTACACTTCCCTTCCAATCCACACACAAGGAAAGTTGCACCAACCTGCTTATACATAGGTTTATTAGGGAGATTTTTCAATCATGTTCCTTCTCCATCCCATACCAATCTTAAATAGCATTGCAATTCAAAAGAGAGTGAAGGAGAGTTAGAGAAGCTATTTAAGTGTCATTAGAAAGGCAATCTTGCCTTTCATGGGTGCAGTCATCTCCAAGGGGCTGTATGATTAAGCATCATCTAACTTTCCATCCTGGTAAATCTACACCCAAGGCATCTTGATTTGCAAGGCCAGTAGGTAAGAATGTGGTGATGCTGGCAGGGATGGGTTCTTTGGAAGATATTTTGTTTGCTGACTACTTCTGCTACATAGGACATAGGCTTTGAGAAGCCAGAAGCACAGTGGCAAAGCAGTATAGGAGTAGTTATTCTTTCTTTGAAAGGTGTATTATAAAAATACACTCTTCCAGTAAATAGATTTTAGTACAAAACGTGATTTGCACTACGCACACGTTTCTTTCGTCCACAGTTGTGAAAATTTGGGCTGCATTATCTTATCAGATATTCTGGGTCAAATCTTCAGGTGGCTCCATTGGCTTGAATAAATTGACTTAAAGTTTCTGAAGATCTTAAGCCTGATTTTGATATATTTTACTTTAAACTGAGTTGACTGAGAATGGACTGTTAAACTCAAATGTCTTTATTCACCGAACAGAATTGATAATTGCTTATTTTATGAACTGGTGCATTTAGTCTTCATTCATCTGACTTGATTCCATTATCAAACTTTTTTTTAAAGACATCATTGTCTACAATTTGGACTGCAGTCTATATTTAAACAATGTGTTCAGACTTTTTCCCTAAAAATATTTTGTAACAGTTATTTTGTTAACATCAACAAGATAGTGATGTCAAATCAAAGGACAAAACACCTGGAAGTATAGATAAAACTGACAGTATTACAAGAAACAGAAAAGTCCTTGTAATATTTGCATGTAAATATTTTCTTTCAGCTTATTTATACTAGCTAAAATGCTTATGAACTTTGTATATACTTTCACTTTATCTGTATAGGAGATTAACAACCACTGATTTTTCCAAAGGGATTGCAAATCACATATAAACACAAAGCTAAGAAATAACTCCATGTGTTAAGTACACATAAAAGAAAACATGCTACAAAATATCTTTACCGGTGGAACATCTGGAACTCCAAAGGAGGGATAGGGTTCTTTTTAGCTACAGAATCAGGAAAAGAAGGAGGATTAAAATGTCTTGAGGATGGCAGGAGGCAAACAAAGAGAGATAGGGATAATGGCACAGTGAAACGAGGCATCCATATGGAGTCATGGTCCCAGGAGCCAGAAGTGGCTACCCCTCCAGAAGAGGCAGACAGCAGTAATGATCTGTCAGGCTCGCTTCCATGGATGACTTCTACTTCACAGGTTAGGGTGGGGTTTTTTTGGTCAAGTAAAAGCAATTGCATAGATGAAAACAGTTAAGTATTTATGGGGAAAACAGATAAGCAGTTATTAAGAGCAGTGCAATGATAAGGTTAGACTTGGATGATAAAATGTGCTGGTAAAGCTAGAGGAGATGTCTCCTGCTCAAAGTGTTTTAAAGCCCTTGATCACTGTTGCAATACTTGGGGTTAATCAGAGTTGGGCCACACACAGCAATTTACCAGGAAATGAAGTTTCAAGGTGCCTTAAAGGAAAATGACAAAACCCTCCAGCACTGTCCACAGTGCTGTTTCCAGAATGCTTTGATGTCCAGGTACACTTAATAAAAATGAAGAAAGCAGAGGTATATATTCCTGAAATGCTGTGATAAAAGGGCAGAGAAGAAAATGCACTTTCGGTACAAGAGCTGCAATCCCCTTTGTGCCTCTCAGTGGGGACTAGGTTGAGACCTGCCATCTCCTGGCTGAAGACCCCAAGGCCAGGCTACACCAGCCTGGGCAGGGAGCTGATTTTGGCCTCCTCTGCCTGCCAAGCCTGCTGCACACACCCACGCTGTACGTGCTTCTCTAGTTTACCTCCAGTCCCCATAGCGGGACAGTCCGGGTGATGCTGCAACCCCCACTGTGCAACAGTGCTGGCTGTTCAGCAATGGGATGATGAGCTGAGGACCACAAGCTCCCTGGGTACCATTCTACATCCGGCTCCACTGCAGAGAGCTGACTTTTTCCTCATTTAATGAATATTTAAGTGAGCTGTGCAAAGTGGGAACACCATTGGCAAAGCAAAAAGGGTATTCTGGGATCAGCCACTCCCATTCACATTTATAGGAACTGTTCCTGGAAATGGGTTCAAGTCCCTCCAGGCAGTAAAGGGAATTGAACCTCTTGCATCTCGGGTTAGTGGTATAATTATCTGCAACTGAGCAAAAAGGCAATGGGTTCACCCTTCCTTTTTGGTTTTCTAACCCAGGCTTTTATCTCATTTGCTTTTATTGCAGAGCTTGAAGATGAAATGTGACAAAGAGAAAGAGAAAACAGTGGAACAAGATGCATGGGGTTTTTCTTTCTTTTTGGGCAAGAAAGAATTGCTTTGGGCTGATTTAAAGCTCTTTTGTTTTTTCCCCAATTGCTTGCTCTTGGTCAGAGAACTAAAGAATGAATAAGTGCACTATTAATTGTGGTTTGGGATCTTATATCAAGGTCTCCTTGCTTATTTTTTTCTACAAAGCAGACAATGCACACACACACACACACACATACACAAAGCTTTTAATACATTAACAACTAAATGTCACATAAAATAATTAGATTCTATTAAAGGCCCAAGTTAAAAAACTCTCAACATCTTCTTTTTAATGTCCCTGCTTTTAAAGGAGAAACCATTTATCTGTATGTCTATATATCCCAGTTAAAATAGTATTTAAGGATATTACATTAAGTTTTGGGGAACAAATAATGAGTTATAGACAAGAGTTCTGAAATTCATTGAAGTTAAAGAGATAAAGGAACCCTAAGAAAGAAATTTCTGCTTCTCCTTGGGCAACCTTCTCTCTTGCAAAGTAGTATTTGGCAAATGTCATTAAAGAGAGTTAATATGGCCTTATCTGTCTTAGTGAGACCTGCCAAACTTCACTAGCAGAAAGCTGAAAGCACTGCTTTTAATTTTGTCTTTGTATTACAGTCACGTTACCAGTCTTGGCTAGTTACACCAGACTATTAAAATAAAGTAGCAGATAGAAAAGAGGAGGGAAAAAACGAGGAGGAGGAGAGAGCGGAGAACAGGGTCAGATGCAGCAGCCACGCGACAGGCAGAAAGGGAGGAGAGTGGCTGCATGGCCTTGCAACTGCCTGCAAAAAAGTAAAATAGCCCTTTACCCTCCAGGAAATCCTTCCCTGAGAAAAAGGAGGCTAAAACAAAAGGCAGACAAAAAATTGGCAACTGACAACATTTTGACTGTCCAATTGTCCAAACATGGAAATGGTTTGACAACGGCTAAATGCATTAAGAGATGAGCAGCTCTCCGGTGTATTTGACATAGATTAATAGTCTCCATCTTGCTATTACTTATGTGAAGGTGAAACAGGGGTAATACTGGGAGAGCAAGTGCAGGGAGAAAGGTTTCTATGGACAAAGCTTCATGTAGCTGGGAAGGAACAAGGTATCCTGCACATACAGCAAGTCTACCCACACACTTATTAAGTCATTTCAAAGTCTGCAGTCTCCAATTTTGACTACCTCTCCCATAATCAATGTAGGAATGAGAGCATTCTTCAAGGCCTAAAATAGTTCTCTCCCCTAATTCCTTCGCTCGGAGGGATGACAATAATGCACAAAAACACTGGCAGGGAAACACTCTCACCTTGATTAGCAATAGCCATATCTTGGCCTATTCTTACCAGTATTCCAAGGCATGTAAATGCCCCAAACTTCCTACCCTGTTAACTTACTTTGTCAGAGGAAAACAAAGTTATGCTTCATGGGTCAGGCTATTGCCATCATTCCTATAAAAGAACTGTTGCCATACAGCTCATGACTGTGACAGCACAGGATGGACAACAAGCACTAGAGTACTTTGCACTATGTGGATTCTGAATTCTGTGCCTACTTCAGAGTTATTTTCCAAAATACACAGCTGTAATATCTTCAAAATTGCTATACAAGCATGGCTTGGAATTGCTTACTTTTATAAATAGTCATCATTTTGCAGAATGTCTATAATGTGAGAACTTAAAAGTCGTGGGACACAAATGTCACAACATCTCTGTAAAGCAAGCATTCAATGTGTCTCACAGAGGAGTACATTTTGGAACAGGCATGCCCACATCAGACAGTAAATCACTGGCAAAAATTCCTGATCCACCTGTACTCACACTTAACCAGAAAGGGAAGGTACTGATGCTGTAGCACAACTCCACAAGTTCAAACATTTACTTCAAAATCCTTCCATACATCCCCCTGCTCAACATCCTGCACTGTTTAGGAGACAGAGGAGCTCAGTCAGGAGACTCAGCAAGATGCCTTGAAAGAGACTTTTTTTGTTGTTGTTATCATACAACGCTAGCATTGAACTCTGTGTTGTCATGGAAATCCTTTCTTTCCTCAAGATGTTCAAAGTAAATAGCCATCCCTCTGCCTTTCCTCAGTTTTCAAGAATGACAGCTTAACTGTCACAGCCACCACTTACCTATAGGTGGTTTTGGCAGTTTAAGGGGCATTTCTCTTATTTTTTCACTTAAGTCTGGAATAGAGGTCAAGGCATTTCTGTCTAATCACTGACCTTCTTTCCCCTCAATTTCTTTTCTATGCCGGCTGCTAGAAAAAAAATGCAGTGCTACTCATTCGTTGATGACCACAGATGGAAAGGTATCAGTCTGAAATCTCCTACCTTTTAAAACCCCATGAAAGTTTGCATTTTAGACTCATCCAGGTGGTCATTTAGATTCCTTTACTTCTGGTGACAAGGAGAAGGGGAGCGGAGAATTATCCTGGCATAAATGAGTAACATTGGCTTCCTCCTTCATCAAGGCTGGTATTAGCAACACTGCTGTATTTGCAGAAAACATGAAAAACACTAAAACCATTTAGAAATGGCCATGTTAATAATTGGAAGTAACCATCCCTAACACAAAAATTATCCTCTCTGCAGGGTGTCTGCTAAGGAAGATAGCAATGCAGATGACACTGCAAGTCATCTCTTCTTTGGATATATCTTCATCAGTACTGTCCAAGATGTAATACCTTGAAATTCTGCCTGGAATGGATGAGTTACCTGATTTTAAGGGGATTTTTCTTTTTTTTTTTCCTGTGCTCTTCATGTTTTAAAAAGGAGATCTGCTGAGGAGGATTTTCTGTTGACACAAATCTATCTCACTTTGTCCTTATTTTAGGATGAGAGAAAACAATCTATATGA
The DNA here is from genome assembly GCF_028858725.1 of Colius striatus. Lineage (NCBI taxonomy): Eukaryota > Metazoa > Chordata > Aves > Coliiformes > Coliidae > Colius > Colius striatus. Next base: position 62,080,320 of record NC_084759.1, read on the forward strand.
AAACTAGTGTCACCATACTTGTTTTCCTTGTTTTGCAGTAGCAAAGAAGAACATGGACAAGCAAACTAGTCAGCACTGCACACTCAGAGAAAATCCTTCCCATCTTCCTGTGCTTTCTGCTTATTACCAACACGTTCAAAACCAAGGATATCCCTAAGGTACCACAAAACACTTCCATCAAGTATCCCTGGCGAGGGTGCTTCTGTGGCGAGAAAGGGCATGAAGCCACGTGTGTAGCAAAACAAAACTGTAAAGCTCAGAGGGGAAAGCTGTAGAGCTGGCAGAACTTCTGTATTCATACCAGAGCTACGTTTCATAGAGTCACAGAATTGGTTGGAAAAAAAACAATCATGAAGTCCAACCACTGCTAAGCCCACCACAAAATCATGTCCCTCAGCACCACATCCACACGGCTTTTATATAGCTAAAGGGATGGTGACTCTACCACCTCCCTGGGCAGCTTGTTCCAGTGCTTAACAACCCTCTCAAGGAAAAGGTTCTTCCTAATCTCCAATCTCAACCTGTCCTGGTACAACTTGAGGCTATTTCTCTTGTCCTATTATTCATAATCTGGGAGAAGAGACCAACCCTCACCTCACTACAACCTTCTTTCAGGTAGTTGTAGAGCATGAGAAGATTTCCCCTCAGCCTTCTCTTCTTCAGACTAAATAACTGCAGCTCCCCCAGCTTTTCCAAATACATCCTCCCCAATGTCCTATCTTAAGTCACAAGTTTTGAAGGAAACTCACTCATTGCAAGCATATAGCACCCAAAAAAACCAGCTTCAAGGTTGTTTTGCATTGCCAAGTCACCTTCCCAAAGGCCAGACTTCAACCCAGGCCCAAAGCACTGCATTGCCATCAGGCTCGGAGTCTCATTTCACTACTCTCAGAAGACTAAAGCAGAGTGTTCATGTCTCGGGCTGGTGGAGTGCTTTGCTACTGTAAGTTCAACAAAAATGTGCAACTATTTAAATGCTTCAGTATTCAGCTTTGCTGTCACCTGAATTTGAGCTGTCAGAATTTTCTCTGCTAAATGTCACTGACTGTCCCTCTCAGCATGCTCATGCCTGCACAGTCCATTTGCCAAAACAGTCCATGCAAACTTAGGAAGAGAAGGGCAGCCACAATTCTAATGTGCCCATAGCCATGTCTGTCAAATTGTCTGCTCTTCAAATTCCATGAATATAAACTTGTAACACTTCAAATATAAAATTGTTCGTTTTACTGTCAACTCAAGTCACCAAACCACACCACTCAGTGACAAACACCATTTCAGCTTGCAGCAATCTCTTTGATTCATTTTGGCCCAGGGAGTTATTCCTTCAGATTGAAATACATGGCAATATATTTAATAAAGCCACAGAAATGTCAATTGTTTAAATATTTGCTGTGCCAATTAAAAAATTAAAAATTAGCTGACATGAGAGTGATATGAGTTGTCTAATGACAAGCTCCCCAGTGCCCTCCTCAGCCATCCTCTAATCTTCAGCACATGCTGATAATAATGCCTGTGGGCTGCTTGATGTGAGAATCCTGAAATGGCTGGGCATGAGCAAGGAGGGGGTCTCAAGTCTGATCTAACAGCTGGACTGTACTTCTTGGTACACGAGGCTCCCAGGGAGATCAGTGGACTACATGTGACTTTCCGATGAGGCTGATGCCTTTGGAAACCCTGGACTTGCTGGCAACAGTTTTGTTTCTTCAGCTCTCATCTTATGCATATGAATCAAAGACTTTCTGTAATGTTCTCGCTTAGCTCACAGACTTGGATTATAAGGTACAAGTAAGAGTAATGAACCATCTTCCTCTGCTAATGAGTCCCATACCTATGGTACTTGTGGCTAATTTTTGCTTTTGCTAGGATTAGGATAATAATGCCTTCTCCATCTGCAGGGAATGTCAGGAAAGTACTTCCAGATCATTGGATAAGAAGTGTCACAGAAACACACTTTATTAGTCTGTTAAACAGAACATGTCATTGGTAACCATGTAAATAGACAAAGAAATGGAAATAATAGATGTCTCAATCACTAAAACAATACAGTCTGCAGCAGTATAAAACCCCAGAGCTGCTTTATCAGCACCATATATATTTTGTTTTCATTCAAGGTTTAATACAGCATAAAGATGGTAACAAAAAAGTGCAACAAATGGAATGGCATCCTCAATTGTTTATGAATTATAACACTAACTAAAAAAAAGAAGTGAAGAAAAACAAGTGTGTTGGGAAACAACTGTTGAGTACATTATACATCAAAACAAATTTTATTTCTGGGTTCTCAGAATGGAGTGTTTCAATTTTCACACTCTAAAACAAACCATACGAGAGCTTTAGATGCTCCAGATGGGACACCTTTTGTTAAAGCTTTTGAAATCAGTACTATAGTTGTGTTTCATGGATGAATTTTGGTTGGTGTGTTATTGCAATCGGTAATGCTAAAACAGTCTGTCAAGCTCTCTAGCAGAGAGAAGACAGAAGAGAGAACTAAGGGGAAAGAACACAGACAAATGCCCTTTTAAAACCCATAATATGTCATGTGAGTTGGGTTTTTTTTTTTGGAGGAGGACATGAATTGAGAAATAAAGGAAAGGCAGACACTCAGGAACAGCTCGTCCAGCAAATCGCAGCTCATCATTCCACACACTCCCACACTTATGGATGAAAGCTTGTGGGAAAGAAATAAATCGTTTTTCCTATACATTATGAACTGCAGGCTGGACTCAGGATCCCAAGTATTATGGTAAGACAAATGAAATTGATTCCTCTTAATTTCTAAACACAGCAGTCCAAGTTATACCCTTAATGAAAAGATGATAGCATAATTAACTCTAATCAACGTGGTTTTACAGGAAACAGGTCTGGTCAAGCAAACATGCTGCTGTTTTCTGAGAGAAGCCATCTATAGTCCCAGGACAGACTCCCATATGGCACCCAGATGCATGCAGCTAGAAACCCTGACTTTTTAAAAAGCACTTACACAAAATCAATGCAGGCAATGGTAAATCGATTAAAAAGCAGCTGACAGTGAGTTAATGTATATGAATGAAACCCAACTATTCATAAATGGGATTCATCATCGGACAGTAGCTTTTTTAATGGGGCCTAAGGGATCTGGTTTCTGACACAAAACTGCTCCCTATCTTTATCAATGATCTGAAAAAAAACACCAATCAATTTTTGGTAACAGTTGAAGATGGGCAAAACGGAGAGAGAGGGATAAACACAGCCATGGATGTGTCAATTATTTAAGTCATCTTGCGTTGCCTGCTAAGGAGAGTTTATTCTGAATTACATTAAACTCATACAGCCAGATGAAAAATCTCAGGCATATCAGCAAAAACTAAAGAAAATGAGATGAAGGCAGGTATTAGGAGGATGGAGGCAGGCTGTTCTCAATGATGTCCAATGCTAGGACAAGAGGCAACAGGTACAAGCTGGAATGTAAGAGGGTCCAGGGAAATATAAGGAAAAACTTGTTCCATGTGAGGGTGACTGACTACTGTAACAGGCTGCCCAGAGGGGTTGTGGAGTCTCCTCTGGAGACATTCAAAACACACCTGGACGAGTTCCTGTGTGACCTACTCTAGGTGGTCCTGCTGTGGTAGGGGAGTTGGACTAGATCATCTTTTTAGGTCTCTTCCAATGCTTAAGATTCTCTGCTTCTGTGATCTATGGCAGAGGTGAAGCTGTTGGGACAGCATTGTGTTCTGTCTTGATGGCCACCTGTCCATCAGGGGAAAATACTGACAGACTGGAGCAGGATCGGATTCAAGAAAAAGCTACAAAATTTATCTGAGATTTAGGAAGTGAAACAATAGGAAAAGATTTTCCTATTTACCCAAGAGAGCTCAGAGGTGACTCATTAGCAGCATCCAGGTTGTTAGAGAGGAAACAGGTTCCCAGCCATAAAGCGTGCTTAAACCTAATGGGAAAAGACATAGAAGTACCTAACAGCAAGCCTAAATTCAGAGTAAAAAGTAAAATTCAACACTAAAAAGTCTTACTTAATATATCAAGACCTCTACCTAGGTAAAAGAGCTCATTTGCTTTGCTGCTTTCAAGAGGGTCTGCACCAATGCAAGGGATATCATTGCATGTGAAAACAACTGACTTTAGGATTCATTTAAAAAACCACAATCCCTTCCATTTTATAGCCATACAAACTTCTCCAAGGCTTCACTGAAGAGGCAATGCTGACTGAACCATCACAGTGAAATATTGATTTCCTTAGAAAGAAAGCAAGCACTGTATAATAAGGCCTTGAAGGGGTACAGCAGAGATAATCAAGGCATGGAAGAGGACTTGCGACTGCTCCCTCAGTGCCTCGCTGCCCCCAGCCTTTTGTCCTTGCTGGGAAGTCTCTTCAGGCACAATATACTTCACCTTTCAGGTGGATTAAGTGCTTATTGGTTTTTTTTTGGATAGCAGCACTTTCGTTGTAACCGTGGCCATCTCAGGATTTGGGACAGGCAGGATTTGTAAAGAGATGTGACACTTTTTAACAAAGCCTCTGGGAACACTTTTGGGCACCTACCTCCTTTTTCCAGATATGAGGTAAGCTGTGAAGCAGAGTGGGTTGGTACCCAAAGGAATGATGATGAAAAAAGAGCTGGTGGTGGTAGTCGTGAGTAAACAGTGACGGAAGACCTGCCTGGACATGTTCCTATGCGACCTGATCTAGGTGACCCTGCTTCTTCAGGGGGGCTGGACTAGATGATCTCTAAAGGTCCCTTCCAACCCCTACCATTCTGTGATTCTATTATTCTATGCCAGAGAACAGTCCTTACTGGCCTTGGTGTTCCCTCCTCATACCCCACACCTGTTCCTGTAATCCCAGCACCATCTTCCCCTGCCCCCTTGCCTCAAGGCTCTGTGCAACAATAATGGTGTGCAGTTGCTTTAATAAATAACTGCACTTAATTCATTAACTCTCCAAGATTAGCAGGAGACATGCACTGTAGCCAAGAGCAACAAAACCAAATAAATTCAGAGTTTTCAGGCCAAGACACAGAGTTATGACGAGCCAGAAGTATTTTTTTTAAAAATGAGGAAAACATTTGCTAAGTACTTTTCATTCTTCAGACCTTTGCAAAACCCTTCATAGGATTTACTTCAAACAAGATTGCTCCTAGAGCAAGCAAGTGCTGGCACAAGACTTCACAAAGGCTTTTTATTTTTATGGCATTATTTTTAAGTACATTAAAAAAGTGGATTCATAGCAAAAGGTCTGCTTCAAATTCACCTATGGAAAAGAGCAGGATATATCTGAAACACACTATGGCAAAGAGACGCCAGACCTAGTGAAAAACTTTCAGAGTGGAGGTAGGTGGAAAGGAGATTCTCCACAAAAACATCTTGGGGAAAGTAAGGCCATTTCTGTGGCCTCTGCCCTGGTCTGAATGACTGACACCACCTGCATGGGCCACTGCACGCATCCAAAAATCACATGCTAATGAGCACTTGCAAGCCAACAACCTCTTTACATCCATTAACACAATGGTCACTGCAAGAGCATTTGTTTATACCCTGAGTCCAAACAAATGCAGTCCTATGTTAATGACTTCATGCTCACTTAACTTGACTGTCAGGCATCAGGTAGGTTGAGAGGCTGCTGCATTTCTGTGCATGGACTTCACATTAATGTGCTACACTGGAGAGGAAATAATAAGTTAGAGAGTTTCCATGAAGCTAGTCTGGCCTTCAGGTATGTGTGTACACAAACCCATGAGGAAATGTGACACACATAGAGTGCAGGAGGACTTCCAAAGGGACACCATCAATTTGAAGCAATGGAAAGTGGCCAGCACGAACCTTCTCCCCAGGGTTCCCCTTCTCCTCCAGTACCCTTGCTCCACAAGCTCATCCCAGTTCCCTACCCCACCAACCAACAGTTATAAACCTGTTCCAGGTGCCAATGGGCAGTGATCTCTCCTCTGTCACCCACGTACGCCAGGATTCAAGAGTGCTGGGGTCAACACACAGTCCAAAATAGTGAGTGCTTTAGGGAGGACTCCACATCTCCGAGCATATGCTTAAGGCATACCACCTATGGGCACAGAATCCCTAATGCTGGAACAAAAAAACCCCAGGGATAAGAACAATAAGCAAATCCCCAGAACTCAGAACTGTTCATTAAGAAACTCCCCCAAACTGTCCTATGCAAACAATACCATTTACATATTATTTATCTAGAAAAAAATGTTATTACTGTTACACACCCAATACATACTCATATAAGCTTTGTATGAAACTGGTATGAATGCATTCTTATACCTGAGGTTAGACATTAAGATGACAATACTTCAAATAAAAAGGCAGAGGTATGGAGTTTGACAGCAAGTTCATCTTTTAAATACTCAAAAAGTCCCCAGGGAACTATAAAACCCATGAACTACTGTGCATTATTTTACAAAAGTGCAAGAAAAAGTAGGACTTCTTATAAAAGGTGACACGTAGTAAAACGTAACTCACACAATATAAGTACATAAAAGCACAAATAATAATCTAGTATTAAGTGTATATAGAAGTTGTTATGAAGAGAAATAACAGATTTTCTTTTTATTATGAATTTGGAAAATTCTAAAAAGAATTTGAAAAGTGACAGAACTTTATGCTTCTTTTCAAAATCCTTGAGAATAACAGTTTACCTACACCTTCTATTGCTCAAAAGAATTTTGAGAGAAAGGAGATTTCTGACAATGTTCGTTGAATTGGGCTAGGATCCCAGTCTTCTGTGGGTTGCCACAACCTCTGTGCCTCAGCTGCCCCAGTTTTCGGTGAAAAATCTTAATGCCTTAAACCCACCTCCTGAGGTAGTTTTCTTGAATACTGGGATGGAGGTACATAAAGCCAGTGTAAACCAGTGCCACTGCCAAAGAAGATGCTCTGGCCCTCCTCACCACCTGCAGCTGCTCTTTCCTCTCCTTGTCTGCTCCTGCCAGTATGAATATTTAGATGCTGTGCAGTGAGCTAGATCAGGGAACTAATCCAGTTGAAAATGAACCCCACATGAAACATAATTCATTTCCCTTTGGTTTCGCTCTCCCCTGCAGCTGGGCAAACCCCAGTGATGGGATGGGATGGGATGGGATGGGAAGGGAAAAGCAGTGAAGGCAACAGACGTGGAGGGCAATTCAGACCCCCTGCCTAAGAGCAGTCTGTCAGGAAAAGCATTAAAATTTTTAAGCCTCTGGGTCAGAATAAGATTCAGGTCCTATACCTCTGAATTCTTGGATGTAAAAAATTGGGGTGAGAAGAGTATACTTTACATTATTGTGCCAAACTTCTGTGAGGTGGCAGGAGGGGAGGAGGAAGGCTGGTGGTGAGTGGGACCAGACCAGCCATCCCTGCAGGTCCAAATAATGCCAACACTAAGAGAGCCCCCAGAAGTTCAGTGTGGTCCTTCATCTCAAATGCTCAGTCTACATCTGCTCCACCTTGCTTGTGTGATGCTGAAATCATTGCAAGACAATCCATCCTCTAACAAGGACCGTCAAAATCCAGATGTTACTTCTGCGTGGAAGTACCCAGCACATTGTAAATCAAGCATTTTTTCTTCTCTCTCCTTTGCTTTTCAGTCACTTTCCACCACACACCTTTTCCAACCATCTCCCTTGTGTGACAACACAATGTTTTGGTTTGTCAGCTTTTAGGTGTCAAAGTATATTGACACTTCAGCAAGCAAGACACTCCTGCAAGCTGACAAGCATGACTTCCCTGCAGAAATTACAACTCTGCACTCTCTGCCACCTATGGCTGATGTATGACTCTGAAAGCAAACTTTACAGTGAACCTTGAAAACTGAATCCTTCCATTTATGCTCCTTCTTAAAACAACTGGAGACCATTTGCTACCTTTTAGGAATACATATCTTAAAATCCCCATATATTCCCTTTTTCCCCCCGATTGCTCAAAACTCCTTGCTTTTTAAAACCTCTGTATAAAAACTCTCTAATGTTTGTAACCTATGTCTGCATTGTCCATGAAGAAAGAATAGTGATAAAGCAACAATACATTTGGGATAGAATTAGAGAGAGATAGATTTTCATAATCAATTTCCACACAGAGGAGAATGCATCTTCCTGACTTCATGTTTGTCACTGAGATACAGAAGCTGTTGTCAGGTGTGTAGGCTGATGAGGATTACAGTATTGGAGTGGAGATTCATTATAAACATACTAATTAGTACCATGAAGGTGGTAAATGCAGCACTTTAGACAATGTGAGTAAGAGGTTGCAAAAGTTAGAGAGATGTTACTTTAAAGTCCATAATTAATAACATTGCTTATGATGGTCAAACCAATGTAGGAGAAAAGAGATTAAATTTTTTCACTGGATCACTGAATGTTTGCCAGAAAGACGGCACTAAAATCCAGACAGTTAAGTTTCTCATTCACAGCCATGAAGTTTGACTCTCGTTCCTCAATCATTACAATATAAAATAGCAGCATTATATCAAATAGGCTATTTCATATTCAAAAAGACCAAGAGAAGTGTTTTCCCAAAACTCAATATTTCCTTTTCCCCAGTAATTTAGAGTCACTCTAATGACAGAAAGTTGTGATTCAAATACAGACAATCTGCACTGTATACAAACCACTGAGTATCTACCTTATTCCAGAAACATTTTATAATGTCTCTAGCATGCAAATAAGCCTTCTGTGCATTTGTTTCCTCTACAGGAGACAACAGAAAGTAAGATATGAAAGAGTTGGACTCTGCAGAGTCAAATTTTATATGAAATACTAAAGTCTCAGTTTGGGGACCCTAAAATTGCAAAAAAAATCAGGTTTTGTGAATATTTTTAAGCCACCACATTACACAAAGTAATCTTAGAAAGCATATCAACATCAAATAAAAAAAAAAATATTATGTTTTCAATTTAATATCAGATCTGAAAAGCAAGAAAATCACTCCTCTTTAACCCACTTTCAGCCCAGTGTACAATATAATACAGAAGAAGAATGGTAAGATTGTATGCAGAGGCCCACATGCAAATAAGGACTCAAAAAGTAACCTGAACACAAGGCGAAACTCAGAAAATTGCGAACATCTTCTAAATTCAGCCACAATTAGCTGTTCCACCTTTACAACGATGACTGTGGAGAACTTGGCCTACATTTTCTAGAGAAATCTGTGCTGTTAATAAAATATGTGTATTTTTAGATTTCATTCAATCTCTTCGAGCAGCCTAAGAATTTTGAGATAAAAATGTTAGAGAGGAACCCCTCTGCCCATATCAATGAAGAGCCCTCAGGGAATGATAGAGTGTTAACCTGCTCAATAACTGCGTTAACCTTTCCCAGAAGGACCTTTTCTCTGAATCTGTAAAAACCTGCCAACATGTCAGAATATTAAGAAGTGTCTTCCACCACGTTGGCCCATGTCCTTCTGTTGTAAAAGGGCAGTAATTACTGTAAAAAAAACCCCAACAGTTTAAGGCAGAGACAACAGTACTGGTGATTTAATACTGGTATTTCTTTATAGGCTCCCCCGGTTAAAAGGACTTACAAACATTGCTATCCAGAGTCTTTTCAAAGTCAGGAATAACATATATAATTATCTTCTATGGACTGTCTTCATGGCTGCCTCTGTAAACTGACATTCAGGAACCTTGAGGATTAATTACAAGTAATGAAGCTCACTTCTGCATCGCACAGTTAAACGCAACTCCCTGCAAATGAGTTTGACCTTTCCTGCACTGCGTGCTCTGGAATTTCTTACCCAGAAGGGAATTACCTGCAGACAGCATTATCACATGTGAACCAGTGTCATCAATGAGCCGTGCTAAGAATCTGGCTCAATATTCAAGCTTTAAAACCAAAGCAGGTATTTGACAGGAAACCCTGTTCTATTAGAGGACATCATGTGAGCTCCTGACAATTAGACAGGCTTCCTGCGGAAAACGCTTGACGACACTCGTGCGGTCTTGTGAATACATGTGGAAGGTACATCTGCACTAACACACAGCTCAGTAGAGACTCTGTGAAGCTTGATGCTACCCCAAAATCAGAGCGTTACGAGGCAAAGATCACTGAGAAATTGAGCTAAGAAGCTGCTGTATTACTGACAAACTCTTCAGTTCCAGTAGCACACCAAGAAACATTCCCATACTCTCAAAGCATGCCAAGAGGTAATAGGATAAATTTTTTCATGCATTCCAGGTTGAGATTATTTTGAAAATATGCAAGGTAACAGAATTATGGAATAATGTTTTACAGAATGAACATGAAAAACTTTATCTAACATAATTATTAGTTTGGAGAGGCAGGACTTCTGTTAATCATGTCAAAACACATCTTCTGCACTTTTCCTGAATCTCAGATACAGATGCTGCAGCCAAGAGCTCAAGGGTTATTGACACACAGAAAATGAAAGCAGGTGTTCAGCAAAAGTTCTTATTGGCTTCAAATTTGTTGTTTTGTGTCATTTGAAAAAAAATAATTAGTGATGTGTGAAAGAAAACTTGAACAAAATAATTCTCCAAATTTTCTCCACAGAGATACAGGTTGAATATCATGTCTAAAAAGTCACATTTGATATCAGAATTTAATGACTTTGATGGACTTGATCTTCACAAGCAGGGAGAGCTATGCTCTTGCTCCAGAGAAAGTGGACTAACTCCTCCTTTAATGTGCTCACTTCTAAGGCTGGGAGCTGCCTGGTTGCTGATGAGTACTTGCAGGTCAGTTTGCATTTTTGTAGACTTTATTTGCTGCCTTCAGTCATTGCTCCCAGTAGAGAAGAAGCAGTTTTGAAATGCCAGAAAATTGACAATCTCCACTCTTGCAGAGGAAAGCCACTAAATCTAACATCACTTCTCATCACCTACCCTTTATAGGTCAGACGTGTCCAACTGCATGTGAAGATTAAAAATGGCTTGCTACTAATCTTAGCACAAACATTAGTGCCGCTCTAATACACCATGCTGTGCAATAGGATGGGAGATTAAATAATTGGCTATCTGGCTGGCCTCTAACCTTGGCTTTGAAGTACCTGGGGGTGGGAGCAACATTAAAGATGTGCTTCATGATTTCTGCCTGTCTGGGTCAGGTTTAGTAATAATTCTAACAAAAAATACAAGTAGTCTCACTTCAAGATCTTTCAGAAGATGCTGACAACAACTTTGACTTATGTTATTCTCAGTCAAATAAACACCATTTTAGGCAGTACCTCTCAGAACTGCAGTGTCTCCTGCTTTGTCTGGCAGCTGCTAGCAGGACTTAGGATTCAACGCTCATGGCAGCTTTAACAATTTCAATGAATAATTACACAAGTAAATTTTCCATATGACTTTAACTTCATCAGTATGATTAACTTTGGAGATATTCATATAGACATCCCACTGGAGCATTTCCAGCAGGGCCAAGGATAACATTTTTGGGTCTATAAATTCAACGTGTAACTGTTCCCAATGATTTCCCTAAGGATCTGTTCTCTGGGTGCATTTTTTTTTCTAAACTAAAACAGCTCCATCACAAATAAAGAAGCAAGATGAAATTGAATTTTTTTCCTTCTGTGCACCTAAATGAATCTAGATGTCTGCAGATTATTAAGATTTCTTGGAAAATCAGTGACTGTAACAAGAACCTTTTGCACGCCTTAATGAACAAAAAACACCGTCACTGAGTTGCAAACCAAATTTACAGAGCAGAAATACATGTCAACTTCACTTGGAGAAAAAAATCTGAGGTGTAAGAAAACCCTGAAGATAATGATTTACATCATATGGAACCTCTCAGCTCAGTTCTCTTTTAATTACCTTCATCGCTACAGAAACAATGGGGTTTTTGTTGCATTCTTTCATCTTCTTGGAGTGACTACTGTTGCCCTATTAACCACACTACTGTGAATAAAAGCAAAGGGATAACCAGCCTTATAAAGAATTAGCTCGTTTCAATTACAATTTTTCCGCTGAAAACACCAAATCCTAACCATCCTGCTAAGCAGCCCACTGATAATAAACATGGAAAGCCGTGTGAGTGGTAAAACAAAAAGGTCTGATGTGCTATCATCATCCCAAACAACCACGGCAGAGCTACCGGCTGCTTCTTGCTGCTGTTGCAAGGGGAAATGCTGCTGGGAGTCAGCTGTAGGTCGGCTGCTGCTTTCTCTTCCTCTTCTTAAAATGCACAACTAGTTTAAGGACAGATGCAACTAGAAAAACCTGCACAGATGGTTTTTGCCAGAGACTCTTTGATAACTTACATTTACATTCACTTAAGCTTGGAGTAAACCAGCAACGTTATCGTTAAAATTAATGAATTCATGCTTTGGTTTGCTGTAATAGTTATTTCGTTGTTGGTTGACTTGCTTTCTTCTGTACAGTCTAGCAGAGACCAGAAGGTAAATTTTCAACATCTAGAATACTCTCTGTTATATAAATTCTTCACCAAATAGGAATGTTTATTATGAAGGAGTTATAGTTAAACTAACACAGATTTCCTGGGAGAAAGATGGTCGACATTTGAAGTGTAAGCAGAGATATAATCCTAATAAGGCCATGTTTGGTTTAAATCATTGGCTCTAACCTTCACATGAACAAAAGAGGCTAATCTCATGTTTGATGCCAATGCAGGCCTGGTAATATAATTATTTAGATATTCAGCTTCATGTAACACAGAGCTCAGTTCGGCATGGAAAACCTGACTAAGTCCTGCCTGGAGTCATTCAGCTAACAAAAAAACCTCAAAACCCAAAGGTTAATTTTCTAGAGAGAAGCACACTGAAGGTATAAGACTCAACCACATGCTATTTCACGTCCCAGAGTTGTCAGGTGACAAAGATGGCAGTGCAGTCATAAGAGACTTTTCCTGGGCCCAGGCCTGGCTGGCTGCAATTGCCACCCGGCAGCACTCCCAGTAAGCTAGGGGGAAATCTTAGCCTGGAAAGCCTCAAAGACCACTTTCCCATCCTCTGTTAAATCATACTGACAGTTTATCAGAGGGGCCAGGGGAGTGTTAACGACTCCAAGTAATGCCAGCCACAACGCTGTATGCTCACAGCCCCGTGCCTGCCCCTTCCCCTCTCCTGCCCAGCCTTATATTTGGACTGTATCCACCCCTGAACACATAACCTTTATGTAGCTAGGTTATCTAGGGATTTTTCCTTGACTATTTCTTGAATATTTTATATTCCTTGAGCACTGTTCACAGTAATTGAATAATCCAATAATTCTCAGCAGCGACCTACAGCTTAGTTTCTTTCTAATTTGAGCATGATGATGCCTCGTAAATGAATTGGGGCAAGCCAAAAAGTAAAGGCGTTTCAGGCAGTAATGAAATCTAAAATGCATGCCTGCATCAATTTATTAATGTCACCACAGAGCAGAAAAGCAATACAGCATCAAAATGAAACACGCTGCATCTGTGACTCGCCTATCACCTATCGCTTACACGCACACGCACAGAGCGTTAATTAAAGACTGCAAGGCAGACTGTAGCACAGGTTTCTCTTTATCTAGCCTTTATGCATTATTTCATGTATAACCCAGACTAAGATGCTCTGATAAAAGCTCAGTAGAAATATGTCCAAGCAGCCTGCCAAGAACCACACAGACTTGGCCTGTGGACAAAACACAAATCCACAACTGTGGAAAGGAAAACAAAAGCGAGGACAGAAAACCAACTTCTCTTTCATTTTTGGATGTAGAAAATAGAAGCATGTTTTTCAGCAGCTGATTGCCTAGATGAAATATTTAAAACTTGCTCTCTGCAGCACAGCCAGTTGTTGTTCAGAACCAGAACCATGCTGGAGGTCATGGGGCTCCTGACTGCCACAATCACTTGAGCCAAGTAAGGGATTACAAGAACTTCCAAAGTTGTCTCGGTGTAACTGTTAACCTTTGGGAAGCAAAAATTTTCCTAGGAGAAAGCCTCAGAGAGATTGTCACAGACTTAGGCTACACCTGTTTGAGCTCCTGTTACAAAAAAAAAAGGGGGGGGAGGGGGGAGTTATTTTGATGCTGAGCCAGATTTTTGAGAAAAATGCATATAAAGTGCCTCTCCACACAGCAAATTACCATATCTCTGTATCTGAGTTTTAGCTATTTGATAATATTTTTTTTTTCTGACAACATATTGTGCAGACAGCGTTGTCCTGAGTCTAACACCATGCCCCTACTCTGGTTTGAAGAATTATAGCACTTCACAGCACTCCACTGTTACAGTACAGTGTTTTCCAGGAATTCATATACATTTACTTAAACCTAGATTTATACGAGAGCATTTCATGTTGATCAGCTGACAGTGCCATGCATGAGCAACAGAATGTCTCAGTTTTGACAGGAGTATGACTTGAGAAATGCTATTTCAAGCAAGAGAGAAAAGTTGGAAGACAGGCAGAAAGAATGAGATCATGAGCCCTTCTCTTAACAATACTGAACTGCATGAGTGGAATTAGGTTGACATATGTAGGTACTAGGTCTTTGTATACATCTATATGTGTTCAAGTTGACGTTATTTCCCAGCCTTCTCCTGCAAGACTGGAATACATTGGAAAAAAAAAATCAAAACCAGTTAAACAGGGCTGTATTGGCTTCCTTCCTGGCCCACCACCTCTCTCCTCTCTAAAAAAAAAGAAAAAAAGAAAATTTCCATTCTGAGATAAAAAAAGTTCTTTCATTGAATGAAAAACCAACTCAAGTTTGGTTCCTTTTTCTTTTTACCTTCTGTATTATTCAATTTATAGCAACATAAACAGTTTTGAAAACAGACAATCAGTAGCTCTGTTTTACCTTGAGCTGCAGATTTTGATAAATAAAATAAAGGACCAAACCGATTTACTCAATAAGATGTCTAAATTGCTGTATGGTCATTGCAAACTAGACATTTTATCACATTTGAAACATCCCCAGGAGCAGAAAGTAAGGATGGCCTCTTTCCTAGGGTTCACCTCTCCTATTTCCTAAAGTGTCCTTTTTCGGCAACCTTCTTCTCCATGGTAGGTGGCTGATGTGGCTTCCCAGGGAACACATCAGCCTCAGGAACACTGATACCAGGTGTTCACAGATGTAATCCAAGTTCTTCTATAATCTAATTGAACGTTCAGAATTTATCTTGTAACAAGACTGAAAAATAATTACACTATACTTTTACTGCATACCAAGTTCATGCATCTTGTATCATGATGACCAAAGAGGCATTTATCCTGTCATTGAGGTTCATGAAAATACACCAACAAAACAGGCAATGATCAGCAAAAAAACTTGACAAGTTAAAATTAAATGACAGCAATTAAGTAACTTTCCTACTCCTTATCATTGTACCACCTGACACTGACTTCTGTGAACTAAGAGCCAGAAGCCTCACACAAGGAACTGCAAGAAAATTTGACCTTTTGTCATTCAGTATAAAAAAAAAATTAGGAGGGTAGAAATCACTCAAGCAAGATACATAAAGCACAATAATATTAACAGCGCTGTTAAAGTTTAAAAATCACTGTCAACCCAAAAGGTATTGTGGGGCCCATGTCAAGTATAAGAACAAACATGAGGCATGTGTCCTGAAATTCAGTTACCTAGAGTCAAAAGTTCAGAAAAGGGACAGAGCAAAGCACAGGCTTTGTTCATAATGTCATAACATGCTGGCTGCAAGGACTGGAGCACCGAACATTTAAACTTTAGCAAAAGGTCCCAACTGGAAGCTCGAAATTGTTTAATTGCCTTGTTTAATTGCCTTGTTTAATGGCAAAAATGTACACAAACTCTGTCAGCGCCATTCTTGTTTAAAAGAGATACTGCTCAAAAGGCAGGTCTACTTCTCCCTTCTTTTTTTTAACTAATAACAAGCAAATACAAAAAACATCTTATAGGCAGAACAGATGATGAGTTTCTTCACCAATACTTGAGTCAAGTGTTGTGCCTCTTATGCCAAATGTCCCACATCCCCGTCATGTGACAAGGGCAGGTCTGGTGCCATGTACACCCACCTTGCAGACACCCAGGAGAGAGGGAGGACTTTGCATCTTTTAAGAGAAAAATCATAAGGCTATCTAATTTTTCCAGCTCTCACTCTATTTTCTCCTATCTTCCTCCACTTTTCCTTAATAGTATTTCCCTTTTATGAATTGCCGCTGTGCTTTCCAGGCCCAATCCCACTATTCTATATTCTGACAAAAATTAGAATTCTTCTTCAGATAGTTTTGTATCATTACTGGTCTATTCACCATCACCTGATTTAGTACCTTCTTTTGGTCAGGACATGTGGTCTACTATTAGATTATCTCTGCGCCTTACACCAAAATGTGCATCAAAAACATCAGACTTTTTTGTTATCCTAGTCCCCTCTCTGACAGCCTATATGCTGCCATTTCTATTCACCATTTCTGGTGTTTCAGTAAATTTCCTACCAATATAATAACAATCACGTCCACATCACACAAACACCTATCTATGCAAGATTTCAGAAAAAATTGTATCAAAAGTCCAGCCACTTAACCAGCTGAAGATCTATTCTTTGTAAAGGGTCATTTAGTAATAAAATGAAAAAGAACCTCCAGCAATATAAACATATATGCAAAATGGTCAGTCGTCTTTACTGCAACAGCTGCTGAGGAAACACAGGATTTCCTTGACTTAAAATAAGTGAAGTGTTTCCATCAGGTAGATACCAGTTTCTGAAAAAGCTCTGTACTTTACTCTGTTTCACTGCATTAACCCCAACATGGTGAACAGAACCAGGAATGTTTTTGCTTGGTGGGTTTTTTTAAACCAAATTCTGTGCATGCTGCAAATACAAGCCCAAACCACTCCTTCTGCCCCCATAGCCATTTCATTCACCACAATTCTCTATTCCTATCCAAACAGCATCAGGGTTATGGCATGCCTTAAGAAAACAGCTTCGGCAGCACTCTGCTGTCACTCTCACGAGCCTTGCCATGCATAGCAAAATGTGGGGAGCCACTAAGGCCAGGCACCCAAACCCTGCTGCTCAGAAATCGCCTCTGGGCTCTGCCTTCCATGAGAGCAAAAATCAGCACACTAAAAAGTATTGCATATACAGCATGGTGGGGTCATTCCCCAAAATGCGGTCCACGGGCTGTTGGCTGCTTGCAAAGCATGAGTTTTCCTCTTCACTTCCTGATATTAAGATGAAAAAAAAAGAAAAAGAAAAAAAATCCAACATTTTATTTTCCCAAGACTACTTTCCTGTGTAAGCGGGGCATCTCTCAGGGTAACCCCAACTAGTAACATGAAACTGGAAGAACTAACACCTGAAATCGTCACTTTGCACTCCTAGTGAGATCCTGTGATCACACACAGAGTCCTAGTAAAAGTACTCCACAGTATGCTCCTTCCTTGGCTGATCCACAAGCCATCAAGGGTTCACCCAGGTCTGGAAACAGCAAATCTCAAAGCTTTACTGGCATCAAACGCAGCAGTCCAGTGGAGCTGAGGTTCACCTTGCAAAGACCTCTTCCAGAAATATTCTCAGGAAGGGAAAATAAGCTTTCATTATTTTATCCTACTGTATTTTATCCCTGTGTGCTCACAGCTCAGCTTTTGTGTTATTGTTTACTAGTGGTGTAATCTCTTTTACAGATAGACGATAAAATAACACCAACAACTCAAAGACACATGGTGAGAACATCTTAAATGAAGCAAACAATGCATTCCAGGTGGAGAAACATTCAACACATACTAAATTACCCATTGGCTTTTTAATACCCATTGGCTTGCTGTGACTGTCACATTTGTGGGGTGTACTGGCCACACAAAGAAAAGTGAGGAAATATTTCAGCAACTACTTTTAGAGTAGCATTTATTATTTTTCTGTTAAGTCTTGACTCTCTGTTTAAAACTCCATATATATGGATAAACCCGCTTCCTCTGACTTGACTTAAAAATACAATCTAAAGGTCATACAATTAAAAATAATTGCACAGTTCCATTAATTTCTATGTGGTGACCTGGAGTTTACTGAGCTGCCAAGTAACCACAAGACACGGTGGAACAAGAAAAGGGCTGAGAAGGAGATGGACAGGCTGGGGCTTGGAGAGCATTCCATGTGAGAAGACACAGAACAGGGAAGCACAAAGAAAAGAGGACTAAGAAGCTGGGTAAAATCATGCATTGTAAGGAGAAGCTGATTATCTAATAAGTACTCAGTTTCTTATTGCACAAAACCTAGGGTCCATTCATTGAAAAATGATCAGTCAACAAGCCTGAAATAAAGCAGAAGATTATCTTTTCACAGAAAACATCATTATAACTGTGAATCTGAATGCTATGGGATGTCACCAAAAATGAATGCAGGTTCAAAATGAGATGACAACAAGTTTCTCAGAGAGAAATGCATTACTGCCTACCAAACTACGCGTAACACTCCACTTGGGAAACTCCCAAACTGCTGGCTGCCAGCAGCTAGAAAGGTATACCACTGGGAAAGATTTGCTTTAAAATTGGCTTCCATTTTAGACTCATTCCCTGAGCACCCCACACAGGTCACCATTACAAACAAGCTACTCAGTGAAATGTGTTTCTGTAGGAAACCCCCTCCTGGTTTTGCATGACACTCAAAAACTGAACTACTCTCAAGGCAATGATGCCAGAAGAAAAGCAACAGCAGTGCCTGCTATATGCATCTGTAACACATTTGCATCTTAAAAGCAGTGTGTTTGCCACATTTGAAATATTCTGATTTCCCTCAAGTAACTCACTATTGCCTTTCAGAAAGGTGGCAGGAAAAGAGGTGGAAAAAGAAAAACCCAAACAGTCTTAACATGTGGGTATCTTGGCAAAGTTTAGTTGGCACCGTCTTCCTCCCTACCCCTTCCTGATGATGTAGAATCAGTCCTTTGCCATCTAGTTGAGGATGCTGGCCAGACTTCATATTCTTCCAGTTCCTGCTGGGTGTCCCGAGCATCTCATGGACTGGGTAGAGGTTATAGCCTCTGAGCATCTCAAGAGAGTCACTTCCACCCCACCCCTCCCTCAGAAATACCAGCCTTCCCACTCAGCCTTCCCTACACCCCCGCAGCTGACCTGTCAGTTCAGGTATCCTCCAGGAAGGATGACATTTCCACTGAAGAAAACACATCTAGTTTTGCTTTCTTATCTGCAAAATGCAATGCACAGAGAAGAGCTACACCAGCTTCCCTCTGGCCTAGGAAGAACCATGCTCAAAAGCATCCTGCTCAAGGGCAGGCCTGTGGGTGCTACCAGCACCTTCACTTATTACAAAGTGCCATCCCTGAGCGGGGAAACACCGACGTTGTTCCTGACAGGGAGCGTGTAGGTGTCGCTGCCAAATCCACAACTTAATTAAAAACTATTTTCAATGGGAAAACAACACGGCCAGCATAATAGAACTATAATTATAGCCAGGTTTCCACTGGCAACTTGTTAATTGAATCTTATTCTGTTTCTTAAAGGAGAGCAGGGCTGCTGTCACGCCCTCTTTTCTTCCTGCCGCTGCAATTTCTCCAGCAATATTCCCACCAAAATGTCAATACATTTGTGTCCCTGCTCTAAAAGGGGCTCAGCATAATGTTTCATGACATGCAGCATCCTGAAAAGAAGCTGCTCTGCCACACGACAAATCGCTACATATGTAATTACCTACATCATTTTATATAGAGCATCAAAATTAAAATATGGTAAGTCTTGTTCCTCCTCAACCCAGCTCTGTTGCCATGACAACCAGACACTTTCTCTCCCCCCCCAATCCTTTTTTTCTCAAGGGACAAAGAAAACCACTGGAGACTTCACAGATCGGCATAGATTAAGCACAATAGTTTGCCAAATGCATTTGTTCACTGACATCTCTTACTTCAGCAATTGCATGCATTTCTGTCCAGTACCATCCCTGCAAAACAATCCCTGTCCTCTCTCCTCCACCTCCCTCCACATGTCCAGGCAAACTCCCTCCAGTCGAGTTGGTGGGGGTTTTTCTTCTGTTTAGCTATTATTTTCCTGTTAACATGCACGTGGATGAAGGGAGGTGAGCTCAGTTTGATTCTGTCCGTACTGCTGAGTCCTAAATTGACAGGGAACAAGTTGAAGCAAATACCCATGTCCTGTAGACAGCCCTATCACACATGGCCCGCAGAAGAGAAGAGAGTCGAGATCTGTGTTTTGTGGCCCAGGTAAGTGAAAAGTTTCACAGCAGTGCTACATGTTTTGCAAGCAGCGTCTGGGCTGCAGAAGGCATGTGGACTGGGGCTGGCACAAGCCCTCCCCAGGGAGAGCTGCTGAGTGCTGCTTCCCACCCCTTTCAGTTGCTTATGGCTTCACCAAACTGTAACTGATTGGGCTTTGGTGCCTTGTACTGGGTGTTTGACCTACACTGATGGAGCAATTTGGTTTTTGTTGGAAGCACTTGTTAACATGATTCTTCTGCTCCTGAAAACAAGGCTGGATGCCCTTTGTCGGTACTAAACCTAGATCTTCCGAATTTTTAAGTGTTCCAGGGTTGAAAACAAGAGGAGAGTGACATGTACATTTTGCATGACAAAGATTTACCTCTTTCTGTTCCTGTGAACTTTCCACTGAGTTTGTGTACTCTAATGCCCCCAAACCCCTCCATCCACAAAGAGCTCATATCAGTGGAGGCTCCCACCTCTGCTGTTTGTGAGAGTAGGAGAAAGCCCCAGGGACGCTCCTTCCAATGCTAGGTGTTATATGTGACCCCGTGCCCACGCCTCCCTGCTACAGATGGCCAGAGCCACTGGTCACAAGCACCAAAACCAAGACTCTCCTCCCACAGTCAGCACGTGGGCGACACAAGCAGCCGCCCGTGAAAACGCCCTCCCCTAAATGAATGAGGCTTCTCACTGCTTTCAATGCAAATTGGAAGACAAAGTGCCGCAAAGGCAATGATGACCTCTCATGCCAGCTGTCAGGAGGCAATGAGGAACGTGACATTGAGGATAAAGACTTATTGGCACCCCACAGCAGCAATGTCCACTTGCCCCAGCAGCCACTAGACATTGTTCTCACAGATGTACTAGGCGCTCTCTCATTTCAGGTCATAATGAGCTGCAGATGTGACGGGCGTTTCAGATTCTCAGTCTGCAGCAATGAGACACTCTACATGGATGCCTCTGCCTCATTTTTTACTTGCTAATTTTTAATAATGACAATTTAACTTCATTGTGAGTTTCGTATACTGTAACAGCCAATTCAGAAATCATCCTAAAGGGCTCTGATTGCTTAACAAATCTTGTAAATGCTTTCCAGCATTTCTTGCAAATGCTTTCCAGCATTTTTTGTAAAGCATGTATTCTGAAAATTTCAGTGTCACTTTGATAGTTCTCTAGAGGGAAGCAATAAATAATTAGGAGGCACCATACTTTGGAGATACAGAGCCAATGCTTCAATTAGAAGCATCTCCATCTCAGTTTTAAAGAACTTCAAAATTAGCATGAAAAAAAAGCTGGTGTTATACAGAATATATTTACACACATCAAAGAATAAGTCACAGGCAAAAGCTTAATTAAACTGAAATTCGGGTTGATTAATTCATTCATACATTTCAGGAGGGAAAAACACCTTACATAACTCTAAGAAACTATGATAAATGTTGCAAAGCCCAGACTTTCCAAAACAAGGCCAAAGTCAAAGTTGCAGCTTTTATTCCATCAAAACCCTTCACACTTTTCCTGTAACGCTTTCATGTGGTGATGTAATTGGCTCCAATTCTTTGGTTGTTTTTGGCACAGAACTAAGGCTATCTGCATAATCCTGTGACACCAGCTTCTACTGTGGTTAAGAGTACAGAAAATGCTGTATTAGAAACAACCTGGAGTTCCCAATATAGCTGCAGCTCCTCAAACTTCAGAGTTGACTCTGAAAGCTGCTTTCCAGTATAGTTTATTTAACATTAACCATGTGTATATATACAGTCTTAAATGCTCCTCATTTCAGGGAGGGGCTGCTATAATACATGCTTCGCAGTGTCTGCAACACACAGGGTAAGATTCTTCAAGTCATGTCTGGGTATCATTGCCTCTCAGCATTCATGAAGGCAGATATATTTTCCACAGCATGTGTTGAATTGTTGTGGAGGGATATTTTTTTTATAGAACAAATAACTTACCTTAAATGACACCAAATTCTACCTTATGCTGCTCTAACTTACAACCCAATTTTACCAGTTAAAAGTAATAACCCTGACAAAGGTTTGTAGTAACATGCTACACTTAACAAAAGTAAGCTCTTTAACAGATAATACACATTGTATGCACAGAGGGAACACGTACACACTTATTTTGGATGCATTCTTACACTTCACATATTCATGCCTGAAACACACACCAATTCCATGCATGTCCTCCAAGTGTATGGAAATGATTTCTATCCACTAGCAATATCTGGAGGCAAGATTTTTGGAGGTTTTTTAATGTGAATCTGTACTTAACATCCACGTTAAAACGGCTACACAAATGTTTCTGAAAAATGAAACTGTTTTAACTTTTTCAAGTACTTCCCCCCATTCTACGTGATTCTCCCACTCACAGAATCACAGAATCTTAAGGATTAGAAGGGACCTCGAAAGATCATCTAGTCCAACCCCTCTGCCACAGCAGGATCACTTAAGAGTAGGTCACACAGGAACTCAGTACAAAAAAATATTAATTCTGTATTATGAAAAGTTACAGTGTTCAAAGTCCCACGTTAATGAGTTATTTAAGTGCCTCTAAGCTGAAAGACAGGTAGAGACTGAGGAAACACGCCTAATGCAGAAAATTAGTTTCGGCTTCAGATTTAGAAGGACGAGCATTCCTCCATAATGCAGATCATCGCAGCACATTTCCACGAGTAAGTAAAACAAACCAAAACCAAAGGAGGAGGTGGAGTAGAGCCTAAAATCTAGGTCAGAGGAAGAAACCAGAAAACTACAAAGCATTTTTTTTCCCCGTGTGCTTCACGAGGGTTGTGTGAAAGCCTCATCTCCTGCCACACTTGTACATATGTGACACCAACTGCTTCCAAGCTACAGGAGGAATGACAGGAATTCTAAACAAAGGGGGCTCAAGTGGTACCTTCAGTGAAGCAGGAGTGATTACATCAGGGTAGTAACGTAGCTGTCTGCACTAAATAGGGCTCACCTTCAGGGAGAACTCGCTTATGGCATGGCCTGCAAAAAAAGTTACTTTTCTCAATAAAAATATGGGCCAAAGAGCAAAGCAGGGTACCCAGAGACACTGTGCTCAAGGTAAAGCCTGCATATATAGAAAGTATTTACTGCATTTTTTCATAAACAGACCAGATGTACAAGTGGTTCTTAGACCCCAAATTTTTAAGATCCTCTATTTGCAGTCTTCATTCTGCCACTCAGCCACCTGGTATTACATTTACAGATGGCTTTGAGATCACAGTTTGTTATCTTATTCAGACATAATTAACAAACACATTTCATCCTCTTGCATCAACAGAGATATGACTCTCCGGGATAGAACAACTAAAATGGAAAACTTTGGCAGATGTAGCTGGTTATTGCTTTCTCTTAAAGACATCTTCCATATCTCCTTCTATTCTTTCTGTCTTTGGAATAAATCCACTCCTATTGTAAAAGGGGCACAACTCCTACTTAAAGTCACTATCTTTTTTCTTGTTTTTGAATAGAAAAGCAAATTAACCGGCAAATGCGTCCTGTTATTTCCTTATCTTTTGTGTTCAATTAACTGCTATCATTCTGAGTGACAAAAACTGTCTCTTACCATCTGCCCACCAGAAATCTGCTTTAAGAATATTTATCATCATTTATTAATCTCTATACATCAACTTTCTTTTTTTTTTAATTGGTAAGGTAAGAGATTTGTTTTTCTTCTGACTTTTGCTCTTCTGTTTGATCTACACGAAGCTCACAGCACCCTGTGGAATGAGAGGAAATTACTGGACGTTGTACCTTCCCATTGCATTGCACTCAAGACAGAATCAGAGCAAGTATAAATTTGAGAGGTGCACAGAAATGCACAAATAACTGGCATTCTATCAGAAATTTATTTATAGCATCATACAACCTCTTCATCTTCGAAGAGGTTGGGCGCTGTGAGAAGCCAGAGGGCAGAGAGGCAAGATGGATGTGCTGGCCCCAGCACTTGCCCATCCTAGCACAGCGATGGAAGCAGCCCATTGGGATAATTCCTGTTGGGCACAGGATGGTCCTCTAGCCATTCCCTTTCCCAAAGCAAATGTAAGTGCAAGCTGAGGGTGAGACCAGGTAGTGGAGGCATGTGTTGGGGTATGGGCCAACCCATGCCTCCTACCTGCCCTACCCAGAGTGCTCCCTTGCACCCACTTGCTGTCTCTCAAAGTTGCATGTGTCCATGTGTGTTTTCATAGATTTGAAGCTGGGAGCTGTAATAAGCCCAGGTGTGATGGCAGTCTCACTCTTGCCCTACAAAAGTAGTTGGGCCTTCACTCTAAGGCTCAACGCAGGGGCTGGCACGGCACTGGGGTGGGAGCATAGTTCATATCAGATGCTTCCAGTCTAGCACTGTGATCCCAAGCACCTCTGTTGAGAAGAACTTCTTTGCACTTTCTGTGAATACAAAACCAAATTAACTGATGAAGACATGTGTTCTTTCCTTATTGCGCATGTTCAATTAATTACTATTCCCCTTTTTTCTGGCTACACCTAGACTGAGGTCAGTCATGAGAACCTTGATCATTCACAGAGCTTAATTTTTGCTTCACATAGCTCTGGCTTGATTTGCTCCAGCCAGTTGTCCCTGAACCTCAGCATCCTCCTGGAGATAACTCCAGCCAGCAGTTCCCCGAAGTATGGAGAATCAGAGAATGGTAGGGGTTGGAAAGGACCTTTAGAGATCATCTAGTCCAACCCCCCTGCTAAAGAAGGTCCACCTAGATCAGGTCGCACAGGAATGTGTCCAGACATGTTTTGAAAACTTCCAGAAGAGACTCTACATCCTCCCTGGGCAGCCTATGCCTGGCCTCCCTCACCTGAACAGGAAATAAGTTTTTCGTTAAGTGGAACTTCTTGTGTTCCAGCATTTGTCCATTACCCCTTGTCCTGTCACTGGACACTACAGAAAAAGTGTTGCACCATCCTCTTGACATACAGCTTTCAAATATATATAAGTATTAATGAGGTCCCCCCTTAGTCTCCTCCAGGCTAAGCAGTTTCAAATCCCGCAGCCTTTCCTCAAAAGGAAGATGCTCCAGTCCCCTGATCATCTTGGTGGCCCCGTGCTGAACTCTCTCCAGAAGTTCCCTGTCCCTCTTGAGCTGGGGAGCCCAGAACTGGACACAGGACTCCAGATGAGGCCTCATCAGGGCAGAGTACAGGGGGAGGAGAACCTCCCTTGACCTCCTGGCCACACTCTTCTTGATGCATCCCAGGATGCCATTGGCCTTCTTAGCCACGAGGGCACATTGCTGGCTCATGTTCAGTTTATTGTCAACCAGGACTCCCAGGTCTCTCTGCAGAGCTGCTCTCCCTCTGCAGAGCTGCTCTCCAGCAGGTCAATCCCCAGCCTGTACTGGTGCATGGGGTTGTTCCTCCCCAGATGCAGGACTCTGCACTTGTCCTTGTCGGACCTCATGAGGTTCCTCTCTGCCCAACTCTCAAACCGGTTGAGATTCTGCTGAATGGCAGCACAGCCTTCTGGGGAATCAGCCAGTCCTCCCAGTTTGGTGTCATCAGAGAACTTGCTGAGAGTACACTCTGTCCCCTCATCCAGGTCGTTGATGAAGATGTTGAACAAGACTGGCCCCAGAATCGATCCCTGTGGAACTCCACTGGCCACAGGCCTCCAACTCGATTCTGTGCCGTTGATCACCACCCTCTGGGCTTTGTCATTCAGCCAGCTCTCGATCCACCTCACTGTCCACTCATCTAATCCACACTGCGTGAGCTTTCTTATGAGGATGTTTGGAGACAGTGTCAAAATCTTTGCTGAAGTCAAGGCAGACGACATTCACTGCTCTCTCCCCATCTAGCCAGACAGTTACACTCTCATAGAAGGCTATCAGATCGTTCAAGCAGGAATTCGTGTTGAGTCCCCCAATAACCTTCTTTTCCTTCATATGTTTTGAGATGGCATACAGCATGAGTTGTTCCATCACCTTTCCAGGGATGGAGGTGAAAATGATCAGCCTGTAGTTTCCTGAGTCATCATTACCTTTTTTGAAGACTGGAGTGACATTAGTCTTCCAATCCTCAGACACTTCACCAGTCCTCCATGATAATTCAAAAATGATGAAGAGTGGCTTTAGCAATAACATCAACCAGTTCCCTCAGCATTTGTGGGTGCATCCTGTCAGATTCCCAGGTTGTGGGTGTCTAACTTGCCCAACAGGTCTCTAATCTCATCTTTGTCCACCAAGGGAAGTCAACAAGTATGTCTCCTTCCCCCTCCTGTGGCTTTATAACATGATCCCAATGGGGTTTGTATGCTCTGTTTGGATCTTAAAACCTCATTTCATGCCTCGGGTTGTGTAGCATGCATCTTCAGCTTCAAAAAACAAAACTACCCCTCCATCAGACAGTAGTTTTCTGAATAGAAATCATTAAAAAAAAACCCCAAACAATTATACTTCACGGCTACTGGAGCACCACATTGCACCCAGAGGAGATTCACATTCCAGTATTATGTGAGGTAGATGCACCTAGTCTGCTCTGAAAGGAACTCACCAGAAGCAACATAGGTGCAAATCAATCTATGCCACTTGGTCTCAGGGCTAAGGGTTACTCCCTGGCATTCTTTTATACTAGTCCAGTGGGTTCAGGAGATAAAAGACTCCTTCTTTTAGTCTGACAATGACACAGATACTTAGTATTTCAAAGTACACTGTCCAGATAGTAACTCCTACTATCCTTTTTCATACTTTTTGGTAAGTATTGTTCCTTGCTGCTTATCGGGAGTCTCGAAACAACTCCAGACTGAGTCTCTGTCTTATTTGACCTCTTCTAGGTGTCCTTTGTTGCTAACACTGAATGTTTAACAATACTGACTCCTACAAAGCAACTGTAAAATCCTTTTCCCCCTCTGAGGATGCATTGCTTAGCACAGCAGGACAACTTTCAGGTTTTGCAAAAGCCTGTCTGTGCCTCTGTTCCCTAGGTGTGAAAATAAATAAATAAAGAACCTCAACTATTCTGTTAATAATTCTTCCCATTCGCAGAGATGTTGAGGATGAAAACATCTGCATCTGTTCCATTTTTATACATTACAATGAGAACCCATTTGGCACTCCTATCAAAATACAGCACAACTTCGTGAGCCTGACTTCACACACTCACAGAGCTGTCACCACGTAATCCAATGTCAACGCGTCTCTACTCCTCAGTCCTTCCAACAGCAAAGAGGATAATCCTACATCCACAACTGTGTGGGAAGAATTAAGGCTGGCAAAATAGCTCAGTAGCCCTGAATGAGAATGAAAAGTTTGTGCCAGAATGGTGAGGCACCATCACTAACTGTAGCTGTATTACTTTCTCTGATGATCTCTCCAATAGCATCTGTGGGGCTTTTATTTAAATTACTTAGGAAAACAGTTCTGCATTATTTCTACAGAAAATAAACCTAATTTCTTTTTTTTTCTCACTTATTTTTTTTCAGTCAGTACCAGAATAATTAATTAAAAACCTTCGATGTCTGGGATTTGTCTGATTTTTTTTTTCAAATAAGCTTTTCTTATCTGTGAAGAGACTTTGTCATCTATTTTCTCAATCTGTAAGAGATTTACAATAGCTAGGGATTACAGCAAGGTTGGGTGGTTCTTAATTTATTTGTATCAACCTCTGGTGTCTCTTCCAGAATCCTTAAATCTCGTCCTTCTGTAGATGGCAAATTATTGACTGTTATGTTCATTCTTCTTTTTCATGTTTTATTTGTCCCACGTATCTGTTTTTTTAATCCCTTTTATAACAGTCTATATAAAAGGATACAATCTGTGGAGGAAAGATAACTATGTAATGTAATCCAGAGAAGACTTATCTTTAATTTATTAAGTTCATTCCAAAATCATAGCATTTGAATCAGTTTTGTTTCCAACCTGTATAGCAGTCACCATCAAAATATTGCTTCCTTCTTGCAAGGGAAAGCTGTTACCATGGTATTCCCATTATTCCTTACACAAAGACATGGGGAAAAAAATTGTTGTGCTCCCTAGAAAATTCCCTTACTTCCAATGCAAAGGTCTGCAGGGGTAGTTGCAATACGACTTGTACCTGTTTTGCAGCTTGAGGGCAAAGGGAGACTGGTCGGTGACTGGCAGCAGTTTCTCCAGCTGGAGAGACTCCTGCACTCAGTACAGATCCCATCTGTTTCCTTGAATTATGATCGTGTTTGGACGAACACCACAAAAATTTCACTGTGTAGTGGCATGAAAAAAAGCTTATCCATATCATGTCCGCTCACATCTGAATTTTAAATGCTCCATTTAAGATGATCGGCAGGCCCTATCACTCAAAAATTTCCATCTTTGAGTGAGAACAGCTACATTTTCCAACTGTTTGCTGTACTGTGTCCCAGCTGAAATGCACTGTAGAAAAGCATGGAGAAGCATCTGCAGAAAGAATGACATTAGTGAAAGAAGATGGGCTTCTAAAAATGTCATTAATGGACACGATCACATCCAGAGAGAGAACTCATTCCATGGAAAAGGCAGGGGTGCCCAAGAACAGGGTTTGGGTGGCTGAAAGCTAGTGGGGCTGGTTTGTTTCTCCCTTTGAATGCTATAGTAGCAGGGCTACAACATGATACAGGAAAAAAAGTTGAAAAATGCTGGATTACACTGTCTGATGTAGCTCATAGAATCAGAGAATCATAGAATGGTAGGGGTTGGAAGGGACCTTTAGAGACCATCTAGTCCAACCCCCCTGCAGAAGCAGGTTCATCTAGATCAGGTCACACAGGAACATGTCCAGGCAGGTCTTGAAGACCTCCAAGTAAGGAGACTCCACAATCCCTCTGGGCAACCTGTCCCTCTGCTCTGTCATCCTCACAGTGAAATGGTTTTTTCTTACGTTTAAGTGGAACTTTTTTGTGTTGCAGCTTCATCCAATTACCCCTTGTCATGCTGCTACCTACCACAGAAAAGAGGGATGTCCCAATCTCCTGACACCCACCCTTTAGGTATTTGTAAATATTAATAAGATCTCCCCTCAGTCTCCTCTTTTCTAGACTAAACAGCCCCAGTTCCTGCAGCCTTTCCTCGTATGAAAGATGTTCCAGTCATCATCTTGGTGGCCCTGTGCTGGACTCTCTCCAGAAGTTCTCTGTCCCTCTGGAGCCCAGAACTGGCCACAGGACTCCAGATCCTCTACTCCTCACAGGACTCTACTCCTCACCAGGGGAGTAGAGGGGGAGAAGAACCTCCCTTGACCTCCTGGCCACACTCTTCTTGATGCATCCCAGGATGCCATTGGCCTTATTGTCCAGGAGGGTACATTGCTGGCTCATGGTTAGCTTATTATCAATCAGGACTCTTCACCAGTTCTACCCCAGCCTGTACTGGTGTATGGGGTTGTTCCTCCCCAGATGCAGGACTCTGCACTTGTCCTTGTCGGACCTCATGAGGTTCCCCTCTGCCCAACTCTCAAGCCGGTCAAGATCCTGCTGAATGGCAGCACAGCCTTCTGGGGAATCAGCCAGTCCTCCCAGTTTGGTGTAACCAGCCAACTTGCTGAGGGTACACTCTGTCCCCTCATCCAGGTCGTTGATGAAAACGTTGAACAAGACTGGCCCCAGAACCGATCCCTGTGGAACTCCACTGGCCACAGGCCTCCAAGCTCCCAGTTGCCGAATCTGGCTCTGGGGAAAGGACAGCACTTTTAGGTCAAGGCTTCTCTTGAGGGAACCTTTCACAGTGGACCCTGTTAAAACCATCTCCTCTTGACCACTTGGGTCACATCCCCACTTACAGCGATCTGTCCTGTTTTTCTGGGCACTCTCAACACTTACATTTCAGGAAGAAATTGGAGCTCCCCTTGCTTAAATATCCTACCTAAAAACACAGGCTTTGGTTCAGCCAGTGGATTAGGTTTCCTCTGCTCCTTCCTTAGGGCCCACAAGTGATACCTGCCCCACCTTAATAGGGAGCAATGGTTGCAACAGCAGCACCACCTCACCAGGGACATGCTGCCATCAGATGTCCCGCAGTGACAATACTCACAGACAAGAGTTATATGCCCTTCAGGATGCTAATCCAATCACAGAGCAAAGATGAGTGTCTTCTAGTTACAGTGATCATCCCAAACAGGGACAAAGGATGGGTATCTTCCAGTTACAGTAATTTATTTGGAGATTTGGTGAAAGACTTGGCTTCAGTTTAAAACATTTACTGACCCTTCACATATTGACATAAGTGGAAGTCTGGAATGACATTTTCAAAATATTAAGTTAAATTGGGTTGTTTTTTTTTTTTTCTGAAAATGCCCAACGAAAATGTTTCAAATGATGCAAAATTATTACTTTTGTTTTATATTCAGGCAAAATGATTCAGCAAGCAGATTCGGATGCCCTTAAACTGTATTTCTGGAGAATAACAAGCCAGTAAGACAGTAAAATTTTGCACAGCTCTATCCTGGCTTTGGTTTCAGGCAGCTCTGACTTTACTGCAGACTTAAGTTGAATTATCTGCACTTACGCTCCCCTCTCAAACTGAGCTGTCACACTGTGAAATGGCAGCATGCAAGAGTCAGGATTAGTGAACAGGATGATTTTCTTAGCAGTGCAAACAGACCACAGTGCTAACAATATGGTGAACTGAAGTTTTTGGATGAAGCATTTATTTGTCAAATAAGCAGTTTCAGAATCATTGGAAGGATTCACAACTTCCACTTGACTTTAGAAAATAATCTGATAAATATTTTATATGTGTTACATTGCAAAATATTTCAGAGAACTCCAATTGATCTGTTTCACCACAGTTATTTTTTTAAGCAAAAGGTTTCTCACCCTTCATTTTGAGCCACTCTTCAGAAATGACACTTAGCTCTTGCCAAGTATCACGAAAGATCACTTTGCATCAATACTGACAGCATCACCATCCATTGCTTGTTACATGTGCAATCTCAACAAGTCTTAGAGAGTGTCATATGGTGTTGGCTAACAGCTAAAAGCATGACCTCCTTCCTGATGGCAGCATCCCTGGTGTCACAGCCTTCCCTGCGATACCAAGGGACCAGTGGCTGTGGCCTTGAAGCTAGTTTTTCCCTTCCTTCTCAAGGATTGTAACGATCAGCCACAGCTTCTCTGAGGGCAGAAAGAAATAAATTCATCTGGCAGAGCTCCACCATGAGCTACTCACTCACTAGCTGGTGAAGCAGAAGACAGATACTCCTGTTTTCTGGCTCTCCCCTGGCTAACTCACCTCTGAAGCCCATAGCAGCAGCAGCAGCTGCTCCAAATGCTCCTTTCTTCTTCCCTCTCCACCCGCAGCCTTATCCACCCAGAAACCAAATGTGTTCCTAGAGCACAGCCAAGAAAGGAGACAAATGTTAATTAGTGATACTTTTGAAAGAAAGCCTGGAAATACTTCCGTGGCAGGGAAAGCTGCCCGGGCTTATGGCCTCTGGGAAGGCAGCAAGGAGAAGAAAGTCCAAAGGATGGTTGATCTGCTGCTGCTGGTCTCCAACAGCCTCCCCAGGCTGTCACAGGTTGCAGTACCCACCACCACAGACAGCAAGCTGTAAATTCCTCTGCAACATCTACTGCAAATCATAGCTCAATGAATCACCATTATGATCCTCTTCTGTATCACATATTCAACATCTACTCCAAAGCAATGTTTAAAATTACTGATTTACTTCCAGCAGGCAGATGGCTACTAAATCCTTCTCCATTTTTTTTTGTCTCCCATAAAACTTAGGCTTGCATCTTTGAGATATATGTACTTTGTGATATTAAGATATTAGAAGTATTGAAAATACAGCAGTTAAAGACCTGTATTAAATATACTTTTGAAGAAAACCTCAAAGTTGTCACTGAAACTATGCCAGAGCTGCTACTCAAGACATCAACATCACAGCATCACCCAGAAATTAAACAAAGCAATCAAAACTAAAAGCTTTGAGACCCCTTTTACCTAGTAAGCACTCAGAAGGATAAACTTTTGGGAGACACTGCCTGAATGTTGCATCCTATTCTCCCAAATCCAAATCCTGCATAGCAGTCTCCAAAATCACCTTAACGTCTATTTCCCCCCCCACTCTATCTAGCAGGAAAGATAGTGAGGCTTAGCCTGGGTGCAGAGCAGGCCCACGGAGCTGCAGACAGGAGGGGAGATGGCAGAGTGTAGGTCGAAGGGAGCCAGACCCTGTGTGTATAGTTGCCAGCAGGCAACAGCCTTGAAGCCTGAACCGTCCCCAGGCAAAGCTTATCTGGTTTCTCAGAGGGAGCCAATCTGTGTCATGCAGAAAGGAGGTTTGGAAGAAGACCAGTACATACAGGGTAGCCACCACTTGTCTGGAGACAGGACTCAGGAGCAAACTGTGGAGATAAGCTACGAAATAGTGGAGGTTCATCCGCTTGGACTATGAAGTTAATAAACCATTTTTATCTTGAGAAAAAAATCAAACAAAACACAAAAGTTTACTTATATATGGCCCTGTGTCTACAAGAGCTTTTCAACCATCTTCAGGCATTCTCTAGCATCATGAAATCCCTGAGAACGATGTAGCTTGGAGAGACTAGGCTAGATATTTGCTTTCTGAGTTTCTATACACTTGCTAAGAAAAAAAGCAGGTAAATGCCCAGTCTTCAATGGGATCCTCAATTAACAGCTGGCAGCCCATTGACTGACTAGCTAGTCAGGATATGAGGCTGCTGCTTACCCAAATGGTACATGCACAGACCTTTCACCATCAAGACAGAAGTATAAAGGTCCCTGCAATCACTGGGAAGCTCTACTTTTAAAGCTGATGGCATGTTACTGCCCTCCGTCTTTGTTTCAGCATCAAGGGCATCACAGCCTTTAAGTCATGTACAAGGCAAGCATATGCCTGCCTGAGCCTCTCGCAGGCTAAGAAACTAATGGCAAGCTCAGATACATCATCCTAAGTGACAATTAATTGACCTCAGAGATACAGCAACTCCAGAGGCATCGTTGCTGGCTCCATTGTTTTTTAATGTGTCATTCGGAGAAGGTCAGTAGGCTGCTGTAAGAGACATATGAAGGACTTGCTGAACCAGATTGCCAGCTTGAGAGAGGATTAAATTATGATTCCTCAGACTCCAGTTTTATCTTATGGTGGATGATTTGTGTGCAGGGCACAAGAGAAAGGAACAGACATCTCAACGTCTCTCAAAAGCTTTTCATTTTCAAGGGACCTACAACAGACATCATAAACTGTTTGTAATAGGAGAGCAGCAGGTACAAAGATAGTGTCTCATCCTTGCCAGATAGCTTTGCTAGGCCCTGTTGATGTATTAATGCCACTGAAAAAACAATTGTAAATCAGAAATGTGGGTCTCATAGGGTAACCAAACACTGTTAAAGAGCTGCTGAGTTTGGAAATGAGAAGTCCTACACTCATAAAAAACTGAAGAACTTTGCTCCCAAAATGGACATAAAAAAGTAAGGCGATGTCCTTTCCTAGTATTGAAACCTTCAAACTCACTTCTGGAGTCCCCGAAGAAAACAAACTATTTATTTTGCCTCACAGCACTAAAAGCCACAACCACCTAAATATCAAAGGCCTAGATTTCCTTTCCCTGACAGCAACTATTATAATTAAATTATATTGCTTAAGAACAGCAGCAAAATGTCTGTATCACACTGAAACTTGAAAACAAAAACGTCAGTGTGTAGCAGGTAAAAAACAACATGCCTCAATGAAACAACCTTTGTTTGCACTGCCTTGCAACTGGATGGTCTTTAAGCAGGCTGTGCAGAAGAGCAGTGGCTCACCTACAGTGCACTAACCTTATGCACTAATGCAGTTTGGTTGTGTTGATACTAACTACAACCTTGGAAGAGCACATCTTCAATCACAAAGTAGCAAGAGAGTGTAGTAGTAGTAGTAATGTGGGCAGCACTCCAGGTTGCAGTTGTGAGGATGTTGAGGGGTGGGGTAACTGTATTTCAAGAGAGACGAAACAGCATTTCAACAGAGGAAAAAGACTTCTCAATTTACGAACCTGTCTATTCATCTAAACTGAAAAGCAACAAATCTGAAACAGTCTTTGAAACTATTAGAGCATAAAGTTAAGCTAAGTTTTCAGGAAGAAGAGTTTGTGTCCATTCCAGCAACCAGTTTTAGACTTTCGGTGTTTTTTAGTCAAAACGAAATTTTTAAAAACAAATTTTGCAGCTACATTTAGCTTTGGGTTTTTTTCACTCTTACAAAAAAAGTCATGGATAAGCCATCCTTCTGCAGTAACGTGAAAAAAGGGAAATCTTTCACAATTGATCTTTATAAATGATTTGCAAGGAATTTACAGTGACAGAAACACATTTACACTCTTGCTCCATGCATATATCTATTGGATCTCTGCCTCTGAGGGGTTTTTTTTTGTTTCATCTAGAACCTTTAGCAGCCTATAAAACTAAACATGCCACCTGCTTAGCTACCTGGGATGCCAGTGCATGGCAGAGATCTGGGGTAAGAGGTTATGCCAGTATCAGTCATTCCTTCTCGACTCTGACTCCAGTGTCCTAGAGAGTACCATCACTCATTTGAGACAGCTGCTCGTGGGAACTGGAAGGGCCATCAGCTCCAGACACTATTAGTTGCTCTCGTTACTTTCTTTGGACATTCTCCCATCTATCACAACTTTTAAGCACTAACTTCTTAATTCATTTATAACAGTGGAGGAAACTTTAGGATCCCATTCCCCTTACAGAGTCTTCCCTGAGCTCTCTTCTTTCAAGCTTTATCAGCTTTTTTTAGGTCTAACAGTACAAGTACATATCTCTTTCCCTCCACACACATGGTACGTAGCTGTGGGATCTGGGACTATTCAGCCTGGAGGGGGGACCTCAATACTTACAAATATTCAAAAGGTGGATGTCAAGAGGATGAGGCAATACTTTTTTCTGCAGTGTCCAGTGACAAGGCAAGGGGTAATGGACACTAACTGGAACACAAAAACCTCCACTTAAGGAAAAACTTCTTTCCCGTGTGGGTGAGGGAGCCCTGTCACAGGCTGCCCAGGGAGGGTGTGGAGTCTCCTTCTCTGGAGGTTTTCAAAACCCGCCTGAGTGACCTGATCTAGGCAGTCCTGCTTGAACAGGGGTTTGGACTAGATGGTCCCTTCTAACTGCTACCATTCTATGATTCGGTGATTTGTAAATGTGAGGCCGAGAGACTCAAAAGCTCAGAAAAGATGTTCCAAGAAATGCAATGTCAGACACAGAAAAGAGTAATTTCAGTTAATGGAAGATACTGTGTAGTTTGATGCAGAAGAATTAGGTTCTGAAATTTTAGTCTGTGATTTCTGTGCATGTTTGCATGTAGCTGTATTCATAAAGCACATTCTTCATCACTCATGTGCTTCACAACACATCGGTCTAGGCTGATGAAAGTACAATGTTTGTGACTTACCCAGTCAAGACAAATGGGATTTTTAAATCGTGCTTAACAAAATAAAAGTCCAGAGTAACTTCCATAAATGCTGAAAATAGATTTACTCAACTGCTATTGTGTTAAGGTGGAAAATTATTGACTATTTTTTTCTTTGGTTATGCAGGCTTTATCAAAAAGCTATTATCAGGTTTTTCAAGCAGAAACATAAAGGGGGTATTTAAGAAAATATCATGAAAGTGCTTATAGACAAGCAGGTGGACGGAATTTCCACATCTGCACCTGTTCATGAGTGAGGACAGGTCCTTTTAGGACACTGGGTAACATGAAAAATCATGGAAAAAAATCTCGATACTTTCGGAGAACAAGATGGTAACTACAAAGTGTTGTAAGACTGCATAGTAGAGCTCAAAACTGAAAAAGCCCCCCACATTGACATGACAGAAATAAAACCCATTGACTGAATGTGATTCTTTATTTTGCCTTAGCTATTACCCACATTGTATATGTGATGTTCAAATGTGTGTAAGAAACGCAGTTAAACAAGGTGACACTGAAGCTCTCTGGGTCTGGAAAAGAGATGGGGCCTTACAGGGTCTCCACCACTCCATTACATAGTTCTACAGCTCTTTATTTCCCTGGGCTTGTTACAGCTGGGGAGTAAGCCTTACCTCTGAGGCAGCACTGAGCCTGCCAAGCTGATGGGCACGGGTGTCCCTCACTTTCTCTGCACAGCTTGCTCCAAGCCAGCCACCTTGCTACTTCTGACAGAAATGTATCAAGGAAAGTAATGTTATTTTCTATATTTGGACATGAAAAAGCAAACTAAAACATGCAGCAGAAGAGGTGAACCTTAAATTGACTAGTTTGATTAATATACCACAGGGGAAAGCTTTTTCAGAAATGCAAAACCTTATTATAAAACAATGATGAAACCACATTTACTATATCTGATTAAACAAAAAATAGGCAATTTCTTGGATAGTACACAAGATCCTGGTTTATTCTGGTTTATTAATAAATCATGATAATTGTGTTCCATTGTTTTGCTAGTAAAAAGTTAGCATCAGTATTGTATTTGTTTCTATTAAAATAGTGACTTATAGAGTACTCCTTACATTAAAACCATTACAAAAACATCAATTTATCAGTAAACTTTAATGGACAAATAAACTGGAGACAACATGTTCAGTTCAAATAAGATTTAGCCTATTATCCAGTTTCAGACTAAGGACACAGAAAATTTAACCTTTGTATATTGAACAATATTACAAGCAAATGCAGTTTACTGCTTTGCTTGTTAGCTAGATTTTCATTAGCGTCCATAGCCCTCTGCATTGTAAACCCTTTATTGTGTTGAATTTGAGGCAGAAATACAGCGATAGGATGCAGCACAGCTATTTTGGTATCATTTTCATCTCCCCTGCGGGAAAAAGAATCCAGTAGCATCCTGTGATGAGTTAACAAAACAGTTTGACCACAGCAGGAGAGCTGCCCAGGCATCCCCCCCCTCCTCTGCCCTGGTGAGGCCACATCTGGAGTACTGTTTCCAGTTCTGCGATCTCTAGCTCAAGGACAGGGAATTTCTGGAGCGAGTCCAGTGCAGGGCCACCAAGATGATCAGGAGACTGGAGCATCATCCTTATGAGAGAAAAGGCTGCGGGATCTGGGGCTTTTCAGCCTGGAGGAGACTGAGGGGGCATCTCATTAATACAAGTATTTGAAAGGTGGATGTCAAGGGGATGGGGCAACACTTTTTTTCTGTAGTGTCGAGTGACAGGACAAGAGGTAATGGACAAAAGCTGGAATACAAAAAGTTCGACTTAAACAGAAGGCAAAACTTCTTTACTGTAAGGGTAACAGAGCCCTGGCATAGGCTTCCCAGGGAGGTTGTGGAGTTTCCTTCTCTGGAGGTTTTCAAAACCCACCTGGATGTGTTCCTGTGCAACCTGATCCAGGTGGACCTGCTTCTGCAGGGGGGGTGGACTACATGATCTCTAATGGTTCCTTCTAAGGCCTACCATTCTGTGACTCTGTGATTCTGTGAAGAAGCATTTCCTCTCAAATCCTTTGTGAAGAGACAAGTGGCACTCAGTGTGCCACATACCAGCAGGGACCTGCTCTGCGGTAAAGGGGCTTGGCCAATGGCAGCAAGATGCAACTGTGCAGCTCCTCTGCACTCTGCTCCTTATCCTTGTAGCAAGAGTCAATGTAAACTGCAGGAAGTATCTGTATACACTTAATGTCATTTTCATCAGCCTTTAAATGTATCTATTCTTTTCTCTAAATGTGTTTAAGGGCAAACAGCAGTTCCTGTAGACTTCTTTGCTTGTTTTTGTATTATTTTTGAAGACACCATAGATATATTTGCAGTGAAGTAATTTACTAATTTGGTCTAAGAGATTTTTTCATGCCCGTTATAGAACAGCTACTGAAAAACAGAACCATAAATACAGAGATACATATTTGGCTAGACAGGAAGCTTTGGTTCTCACTGAAAATACTCTGTATTTTTCCATATGCTAGTATACAATTAGCACGCTAATAACAACAGCACATCACTGGAGTAACGCGCAAAGTGTTTTCTCACACAAAGGATGCCCACGTCTTCTTATTTAATAAAGCCACGTTTGCAAATAGCAATTAAGTCAAGGCCTTTGCCACACAGCAGTTCTCAGCAAACTTCAAGTAGGTGAGACAGTCTTAAACCACAGCAGCCAAGGGAAGGGAAGGGAAGGGAAGGGAAGGGAAGGGAAGGGAAGGGAAGGGAAGGGAAGGGAAGGGAAGGGAAGGGAAGGGAAGACATTTCATTAAAACAACTATTTAAAAGGTGTATGTCAGGAGAATGGGGTGGCACCTTTTTCTGTTGTCTCAAGTGACAGGAAAAGGGGTAATGGACATAAGCTGGAACACAAAAAGTTCCACTTAAATGTAAGGAAAAACTTCTTTCCTGTTCAGATGAGGGAGCCCTGGCACAGGCTGCCCAGGGAGGGTGTGGAGTCTCCTTCTCTGGAGGTTTTCAAAACCAGCCTGGATGCATTCCCGAGAGACCTGATCAAGGTGAACCTGCTTTAGCAGGGGGTTAGACTGGATGATCTCTAGAGGTCCCTTCCAATGCCTGCCATTCTACGATTCTGTGATATGCAATGTTTGTGTCTGTATCAAAATTGTTAATTACTAAACAATGCATTACTAACACCAGTGTTTGCAAAAATTTTCCTCACCGTCATTGCAATGGAGTTTCAAGCAATTTACTCTTTTACTGCTCATTTCTAAACAGTTTAAATAGGACACTGGCAATAAAGAACCAATTTCAGTCCAAGAGTTTGAAAAGCAATTGAGACATCTGCCATGGCCCTGGGGCTAGGTGCTTACATCCTGCCCAGGATGTGCTCCACAACTGATGTGCTTGCATGTCCAAACAAACGCTCCCTCAAGTCAGGCATAATACTGGTCACCACAGCAGAGTACTGAGAGATGGGGCAGATAAGCAAAATATGAACAAATACAGAAATAATCGTTTTAACCAAAATAGTAAAAAAAAAAAAACCAAAAAAGAGAGAAAAACATAATGAGTAGCTTGATTAAGAAACATTTAACAGCAGCATAGGCTTTTACGGCTATTTTAGATACGAAATCTTACACAGCTACATGAAAAATCTATCCTAGAGAGACAGGAGGATTTAGGTGACAGTTGGTCTGTGTCCTACCACAGGTTCAAAACCACAGTCATGCATCTAGGATTCTGTGTACCTGATCCACAAATGTGTTCTTCCATGCACTGCACATGTCAGATTTACCACATAGGTCAAAAGCAATTCACCCTGCAGATGCTGTGAGGGTGATACGACTGGAGCCCATCAGACTGGCAGCCAGTGCCCAGTGGCTCCAGACTCTGGGCTGTTGGATTTCCAGCCATTCTGCCCAAGCTACTGCTCACTCTACTTGCTGGGCATCCAGAAATGTGGCAGATAACAAAAAAACAAATAAAAAAGCACAGCAGAAATTGGGGTAAAGCAATGGTCTATGAAGGCTATCAGAAGCAGAAGAACTAGCAGACACGTACCTGTTTTGCCTACATCTTTTCACTAGGCAGGTGCAATTGAAACAAAAACTGTGAAACGAAAGATGTCAAAAAGCAAGAAAGAAGAAATTGGTCAAATTCCATTAACATGAGTGAAAATTAAATGTCTAGCTGCTGTATGTACCTTGTAAAATCTCTGATCTGAATTGACACAGAAATGTCCTGTTCAGAACATAGAGAGTGCCAAACAGAGATTTTGGATTCATCTAGGAAAATAAAACAGATAATGTTACTATCAGAGAGTGTACAGTGAAGCATCCGCCCTCCCATAAACCCAGCTACACACAGGCATATATAAATAAATCCTTGACCTGCCAAATTTCCTTAGCTGGTATAAACTGTTTTTTTAAGACATTTCTATTACATGAGTAAACATTACTTCCTATATTTTTTGTCAACTGAGTGTAAGGATTTAAAGAAGATAAATCAAGTTTATTTTAGATTCCCTGAGGAAAAACAAACCCATCTGTCCTCACTCCTTCCCCGCTGTTTTACAGTGTTCACTATTAGTTATTTCTGTAACACACCTACATTTATCCATATCTGCAGGAGGAACATTTATCTCACAAATACTCCTGTCAAATGGCTCTAAAATGCCAATAGATGAAACAACAAAAAAAAAGTTGATCCCCAAAGAAATGAAATCTATTACATGGCAAAGGAGAAAAGATGAGCTGTAACCTGGTGAGCCTAAAGCTGAGTCCTTTCTCACCTCTCACGCACCATGACATGGCCTACACAGGGACAGGCAGAAGTTGTTGAGAAACAAGTACAATGGTCAACAGACATGTGTGATGCCTGTATTACCACACAATGTTAGGCTTGTTGTTGTAACAGTGCTTCTTCAATAGCTCTCTGGTTGAAGATATCAGAGCTGCTTGCTCTTTTCTCTTCCTCTTCACGGGTGGCATACGTAAAAGCTGAAGACCATTAATACCCGTAACAGAGGTTACGTCCCAGTGCAGGAAGTCCCCAGCACTGAAAAACTTAGCTTTATTGTCACCATCACAGCAGTAAGGCTGCTGCTTATAGGCCCACAGCCCAGAAGAATGCCTCAGCAGAACGCCTTTGGAATACATTTTTACAGGCATCCTCTCCTAACGTCTTTGTAAATCTCAACAAAATAAACCTACCAAGAGACCAGCAGCATTAAAGGTGGCAGGGAGCATCTCCATGTGGGCAGTAGTTCAAGCAGTCACCACAGGACCACAACCTGTGTTCCCTTTTACAAGAAAATGCTCTACTAAACTTGAAGAAATCTTACAAAATGTGTATTATCAAATCACAATGGCTTACGCCATCAGAGTTACTGAGCCTCAAACACACCTGTAGAGGATGTTTCTCTGGAGAGTTTCATGGTGGCATGATTTTAGCTCTCTACAACTGGCATACAGGGCAGTAAGAGTAGACGTATTCCCAGGAATCCCTTCCGAGTCCCTTGCTATGCAAGCAGGGACTCAATATTTACAAATGACACTGTATTGTGAACATCAACTTGCAAAAGAATATAATATTAATTCACTGCCGTAACATTAGCTTTACATAGTTATTTCCAGGACAGCAGTAGTTTACAACATGGTTCCCACTGTACTTTTGCCTTACATCGTGGGACTTCAGTTCTACCTCCCCTTCCTTCCACTGACAGTGCTGCTGTTGATGCGGCATATTACCATCTCAATACGAAAGTCAGGACAGCAGCAATAACATTGGCAATTTTAACTCTCAAAAGCTGCTTACTGCATGCCTTGCCTCTGCAGCACACAAGCCTCCAAGGCACGTCTCTCTTAACACACGTTTCCACATCAGCGGATTTGGCGAATATCTCAAGACAGTTTTGTTTAATGTGGCACTGAGCTGTGCTGTTTCATTAGTCTCAATGACAACATCTCAACTTACCTGAGCTGCAGGTTTCCATTTCCCTGTGCTGACAGTTTGAACACAATTTAGCTTGTGCTCAGGTTAATCACAAATCCCATCTGTCTTTGCCTCAAGAAAGACAAGGGCCCTTCTGGGGAGGGTCCCGTGCTGTTTTGTCTGCTAAAACTCAGTCCTGTGGTACCAATTCAAGCTAGAGAAGACATAAGGAGGCAGCTGAGTCAGTCAGGAAGTCCATGTCATGCCCACACCACTC
Organism: Colius striatus; assembly: GCF_028858725.1. Classification (NCBI taxonomy): domain Eukaryota; kingdom Metazoa; phylum Chordata; class Aves; order Coliiformes; family Coliidae; genus Colius; species Colius striatus. The sequence goes on from NC_084759.1 coordinate 62,121,976, forward strand.
GCCATGTTCCCACCAGTGCCCTCCCATGGAGAGCGAACACGGATGACACAAGGTTGGCACCAGCCCCCTTTCCACGGCTGCTCACGCCCAGCGGTGTAGACACAACTGCAGACCTCAAGCTGTTTCTCATGTCTTTCCAGTAAATAAACTGTCTGGTCGAGGAAGCTTCGGTGAGACACAGTTGGGAGGTTGTTAATGGAAATCTCTACCAGAACAGTGTGAATGTGCCTTTGACTTGAGTGCTCAGGAGAGAAGCCCCAAGCACACAAGTCAAGAGCAGCACAGAGAAGAAACCCGTCATAAGGAACATCAAGAGATAAAGACTATGTGGGAAAAGTGAAGGCTTTTTCAATAGATTGAAGAAGACCAAACTGTTTATAAGAACTATTATCATTACCTCTAACAGCCTGCCTACAGGAGTTGTTGGACAGATAAGGTGCATTTAGACTCTGCTCCTTCAACTTATTTTTTTAAACTCTATCTGAAGAAAAGGCATTTCAATGAGCCTTGAATGTATCATGAGTTTCATGATAAGTACTCCTTCTGTTAGAATGCCTACTCTAGTTGGAAAGGATAAATAAGATTCACTGAAGGTAAACATATATTTACTTTGTATTTAGCTTTGTTCTAATATCACAATTGCCTTAGTAATACCAATTCTGAACACAAAGAGATATAAATTGTTTACTTAATTCTTCCTTTTATGTGCTTTGATTTATTTAAAAACAAAAACATGCAACATCCTTAACATTCTCACCATATAGCAAACACAGACAAACAGTTTGCTTCAAACTTGAATTAAGTCCTATTTAAAGCACACCACAAGGCTAATTTCTAGTACTGGCAACACAGTGATGCTGATAACCACATTATGCTACAGAGCCCAACTGTGGCTCCCAATGAAAACAAAACAGATGAGGAAAAAATGCATCTACTTCTGAATACAAGTATTCACACTATTCTTCAGGCGTATTTAACAAGCATCAACAGTACATGTGTTTGTGGATGTACATGTTGTTGGCAGTAACATTATACTCTCTAAAAGAATACCTCACCAAAATCTTTGGTCTGAAAAGATGAATGCTACGATATTTCACCTTGCAGTTAGAAATGCCTTCTACATTAAGCACATGAAAATTATATCAAATTTCACTTACTCAACTTCATTCTTTCATACTTCTTACAGCCTGCAAGACCACAGGACAATTCCACCTAACCCTCTAAGGATTTTCCACCATCGTGTAACATTACAATGTAATGAGTAACTTTTGAGTAAACTTCCACATTTTAACCCAGTGTGCAGTGCACAAAAGCCGGGCCAACCTGCTCTGTAAGTCAGCAATGCAGGTTTCCAGGACCAAGATAACACCTTGTTCATGTCCGCTCCTGCTAACAGAGTCATCCCTCAGTCACTCCATTCCCAGTCTGTAATTGCTGAACTGGTTTGAATGTATCTTTCATTAATAATCCAAGACCTTACTCCTTCAAGTTTCAAAAGTACAGTTTGAAATGCAGGGTACCTCAACGTGCATTAAATTAAACTTTTGCAAAGCCCGAGGACCACAGCAGCAACAGACCAGATGGTCAACAAAATAAAATACAACCTGCCAACAGCAGAGAGTTACTTTCACATATGGCAGCACAGTGGCTACAAATCTCCATTGACAACATGAAAAAAACCCTTCTGCACCTTTGACCTGGAATCAAAACTATGACTTCATTAACCTTGATCAGTAAAAAGAGTGGTTACACAGATCTCTCTGATGATACATCTCCTGCATGTTTAAAACATCTCTTGAAACTAATGACATCTTATATATACTTTTTTGGTGAATCTGCACCTCAGGATTAACTAAGGCCATGACACAGGACAAAATCATCTTGCGGTCCTTCCAGATCTGGCAGGACAGCAAACAGTAACCAAGATTTTTAACATGCAAAGTAATCAAATTAGTGGTTCCTAGTACACAGCTCAAGTGCTGTTGTCGTTGCCTAGACAGGAGGGGACAGACATCAGTACCAACAAACCAGGAGCTAGGTTCTCAGGTACTTGAAGCCCTTTTCCTAAGTACCTCTCATTGTGGTATGCCCACTCCCAATGTAGGAGGTCATGGGAATGACAGCTGGGCAGAGGTGTGTTGCAGTCAGATCACTGCCCCAAGCTTTGCTGCATGCCAGCACCCAACAGCACACCCATTTGTGGAGACAAACGCTGAAGTCTGTTGCTTCTGACCACAGCCTGATAGCACACTGAGCACTGAGCTTCCCTGTGCAGCTAATTTAAGCACATCAGGTTCCTGGGATGTTAGCAACATTATATGCTTTCCCTAGGTGACAAGAGGATTGAGCTCCAGTAAGATAACTGCAGCATACCTAGAAGTCCCCAAAGAGCACTGCTCCCATTGCTAAACTGGGAAAATCAAGTACTAAGATCTGCAAAGAGGGTGGATGAGTTTGTGTATCTCATGGGAAATGCTGAAGGTAATGCTTCAACCATCATCAGTCACAGCAACTATTATTTTAGAAAATGTAAAGAAAATAGAAAATTTTCCTGTATTTCACTTTTTCATAGAAAGAAATACTGATATGTGCTAGGGGTTCAATCATGCATCATCTACATCTTCATCAGTAGATGGTAAAAAAACATTCACCTTTCAAGCTCTAATTCAAACGTCACCAATTGCCAGATACAAAGATACCAGAAATTAAGGGCTACATTAATAATATCAGAGAAATTGAAGAAGGATAGAGAACAAGCTGCAAACACAAGTGCAGGACGTGGTAGTATTCAATAAAGTTCATCTCCTTGCACCCTTTTCAAGACAGTAGGAACTCAGTAATATGCCATGTCTAGAAGAATAAAATTCTACCTTCCAAACCTAAGAAGTATTATCTGAAAAAAACATGTCTTCTACCCACTGATGTAACCCTGTTGATGTGCCCTTGTAAAACACCTTATTCCTTAACCACAGGCACACCTGCAGCACGTGTTGTGTTCATACAACAACAATTCCATTAGTCTTACCCAAAATGCTATCAATTTGCTGCAAGACTCCAGCTGCTGAAGTGCACTGTGCACTGCAAACAGAGCAGGAGGGCCTTCTCCCTCTAGACTACATACGCCTGTCTGCGTATTTTCAGCGATACATTCAACTTCACACCTGAATTCGTAACTATTCCCAGGGAATCCAGGGCAGCCTGTAGACAACATGCATGGCAACAGAGGTGAAGATCTCAAGTCCTCACTGCTTTCTAAAAATACCCTATGACAGATTTCTGGAAAGCAGCAGTTGTATAAATAAAAGGAAAAAATATCCTCCTCACATCTGCCATTTCCCTGTCTTTTGAGTCTATTTCTGAAAGGCAAATTTACCTAGAGAAAAAAGTAAGTAATTTTTCCAAAAGACTATCGCAGAGAAAGCTAATTTTTAACTACATGCCCGCTGTTTTTTTTACAGTTTGCTCTATACTTCCCTTCTCCATAGATCAATTCACAACCAGCAAGACCATAGACAAAGTGTTATGCTTAAAGATACAAATACGAAGGAATCTTCAGAGAATCTCCTCTTGAGAAGAAAGTAAAGTAAAGTAACACTAACTTCACAGTCAGAGAAATTGAGATAAGGGGAAGTTGACTGAGTGACCCAGCACAGCTGGAAAATGGCTCAGCTTCAGTACTGCTGGTTGTTACTAGTAATACTTTTTTACAGAGTAGCCTACAAACAGGGGACTTTGCACGTAAAATCTGAATCCTGTCTTTCAGGAGTTTATAGTTGAAGTTACATCAAAAAAAAAAAAGAGTGATGATAATAATATACATATGCATGACATAAACACTGGAAAACAGGTGAGCAGAGTCAGGAAGATAGCCAGCAGAAGATACGCTGTGTTATGCCTCTGGAGAACCATCATCAGGTGAATTTAAAAAACCCTAGTTTTAATCTTTTCTGAGAAATAATACTTTACGTAATGGAAACAGTCTTTATTTGTTTTTTCTTGAGAGAGATCACGTGCAGCAGCTTAAGTCAGCTTTTAGAAAGAGCACAGAAGACAACACAGTTTTGAATGATAACACGTCTCCCTTACTACTGTCTGATGATCTCCCAGAAAAAACAGAAGATATTACAGGAAACTACTAATATGAAGGCATTCATGCAGGATTCTCAAAGCTAAAGCAGAAGGCAGATGCACCAGGCAGCTTTGGAGTCCCTCTCCCTCCAGGTCTCTTCTCACTCTTCCCTTCCCCTTGTACAACCTGCTCCCTTCCCACGTTAAATTTTAACTCCATTTGAAACTGAAGGCCTCTGTATTCAACTCACACCCTACACTGGGAGGAAGCAAACAGAGCTGGCTGAGATCCCAGGAACACGTATGCCAGCAGCCCCGTGTGATGGATGGCATGATCCCACTTCACATCCTACCCACTTGTTGACGTTGCCCACGCTGAAGCAATGATGAGAGACAGCCATTTCCACTCAACTTCCTGAGATTTCTTCTTCTGTTGGGCAAATATAAAACCCATGTGCCTCTGTGAGAGTAGTACTTCATGACTTTATAAAAGAGCACTCATCAAAAACCAACATATTACTTGCGTCCAATGGCCTCTATGGCTTTATAGGGTGAATAGGGGACTGGAACATCGTTCTTACGAGGAAAGGCTGCGGGACCTGGGGCTGTTTAGCCTGGAAAAGAGAAGATTAAGGGGGCACTTCATTAATACTTACAAGTACTTAAAAATTGTACATTGAAAGGTTGGGGAAATGCCTTTTTCTGTAGTGTCCAGTGACAGGACTAGGGGTAATGGACATAAGCTGTGATGTAAAAGTTTCCATTTAAACATGGGAAAAAAACCTTCCTTATGAGGGTGAGGGAGCCCTGGCACAGGTTGCCCAGGGAGGGTGTGGAGTCTCCTTCTCTGGAGGTTTCCAAACCTGCCTGGATGTGTTCCTGTGTGACCTGATAGATGTGAACCTGCCTTAGCAGGGGGTTGAACTAGATATTTCTAGAACCCCCTTCCAACCTACCACACTGTGAAATTCAGCACAAAAGCTGACCAAATGTGTTTTGTAAGTACCACAAACAGGTTAGTGTTGGCATAGTTTGTTTAACTTTTGTTAAATGACTTCAAACACGCCTGCCTTACAGCCACATACATGAAGAACGAAAAAAACTGTCACTGTCAAGGTATTTAGAAATAAAATTATTCAGTCAGTGCTTCTTTTAGACCCTCAGGCTAGTAAGACCTGGTGGAGTATTAGTTAAGCATACATACAAAAACACCCATTAAGAGATTTTAACTTTCACGTAATCCTCCAGATTCAGGGATCTACTATGAACCTAATGGAATTCCCTACCATTAAAATGTTATATTTTTTAATGTAGCCTTTTTAAAATGCTTCTCAAGTGTTGATTACTGTTTTAAGTCAAACAAAGGTCTACAGAAATGGTTCACACAGTGTCACTGACAATGGAGTTCCACAGTTTGTAGCCATCCTGCTAATGTGAACAGTATGACAAATAAGAATGCATTTCTTTTCTAAAAATTAATATAATGGCCATCAGATTTCCAGTATTCACCATGTTCACCATTCTTCCTCTTTTACTGAATTAAGTACATATTCTGAATGGAATTAAACCCAGAGCTTTTACACAAATTAATTTGAAACCCAAGAATGGAACTGGCTTTCTCCATCCATTAGTGTGCTCCTGTTACAAGTGAAAGATACTCTCCAAATTTCCATTATGGAACTTGAGAATTTATCCCTCCATGTAGGGACTGAATGCAGAGCACCTATAACTGTGGAGAAGTGGGAGCCCATTAGCGGTTACTTTTATCATCCATGAGATCAGCTGTGGGGAGATCACAAGAGATCAGGGAGAAAAACCACACAAAGGAGAAAAAGATATAATCGTTGGTAAAATATTCCCTTTAATGTCATGCTATGCCCACTAAATAATTAATTATAAATACATCAGCTGCTGTTAAAAGAAAAAAGAACGGGGGGGGGGAGGGGGGAAGGAGGAGAAATCAATGAAAAGCTCACAAATGTAGCTAATAAAAAAAGTACACGAAGGACTGCTGTTCAAAAGCGCCCAGGTTAAATGCTGAAGAAAGCGCTGCCAGCAGCAATCGCCTGCAGGCATCCCGTGCGTGATTAGTGACTCAGTGCCACAGAAACCACTATGTTGAAGAAACCCTCTGACCTGAGGAGTTTGACACCAGAAGCTAATTGCAAGCCGTGTAATCGCACGTTCCAGATGGCTCTGTAGCGTAAAGCCACATTGCCCGCGCCCAGTTTTCCGCGGCAATAGCACCACATGGGTCAGAAGGAGCCTGCATTAATTGCTCACGGTTGTCAGCATCACCTAAAGTTCCTACTGGTTTTTGGATTCTATCTGCAAATAAAATAATTTCCATTCAAATGCCTTGGAGGAAACACTTTTTCCCTAGTTAAAGATGTGAACTCCAGATAAATACCCTGCCTGTTAACATGATTTGCTGTGAATACAAAATGAGAGTTTCAAAAACTACTCCATAGAACATAGGAATTTATTTATTCTGGGAGAATAAAAATCATTTCTGTGCAAGAGTCACTCCTCTTTATCCCCTCTCCAGCTACATCAGAGACAGGCAATACACATTTCTGAGATTTTATATTTGTTGCAGATTGATCTCTCTCGCATTACGTGCAAGATAACTTGCTACCTGAAAGGCAACCCTACTGGTAGAAAACCACCCGAAAAGGGGAAATGGCTCAGACAAGAGAGTTCACAGTGGTTAACCTCCTGGAACACATTAGCTACACCAACTCCCAGTTGCCCAGACTAAACAACCCTGAAAACCTCTTGGTTTTATTCACTAACAGGAAATGATTCAGATACAGTTCTGCAAAGGCAGTCAACAAGAAGAGGTAAATTATATGCACACTTGCTGTACTACATTTTACTATGAAACAACAGAGAATAAAAATTATTCAGCCCTGGTGTCATTTTTAATTCCTTCTTCCTTTTTAGTGGTTTGCCCTTGGTTGGCACATCTGAAATATAAAATGTGAAGCTTTTATCTTAGAGCTCAGTACACATCACTTAATTTTTTAAAACACACATATCCTACAGACTCCTGACACAGCAATGCATCGCCAGGTGTGAGAGAGAGACAGAAACTGGGATCTCTTACAGGGAACGATGCTTGCATATAAATAACATCAAGATCCAAAGTGCTGACAGATCTGGGGCTATGAACAGAAAGACCTTCTTCTTTCTTTAAAGCTTGTTTTTCATAAGAGAGATTTACTTATCAACATAAATGTTACACACACATCACTGAACCAGCAGGTAAAAAGATCAAAATTTTCTCTGGCTCCACAACTCATCCCAATTGCTCTACGAAGCACAGCTATGGCCACAAAACCAAAACCTTCCATCCCTTGTCAAACTACATAGTACCACCAGTAGCAGAACAGTCTTGTTACCTGAAAATAAAGTGAGTCTCCTTCCTCCTGCATGTATTCGTACAAATTAAACTGCCAGACTTCAGGCTGAACTTTCATGATAAGGCAGAGAGTTCATACATTTTGTAAAATTTAAACTATATTGGCCCTATATACTCACATATATACTTAGAGCCACACAGAGCAGGCAAAGGAGTGGTATTTGGCATAAACCATCAGCATTCTTTCATGTTTTTCTGATGAAACGATACCCAGTATGTTGACTTTGCCATTATCAGGCACCTGGAGCACTGCTGTGATCAAGGACAAACTAGAGACTCAACAGCCTGTCAGCTTCATCAGCTCCAGATTTTATTGATGCAGACTATTGGTAATTCTTTCCCATTGTCCTTGATACAAATATAAAATAAAATACAATCCCAAAGGGCCTAGTAAAATCCCCTCATGGCCCATCACCCTTAAGGTTTTAATTAAGAGCTGCAACCAAGTATTTTACATCCCATGCATCCAGGCAGAACCTCTGTTCAGAATAGCTCATCTCCTGAGGCAACTTCTGAGCTCTTTGTGCCAGTAAAGACCTACCTAAAAGTGGTGTGTGTCAGGTGGGGTGTGTGAGTGTGTCTGTGTCTGTGTGTCTGTGTCTGTGTAAAAGGGCAAGAAAGCAGCAATTTGCCTTGTCACTTGCTGAGGCCTGCTGGGAACCTGCCACTCTTCAAAGTCACAGGAGGAGGCACCTCACAAAAATGCCAGCTTGTGACAATTTTAAAATTTGTGTTTTGCAGCGTCCAGATTCCCACAGCTGGAGGGATGGTGCTGGGCAGGATGCAGCACTGCACACCAACACTAAAACCCCTTGCCTGTCAGGATGACATACTCTGTTCCCTTGCTCACATCAGATGGATTCCTAGCTGGGACAGACTCTTTCCTGGATAACTGGGTATAATGCATTGACATTTTTCCATGCTATCCTAGGGATCTATGAACACTATCAGGGCCCTTCCTGCTCTTCCTGTTATCTTAAAGTTTTGGTCTAACTGTTACAAAAAAAAAAATGCTGGTAAGTGACTTGTAGCCTCTGCTGAATCAAGCCATGGGGAGATAGGTAGCTCGTGGATCTCTCCAGAATGACCCTTTTTTTGCACAGTTGTCTCCCATAAAAGGAGGCTGAAGGCAGTGGTGACATGGTCCGATTTCTGTATACAGCGTTGGGAAACTCAGACTGAGTGCTCTACTGCCTTACCCATCTTTTAAGAGCAGGAAGAGGGCCATGTGAATTAGCAGGAAGCATCAGAAGTGTCCAGGGTCCTACCAGGTCACAGTGGCAATGGCACCGCTGAGGAAGGAGCAGCTCATGAGATCATCCAATGCATCACATGCACCAAGGCACTTGCTGGCAAGACAACAACTGCTAGGCAGGATTACTACACACTGGGCATCTTGCAAGCAAATTTCTAAGTCATCTGGTTAAAGCAAACCTTAAGTTTGGGATCTTTTCCTAAAAATGACCATGACTTGGCTTGACGTACGACTGCAGCTCAATGTGTCTGTGAATAATGACATCCACAGTAAACCTCAGAATTAGGCAGATAAAAGAGGAAGCACCGCAAGCTCACGCATAGCTTAGGCAGTCTCAGGGAGATGCGTTAGCAACATGCAGACAGGACAGGGGACACGGCTGCAGCAGCTCAAGCAAATGCTGACATGTCTGAATGGCTGGTGGCCCCTGCAGGCTTGTACTACGGAGTGTTTGTTCCCTGCTCACATAGGAGAGGAGAAACGAAATGCAGTGAGAGGCACTCCCCAGAGATGAGGGGACTAGGACGACGCTGGATATGTTTGGTACATCAAGATAACATCACTTTTCCTCCCCTTTCACCACCGCTGTGTGATAGCAGAGCTGTAAGGGGCTGTTACTGTTGAGTAACATTATTTCTGCACATCCAGAAATGAGCCTTCTGTTCATCATTCTCCACTTGTTGCCAGCAGTAAAAGTTTACAGTTGCTCTTTCAAACACAATCCTAACATAAGCACTAACACTAAAAGATACAGTGCTAAAACCAATTCCTCTATTTTTACATTTGTTTCAGACTGGAATTCGCACAATTTGCTAACCATATACTTTATGGGACTTACCAGTCCTGCAGGGCTCACAGGACTCATCAAATCCAAACTGGAGAGTATACCTGCTTCCGAATTCTGCAATGCTTGCATTGTCCTGTAACTCACTTTCCCCTCTCCTCAGCTGCTCATCAGGAGACAGGATTTTTCCACACCTGCAGCACTTAGGACTTTAATAGACATCTATGGCAATTGTTATTGTGGGGTGGTTTACCAAAGCAAAGAAGATGCATAGGTCAAAGAAGAGCTTTGACTTTCATTCTTCTGTAAATGCAGCAATCCAGTTATTTTTCTAGATGGAGAACCTGGTAAGGGAAATCACCTTGTTGATATTTAAGAATAACCTTTATACCTTCCAACCAGAACTTTCACTTCATATCGCCATTTCTTATGAATATTTCAGGAAGCAGGCCATATATAATTAAAGACATCTGTGACACTTGTAATGCTCATCCTCTCTGCAATAGCTGACAAAGCAGTAACCCTGAAATTACATTTTATAGCCCTGCTCTTCCCAAGCTCCTTCAGCTCCTCTCCTATGAATTAGTCAAGTGGAAGACTTCAGCCATGTTCTTAAAAAATTCCTGGTTGGAGGACACAAGCCACAGCAGCCCACATTACCTCATGCTAAATAGATGCAGACAGGTATAGCCTGAACAGAGTTCAGTAGCTACTCAGAGAAAATTATCTCTAACCTCAAGTCAGCCCTTTATTTCTGCAGAGGACACTTCAGACATATGTTTAATTGAGAACGCGCTGCTAGAGTTAACCACAGGCAAAACTGCTGTAAGGGAGATTAACACAAGCATGCATTTAAAGCCTCTGCTGAATTGGTGCCTTAAGTGAGTACCTCACTCGGGAACAGAGAATTATTATTAGAATACCTGCATCTGTAATAGGCCGCTGGGAAGTTCTTTCAAAATTGCTTCCGAAATACTGTTTTCAACATCTTATTGTCAACTCTACTTGGGAAGAAGTAGATTTAATGTAGAGAAACAGTTCAGCAAAACAGATGGGCTGTGTGTCACTTCTGAGCTCCTTGAAGAACTGTTTCCTTCCTGCATTTTGAGAAAACTCACCAATACCTAAGGGAACAATACTTATGAACCCATATGCTTTGAATACATAAAACACCTATATTCAAGTCTTAAAGCTGTTTGGCAAGCCCTTCTTACTTCTGTTTCTGAAGGAAACTGGGAGGTGGGACTTCTTGACCTCTTTGTTTATCATATTCATCCATTCAATACTCCTGACAAACTGATTGCTTTCTTTGATGGTTTGTGATGAGTCTAGCCAAGTTAAATAAAAGGCTCCCTGCTATTAATCTGTTCCACCGAGGTCTCTCATTTGGCTGAACCTGATTGACAAACAATTATAATAGCTATAAATACTTCAGATTAACTCACAGTAGCCCCAAAGCAAAGAGAAGCTATAAATTTTCAGGACAGGTGACAATTTCCAGTCTGAAAGAAAGAAAAAGACTCCCAGTTAAGCGGCTGGAGAGATGGTTGCACTATGCAGCCTTGCTTCCTGTCGCCCACAGCACAGATATGAACATTTAAAAACACATCCAATCAAGAAAGCAGCCAAAAACATCCTTTAAAGATCAACAAAGAGGGATGCAACTCCGAACGATGCAAAGGCAATGGATTTACAGTTTTAAGAACTACGTATTTCTCAAATCACTGTCTTAATTGCCATGACCTGGCAGCAGCCTCTGTTGCAATTCTGTGTAGTTCGATATCTTTATGTTCATGGGAAACTGGTGGCTTTTCTGGAACAGGGGAGTTGGACCAGATGTTCTCCAGAGGTCCTCGATAACCTCAACCAGTCTGTGATTCTATGATGTACCAGTAATGTACAAGGACACACTTCAGATTCAGACCCAGATCCTCATACACAGCCCAAGAGGCAGGTCAGCTGCTTTTCTAGTGCTTTTTCAGTAGTTCTTTCCAGGTCCCTGTTAAAGACCATTCTAGCCGTTTCCCTCCTACCAAATGTGCGTGTTTCTCAATGCACCCAGGAGTTCTGGTCCCTTGGCACACAATCTGGCTTGGCTGAAAATCCAGGGCACGTTGCATCCTTCTACTCATCCTTCATACAAATGCACCTGATAAGAAGCACTGAATGTGAGTAACCCTATCACTTAACTTGTTTAGAAGGCTTTAGTGCATTAGATAATCCCATTGTAGAAGATAACTTCTGAAATTTTCATAATATACATTGCAGCTTAGCAAAGCTATGTGTACAAGACACAGTCTGTGTATGCCCAGCTCAGCTTTAATCGCTTTAGTAGGAAAAGAGACAAAATATGATTCAGAAGAAAGAAAGGAGACAAGGCTTTTCAGCTGGCAAATATTAGAAAACGACATAGATCACAAACAAGAGAGTTGAGCACCCTGTACACAGGGAGCAATAGACCGTTTATATTAGCTACAGATTAATTTGTTTGTCTTAGCAGACAATTTCCTACCAGTAATGTTATTTTTAAGGTCAAAATAGCAATGGTTTATATTACAATAAAATAACAAAACAAAGGTTTCACTCTGAGGCAGTGAGTTGAAGTGACAGCAATATTTCCATCATAATAAACTGACCACTTGCTATCTGTCTTCAAAGGAAAATACAACTCTTGAATCAAAACTTTTATATTCTTCCTCATTTGCTTTCCTTCTTGTTAGAGGAGCTGCTTTGCCAAAAGGTGGTTTGGAGATGAGCAGTTTCCAATGATGTGGCTTCTTTGGGCCTGTACTGTTGATACACATGATATTTAAGGGCTACTGGTCCAGCACAGAACTTCTGGATGGCAAATCCTAACACTGTCAGAGAGATAGGTGACAACAACCCCATCAACAGTGCCACCAAAGGAGACCTGAGGAAGCTGCAGCAGCATAGGGACTTACTCCCTCTCGACTTTTCTAGGAGGATTCCAACAGGAGAGGGCGGTGCAGGCACAAGGGGACATGTCCCAAGAAATGAGTACAGTGTCCTTAATCATGGGTTTCAAGGAGAGAAAATACCTTGCTGTCCTGTCTTCTGGGTAATCTGAAGGACTGTGTACTCTATGGGTGGAGTTTACTCTGGACAAGTACTGACATAGCAAAGTTATATTTTTGCTAAAACTGTCCTATAAATTACATCTGTTAGAGGAAAGAAATGGATTTTTTTTTTTTTATGGTTTCTCCTTCTCCATGCAAATTCACAGAAACATGTTTTCAGGGAAACTTGTAGGAGGGCACAGGAAACAGACGGAGCTTTGACATAAACTGTTACCTTGCCTTTTTTGTTTTTTCCCTAGTTTATTCATCAATTGTCTGACAGTGGCAATAATCTCCTATACCATTGATAAATTAAATGTACCATATCATTACTAGATATGTCCTATTTTCTCATGGCAGATGTACCTAAAAGCATCAGTTTCCCTTGTTAGTCAAACATAAGGAGAGCTCTGCCATATCTTATCTGCTGCAGCAAGCACCAAAAAGGAGGATCACATTTCAAGTCCTCAGACTTTCCTCAGAAAAACAGTGATTTCTCTTTCAAGCCTTTCCTGAAGGCCAGGGGAGAAATGGTTTTAAAATATATATATGTGAAGGTCAGTAGAGGCACTATCATGATTTCCGTGTTTTCCATCTTCTCCAGATATGGAATGATTTCTTCTAACAATACAAAACGAAGTACTACATAGCAAGAGAAGTAAATTGAGGCTGTGCTTCATCTTGTTCCTTCGACAAGACAAGACAATGGAGCTGTCAGTAATATAACCTTGAAAGTATTCCTTTTCACACATTAACCCTTTGAGGCCTGTAAACATAAGCAGTCCTTTTGTCTCACACAGGGGAAAGTGCATTTTAAACTCTTAAACCAATGAAGAACAGAAATTTTAATGAAAGTTTTCCCTGTACATATGCACAGATAATCCTTCCTCTAGCAAATAAAAGCGCTCTTTAAAATTAAAGTTATCATGCTGAAATTATTAACACAACTCCTGGGAAAAATGCATAATCTTTGAGTATCAAATGCCAGAATGACTAAGTGAACTGTGTTTAATAAACACTATGTTTCCTTTCGAGTTCATACACTCAGTTAATCATGCACTGACAGGTGAAAATATTTTTAAGGCTCTTAGTATTGCAACTTAAGCATTTTAAATTTGACTGGCGTCCCGGTCTTTGCAAGTCCCTGAAGGTCTCAAATCTTCCCTCCTCGGGACACGAGCCAGCAGGAATAACTTGGAAAAGACTGGGACTCTCAGATGAACAGCTTCCAAGTCGTATGCTGTCCTGCTGCTCTTAGGTGAATCGATGAGCACATTAATCTGAGTTGCCGAGGGGCCAGCATGCCTGTGCTGAGGCCTGCAGCCTGCCGGTACTGGTTTTTGTTCTGTTTGCGGGGCAGAGATGGCATTTTTACTGGGTTGCCTGGGCTGGCTGCACGTTTACACTTCATGATTCCCACTGAACTGTCAGCCATTGTAGGCACAAATGTGGCTTGGACCAGCCAGCTTGAACAAAGATGGTATGGACAAGTTAATGCAGCTGGCAAGCTACTTCCAATTATCAGAAACAAGTGCTGCAAGTTAATCAATTGGGCCCTGGGTGATCACATGGGTGGAAGCAGCATATAAGGAGGTAGCTAGGAAAGGAAGGGTGGCTTTGAGTCAACTCTGTTGGTTGTACTACTTTGCCTGTGTATGTCTCTGCATGTGCATTACCTAGGTTCTCTACATTTTTGAATGAATATTGCTTGCACCAGTACAACAAGCCATTTGTTGTTTTGATCCCAGAGCTTGGCACGGGTTTCAAGTATCAATATTTTGGTATGCAGGGGAGAGATTTTACAAAAGGAAATATGGAGTATGTTAGGTCCTATCTCTGAATTTTTTTAGGCACACTTTTTCAAGTCTGTTTATCAGGCTCACTTAAATTAAAAACTCATTCTCTGTGTGCCCAAAAGGGTTTAGCAAAAATTGTTAACGTTGTTATTTGTTTGGCACATGTAGAAAGAAGATTTAAATGTCACTTCAAAAGAAAATTTTGACCACAAAGTTCCCTTCACCTATGTAGAGTCATGAACCCATGGTAAGACCCAAATATAAGAGCAAAGGGATTTCATTCAGTGTCCTATATTTATCACCACTTCTCCACCCTGGAATCAGCTACGGACAGCCCTCGGTTCACAACACAGGACACAAAGCGCTTCAGCCCAATTAGGGGATGTTTTAATCCATACCATCCATCTGTCCCTAACCTCTCCTCCCAAAACTTCAAGGTGCTCTCACATTCCAGCTGCAATGGTCCTCAGCAACACCTTTTGCCTTAGGAGACCAGTTCTGATCTAGACAGTCACATTAACAGACACCTATCATCTTTAAAAAAAAAATAAAATAATGAAAGCAAGTTACATGCACAGTTGTGTAATTTAGCAGCTAAGTGTATAGAAGCTGTGTTTAAAAGTAGCCACTACCATCAGTGAAACCAAATTAATTATTTAGGTATAGTTACAGGATTTATGGGGCAACTGAAGCTAAAGCTAGTTAATTGAAATCCAGATAACAGACTGAAGCCTGTGCTAGATCCTATACTGTGAAAGTCTCTGTTAAATAAAGCCATTAAGGAGGATGATAATCCCCATGGCCTTAAATATGAATAAGGTGTAATGTAAATAATAAAAGGCAAAAATCCAATTTTCATGCAGTGAACTTTCAAATACTCCGCTGTTTCCATTAAATTACCTTTTATTCAACATATTGTAAAGGCACTGAGGGCACATCAGGCTTCCTTGTAACACAATTATTGTTCAACATAAAAACTGGGTTTTAACTTGAAGCAAAATGTGCAATATTTTATTTGGCTTCTCTCACATGTCAAATGACATGAAAATCGAGAACAAAAGCTTCATAGATGCAATAAAAGAGAAAATAAGCAAAGGAAAAATAAACACATGCAAACAAAAAAAAGACCTAGAATGTGAATACAAAAGAAAGGAACAGGGTATATAATAGTAGTTTTCCAGTTAATTTTACAGCAATTTAATACTAGGAAATAGAACAGGAAAACAATTTTGGTAACTAAAGTAACTAAACTTGGATATAGGCCAAATGGAGCTGTAGCACACAGTAAAGGACATGAAACTTATCAAAGCTCTTTAACCAGAACAAAATCTGGTGTGAAATGTCTGTCGCGCTCCTTCCAAACACGAGGATGATGACAAGAGCTTGAGTGCATCAAGTGTCACGGGAGCACAGTGCTTGAGTCTGGAGGCGTGCAATGGCTCCCTGGCTCTGTCATGCTGGCAGCAGATCACTTTGGGTGTGCTTTAACTTTTCATCTACAAAGAGAGCACTGATATTTATTATTTTCTATAAAGCATTCTGTGGAGTTAAGAAACATTAACTAAAGATATCTCTGTTTATTAAAGAACTGGAAACTGTAACATAAGGTCAGGAATTTACTATTTTTGTTCAGAATCAGAATAGCCCTATTGGGAAATTTAAATAATCCATTAAAGATGAGACTATACTCGTTATAGATGTCAAACTATTTTTCCACTATAAACCTTTCTTCAAATCAAAAGAATTCCTCTAGCAAAGTTGTGATGGAATAAAGAGAAGAGAATGACTCCATATTTATTCAATTCTGTATTCAATTTGGAAGCATTATACCCAAAGAAACCCTTTAGCACAAGAATGCCATTTTCCTTACAGCAGCTTCACTGCATCAAGATGTTTAAGGCCTCAACAGTAGAAATCTGAACTACTGTAACCTCCCAAAGCACATAAACATGCATTTTACATTTACTTTTCACTGTCTGTAGCTGTGTCTGCCACATCCTACTTTCTGTGTCCATTCTCTGGTGATACTGTCACAGAATCCAAGAATGGTTTGGGTTGGAAAAGACCTTCCAGATCTTATAGTCCAACCCCTCTGCCATGGGCAGGGACAACTCAGGATAAATGGGTTGCTCAAAGCCCCATCCAGTCTGTCCTTGAACACTATGAGGGATGGGGCATCCACAGCTTCTGGGCAACTTCTCCCATTGTCTCACCACCCCCTCTGTGAAGAATTTATTCCTAATACATAATGTAAATCTACCCTCATTCAGTTTAAAACTGTTACTCTTCATTGTATCACTACAGGCTCTGGTAAAAAAAAAAAAAATCCCTCTCCATCTTTCTTGTAAGCCCCCTTCAGGCACTGGAAGGCTGCTGTAAGGTCTCCCTGGAGCCTTCTCTTCTCCAGACTGTACAGCTTCAACTCTCTCAGCCTTTCTTCACAGCAGTGTGTTCCAGCCCTCTGATAATTTTTGTGGCCCTTCTCTGAACGCACTCCAACAGGACCATACTTGCCTCATATGAGTGACCCCAAAGCTGGACACAATACTCCAGGTAGGGTCTCACAAGGGCAGGTTAGAAGGCAAAATCACCTCACTTGACCTGGTGGCCACACTTCTTTTGATGCAGCCCAAGATATGGTTGGCTTTCAGGGCTGCAGGCACATATTGCCAGCTCACGTCCAATTTTTCATTTACCAGTACCCCCAAGTCTTTTTCTGCAAAGCTGCTCTCAGTCCATTTGTAACCCAATCTGTACTGATACCGGTGGCTGGCCCATGTGCAGAACCTTGTAGTTGGCCTAGTTGAGCTTCATGAGGTTCACATGGGCCCATTCGTGAAGCTTGTCGTGGTCCCTGTGGATGGCATCCCTTTCCTCCCACTTACCAACTGCACCACTCAGCTTGAGGTGTCATCTGTAGATTTGTTGAAGGTACACTCAATCCTACTATATCATTAAGAATACTGAACAGTGCTGGTCCCGATACAGACCCCTGAGGAACACCACATGTTACCAATCTCCATTTGGACATTAACCATTAATTTGTTATACCTCTGCTCCAATGCTGCTCATGTGGAAAATGTGTAGGGAGCATCTGGGGTTGCTCACAAATTGCTCTGTGCCACAGGCAGTCTGTCACCCTGTGCAAAGGGGTTCCTGAGGCTAAGGGGTGATAGAAATGGGGCAGAGAGACAATGTCAAGGGGTGACAGAGGCAATGGCAATGGGACTAGCTGACCTGCAGCTGCCTATGTGGCTGTAAGCAGCAAGGGACACTGGCAGCATGGAACCCCTCTAGGGTGACAGAGCTGGCCATAGGGGTTTCCTGAGTTGTCATCTCCCATCAAGTCTGAATGAAAACACAACGCATCCCCCCACATCCAATGGGAAGAACTATCAAAACCCCTCCATGGCTTGAACCCACAGGGAGCAGAATGGAGGGGACGTGGCATCTATGACAGACCTTTATTACTAGTAGTTTTTCTTTTCCTTTTGCTTCTCGTGTGTGCAAAGAAAGTAAACACACGAAATGAGAGGGAAAAGGCAAATCTATTCATGGCACACAGAGCAGAAAATAGTAACACCTGACAGGCCTAAAGTCAAATAATACAGCAACTCCATCAGTGCAAGCCATTATCCTAAATAATGTTTGCACCAGATCAATGAAGCAAAGCTATTCAAATTATGTTCCTCGAATTCTTCTTCCTAGGAAGGAGACAATTCCCTTCCAGCAACACTCTCAAAAACGTCTCTGCTGAGGTGCTACGATATTGCTACTTACTATCGTAGTGATTTCTCACACCTCCCACCAAAATTGAGTCACAGTCTTAAAGAGGCCCCCGAGTATCTCACATGCCCCTAGGAACAGCTTGGGTATCACAGTTCTTTCACTCTTAGCTTTGAAATCTGCTATCTCTTGATGCTACATGGGCTGAAGGGGAAGAGGAGATGGAAGTAAAAAAAGAAATCAATTCATCCTTTCTACTACAGAGAGAGACTTTTGCTGTCTTGCTACGTGCCTAGCGGCACTGCCAAGAAGCACATTACTCACTTTCCTTCATTAACTACTGAAAAAAAAGCTGCAAAAAACAAAATGGTGTTTACTTGGAGTTCATTCAGACAAATATACTAAACAGCTAGGATACTGAACACCACGATGGTCAGGATCTCTCCATACGATTGCTTTATTGGGTCTGATGCTACATGACTTCAAAAAGTGAAATACTGCAATTGAAGCATCTTTTAATGCACTTCATCAGCAAAGGAAGCTCTTTAGGGAAAACAAAACAAAACAACCCAAAAACAAGCCAAAAGCAAAAACCCAACAAAGTAACCTTTACCATCTTGCTGAGAATCCCTCTGGTCTTTATCTGCTCACTGCTGATCACTCTGGGTTTATGCACTAAAGAGAAAACTTTAGTCTGACCACTGTGTGCTGTGTTTGGCGTCTATTTACCTCACTGGCACTGGAAAGGAATCAATGATTCAGGGAGTTGGCATCACTATCTGAAACCTTTGTCACATGAGTTGACTTATCAAGGACATGTTCATCAAAAGCATCAAGGAAGCCCCTAGGACCTCAACTTCATCCAGTTACCTGCAATCTCTCATTTTAAATGTGAGCTCAGACTCTTTTCACTCCAACCCTATATCAACAGAAAGTTTCCTTCTGTTAGCTATGGAGAGGATTAAATGAAATACACTTCTCCTTCATCCAAGATCGTAAAAAAACCCCACCACTTTTATCACAGTTTTCATGACCCAAAGAATTCATTCTTAAGTGACCAAATTAAACAGGAAAGGGCCCTTCTGGCAGGGCAGCATCCTCATGCAGGGACTACCCAGCACTAAATGAGTGGTATCACTGAGGGAATTTAAACTTCTATTTTGTATAAAATCTGAGTAAAATACAAAAAGCCAAAACACATCAAAGAGGCTGGAATAACTGGAATAAATCCTGGAAATTTTAAGCCTCATTTAATGAAAAATTAAGAGCTACAAACGGTTGGAAAACACCATCCACTGGGAACATCATCCCTCCTGCCCTGGACTGGGCCCTTTTCACTGTCACCTCAGTGCACTTCTTGTCCCCTGTTCATGGGCAGGAGACAGCTGCCACTGACACTGTTTTCTAAGCAGGTGGTGGTCTACATGAAGAGTGGCCAAAGCAAAATGAGTCTAAGGAGTTTCAATTTGATGACAAATATACCACAGCACAAGCCCACCAACTCCATTTCAGCAGAAGATGCTTATCAGCAACAGCTGGCTGTCCCCCTGGTGTGGCAGATTCCTGAGCTTGGAGAGGGGAAAATAGAGACTCAGGAAGAGAGTTCAATGAGCCCTCCAAATCTTTTATTATTGAGTATGCTCAAATGCCAACCTACAATGCTGTCAGGGCAAATTGTCCATAAACACTCCCCTCATATTTTTAAGATTAAGCTATTGCACAAGCCTTACTCCCACAGGAAACCAAACATCCAAAATGATCCTCTCCCATCTTCTGCACAGCTCCGTGCTGCCTTTCAGTATGACTAAACACAGTACAGTCATCCCATTATTAGTTACCACCAAGCACACCCCACTCCCAGGGTCCCTGACCACTTGCATCACCAGTGACTTATGAAGCATTTCATCATCCACATAGAAGGAGCTCATCTTCTGCACCCCTCTGCACCCACCCCACAGAACACAGTGACAATGGCCCACCTGAAAGCCAGGCTCTGTGTTAATTGAGGAGGTTAATGATTCAATAACTACCTACGACTGTGCTTCCACTCCTGACACTGGCAGAAGGTGAGGAGGGAAGTGGGAGAGTTGAGCCATAGCCCTGCCTCTGGACAAGCTATGTCTGTGCCTGCTTGATGTATGTCTGTGACCAGGGATGGAGTGCTGCAGGAAGGGAACCATGACACAGATCCTTTCCTGGATCTTCTGTTACTGCTAACAACAAAGCAGTTTGCGTTGGGGGTTCCTATTTTTAGTGACCTTTTAAAGGAGGATTAAATATTTTGGAGAGAGGATGCATTAAATAGAAGGATAAACTTCCCCAAGCTCCCCAGAGGACAGCAGTGTCGTGATGCACCAAACACATTTCCCACTCTCTTTCTGGGGAAGAGAGAGTTTATCTTAAGGCAGCAAATTCAATGCTGTATTTTGTATTTTTTAAAAAGACAGAACAGGCTATATAAAATTCATTGAAACAAACATTAGGAGCAGGGAAACTGGAAATCAAAACCTTGTAGCCCTCTATATCTCTGCGTCTCTTGTGGTATGCTGCTGGTGAGAGAAAGTGAGAAAGACACTGACCTTCTTAGCTACTTCCTTGGTTTTGAAGCCTGAGTGGGAGATGGCCATTCAACCCTGGCTGTTGGGATTTTGTTTGCTATTAATAAGTACAAAATGACCTCTCCCTCGCTGGACAATATTATTACAGATGTTGAAACCTACACAGCCTCTTCTTTATAGTGCGCTAAATTACTTTTAACAGCAATGCCTACCATGGAAATATATACTCAGATAAAACCGAGACTGACTGCATATAAAAGGAAGCCCTGCGTTTATCAAAAGAAGAGACAAAACCCAAGCTAGGGAAAAATAAAGTTTCTTTTCTGCAATATGGATGAAAATTCCATACTTTCCTTTTAGAAAATAATTTACTGATTTTTCATTACTAAAGAGGTACAATTGGATGGGATTTTACATTGCTGCGTGACTGCGAAATGTAAATAATCAGATGTTTTCCACTGTGATCTAACACCAAGATTACCTACACAGCAAAAGAGAGTAATCAAAAAAAAATGATCTCATGGCTGTCAACTATTATTTTACTGTATTTTATGACGTGTGTGTATGACTGTATTCTCCAAAGGCATCTTTATGATTTGTTTTAGAAAGGAAGTATGTGAAAGAACAAAAACTCTTGGCTGCAAAGCAAGATGTTCTGCACAGAACATGAAGCCATCCACGCCTGCCTCTTCCACGGCACTGCACCTTCCCCTCGCAGAGCCGGTGAGGAGCAGCAGCCCCAGCACTGATGGATCCTGCCCACTCGACGTGCTGCAGCTCGCACTTCTGCCAGGAAAGCCTGTGCTATTTCTGTCTCTTATCTCATGACATTTTATCACAAAATCACAAGGAGGCTCGTCAGCGAGGACCAGAAGAGCCTGTCACGATGGGCCTCTGCATCCTCAAGGGACAGGTGCCTTCACAGCATGCTGGCACCCATTTCTCCGCCTCCCCTCCAGCCAACTACTGCTCCCCTTGTTGGACACCCCTCCTCCCTAACATCACATATTTTCTGGATGCCAGAGGAGGCTGCATACATGCACCTTCACAGGGAGTCATGTCCAGAGATACAGCAGGACCAGGCACAGCACTGTGACACAACATACAGCCATGCCTAGCACATGGTAGCAATGCTGCACGATTTACTGAGTTGGATGTGGACTCAAGAAGAGTGCATGGAACAAAAAACTGCACATTCAGGGAGATATGTGTACACATATTTGTTCCTGTGTGTCTTATTTACAGAAAAATAAATGCTAAAGGAAGTCAATCAAAACACAATCAATCAAACCAAAATCTTCCTCTTATTTCCTTCCACTTTACTGGGTTAAAATCATTAAAAATTCATAAATTATTACCATTATTGGAAATGAAAATGTATTGATCTGCTTACAGCAAACCTGATACAAGCTGCAGTATTTTGAAACACATATGAAGGCAGCCAATAAAAAGGTAGCCAGCTAAAAGCTGTTTCAAAATGAAACTAGATATTAAAAAGTAAATTCATAAAATCATGTCTTTTTACAGTAACTCACAGAGGAGAGGGGGTGGGTTTATTGAAATTAGCCTGAAATGAATCCATAAATAAACATGTTCAATAATATTTACTTAGATTATCCTTTAGTAAACATGATAGTGTCTGTATTTGTCTGACTGCTTGGCTGTCACTCAGGAGGCAATCAGGAGGCAGCACACCAAACACAGCAATGTCCCCTTCCTTTGGTTAGGACTGCAATATCTTTATCCAAAGTCCATCCACAAGTACACAATCCACATTCTAGATGTCTTTTTCTCTCTACCCATCTTGCACCTAAGTCCACTTTAATGATACATTGACTGCAGCAATTAATGAACCTTTGTCCAGAAGAGGAAAGACTTTAACAGCTTAATGAGACAGTAATACATATTAAAATCAATATTATTCAGATGATGTGTCTATTCTAGTCCTCCCTCTGAAAATAACTGAGACTGTAGGAGACATTATCATTAGCATTTTGATAACAATCTTGCCAGCCTTCTGTTAAAATATTTTCTCTTTAAACTAAAACTGGGATTTGTTATCTCATGCAAGCAGACCATTCTAAAATTAGCAATGGCAAATTTATATTGGTTTGGATCAGATCTCTAAGATACTTGGAAAAAAAATAATGCTAACTTGCCTGAATAATCAGACTCTCATGCCTGTTGCTGTAGCAGCAGAAAGACACTCTAAGCATCGCCTAAGAATCAACCTCTTCCCACAAATACCATTTTAGTGCACAGAAAGGCACTCCTTAACCATATACAGCATTAGTTTCACTTGTCTGATAAATCATATTCCAGCTGACACACGGGACTAACACAAATCCTTAAGGTATCTTTAAAACAAAACATGGATGGATGGATGAGTGCCACCAAGCACGAAAGAGCATTGCACCTTTGTCCCACTACCTTCAAGAGCAGACAAGAACTCTTCACCATTCCCGAGTCAAGTTATGTTACATGATCACCATGGTGAAAGAAAACAGTCCCATCTCTCTCTTTTTTTAATTAGCAAATTCCACAGTCTTCCTTCTTCGGGCACTTGGTGCTGCGAGCCTTCCAGTTTCCAAAACGGGACAAGAGAGAGACCTGCTGCAGAAACAGCTTCACAGCCTTCTTGAGGTTATGTCCTTCAGAAAGCCCTGCTCTCGGGTCAATCGCACACAAACAGACTTGTCACATCAAAAAACCACAACCACTCCAATGGGATAACAAGCTGAACTTCGTCAGGGGACAACCCATTCTTCCAAAGTGCCAAAAAACAGTTATGAGACAAACCTGTGGGTTTTGCTGTTAACCCCTCGATAGCTGGCCTGCAGATGCAGAGGAGCAAGCCTGGTGACAAGCATCAGGCCTTCCTAGTGACCCTCAGAAGAGGGCCAGGGGATGGGTGCAGCCCCATCAGTTCCTTTGGGCAGATGTTTAGGTGACCTCGGCTAACAGAGGCCAGTGCACAGCTCCGTTCTGTGGAGCCAATGGAAGATACGTTTAAAAACTGGTGAGAAAGTGCTCTTATGTCCAGATGTTTTACATTTTTCTCTCTAATTTTGAAAACAAAATGTCTTTTTAATACAGAAAGTAATAGTCCCTCTTCTGCCCTTCCCCTGAACTGAGAGGCTTCTCATGTACATGTATCATTAAATTAATGTGTGTTCTTTCTAAGCAAATAAAAACCGCTCAAATTACATACAAAGACAATTACATTAAATTATTGGGCACATGCTGTGGAGGTTTTTTAAAGTTATTCAAACAGTTTTAAAGGTTTTTCAGCAATGTTCTAGCAGCATAAGCAAAACTTCCCACAAAGAGGAGGTAACAAGTTTAACATTACTGCTGAGGATGATGGTAATGATGCCAAGCGAGTAAAACTAGCATATCAGCAACCCTCCTGCTGCCCCAAACTGTCAGGAAAAGGCACGGCTTAAGCTATCAGAGGAATCAGAAGAAAGAGGATACGGGGCTGGTAAATGGGGGGAACCTGTCCCTAAGCCCATCTGCACAATGTACTAGAAAGAATTTTTTTCTCCTTTTTCCCACTCTCCTTCTTTGGTTTTTATGGTTTGGTGATTTTTTTACTTTCTCTTTTGCATAACAGTCAGGCCAGTAACTTTCCAGCCAAAGTACCAGTCTGCTCCACGGAAGAGGGTTCTGTAATCAGAAGCAGTTTGGCTTGGTGGAAGTCTAGGGATAAATAGGTAGCTTTCAGCTGGTACTGTGTTTCCCCATTGCTCCTTCCCCAGCTGCAGAAGCACAGCTGCTGTGGGAGCTGGGATAAGGCCAAGGTCATGCAGCTTTCTCAAATCCCATAGTTTATCTTTGTCCAGGCTCTCATGTCCTATTAGAACTGATCTGGGGTTCTTCCCATGACAGCTTACCCCAGATTGGGAAAACCTGTTGTAAAATATCAGATTTTAACAGGAGCACATTGAAAAGGCTTGCAAAAATTCAGCTTGATATGTGATGAGTGAGTGCTGGAAAGCTGAAACTGCATGCATCCCGAACAGTCTGGGTCTGCAGAAGTCACGAGTCCCTAGAAACAGAATGAAACCAGTGTAGTAGAGGTCAGCAATTACAACGTTGCAATGCTTAAAGACATCAATCACAGTGAAATATTAGTTTTAACTGGCCTATTGAAGCTTAAGGAAAGGCTTCTAAGAGTGATCTGCGACTTCAAAAGAAAGTGGCATCCTATAGTTGCAGGCAGCTTACTCAAGTGCAAGAGGGAATTTTGTTTTCTATATGAAATTTAAGCAGTGATTCTGCGTTAACATAGACAGCATGAAATGTTGAACAGTATAGTGAAATTAGAGGGGACATTCTAAATACAACAGGGCAAAACTCAAGAGGTACCATGACAGTCTTTTCAAGTTGAAACTGTAATGGGATTAGTAATCTAAAATTATGAGACAGCGAACAAAAATAACTCTACACTATAGGACAAGACCCTCCCAGATCATAAAATCCTCCACGGCATAAATAAAACATTGTTGTAGCATTTTGTGTGGCAGGTTATTGACTGCATGGACACAGCTTTGTCTAGAAAGAGCAGGCGTAGCCTCCCCCTGACCTGCATCTACAGGCACCTGGCACTAACAGCCAGCGCCTTCAGCCAGACTGACCTGTTGGGCACTCAGCCAGCACCAGGAGTCTGCCTGAACATGAACTGATAAGATTAGAAACAAGGACTACAGTGTTCTGTTACAGCCTGTACACAGCGCTCATTGCTGCATCCCTGCACCGATGCTCCCTGCAAACAAAGTGCAGCATCTCTGACAAACCCTATTCAACAGCAGAAAATAACCGCCGTAGCTTCAGAGTACGCAATCGGCACTTTTTAATCTCCCCAAATCCCAGCCTCTCTAGTAATAACTCTGAGTTTTTAGAGCAGTTTCGCTCTGGAGATCATGAAGCCCATGAGGGTGGGTGAGTGCTACTGGGGCAGGTTTTCAGCTGGGAAATGTGAAGCTCAGGAAGTTCATGCAGCTCACCAAAGGCCAATGGCCATGTTCTGCACAGAACCATGGTCTCTCTTCCCTCTTGGACATAAGAACAAAGCAGTGCCATCTCCCCAAACAGCAATCAGCAGAGGTTTAGGGGAGGCAGGCAAAAACTGCCAGAATTAAAACATGCACAGGATCTTAAGGCTGAGTCAAGCAAGTGTATCCATCTCTTCTTGAGTAACCAGCTCCTGTATACTGAATGCTGTCATACGCTAAGCGTGACCAGTGTTAGGCATGAATCATTCAGAGGGATGACGTTGCAGGGATTAAACTTAGCATTCACATTTGACAGCAAGAGGAGTCCCACTGAGGCATGCCACACTGACACGAGCTAATAGGGAAGGTCTAGGGCTAGTGGCACAAAGTCTTTTCCTCTCTCTTCCAGGTGCAGCCAAGTCACTGCTGGCCATCCCAGTCCAGAAGGGAAAAGTCCACTGTCAACACTGGCATCTTTTGGTCAGATCAGGCCCACCATGTGTTTTTCTAGCTTGCAGATGAAAGTTAACAGCATCATCCAAAGATAGGCAAAAATACTCCACTTCTGAAAAACATAATGGACATGAAGATGGCACCTGCAAATGGTGAGTTTTCTGTAAAGCATTAAGAACTCAGTGAACGATGTTTTTTTTGGACTCAGCTTCTCAGCAGTCTCCTCTCCTCACTCACTTCTGTGTGGCTAGCTTTAATTGCTGGGATTTTAAAATACTCCCAGCTACATTTTTGGCAATATCCTTTAGTATGATTGTTAATCTCTTGCATTGAAACACATTTTTTTTAGTCATCTGCCAGACTGAAAAAAATAGTCCTCAAGATCAGAGACTTTGACACAGGCAATATCACTCCTATTTGGACGGCTTTACGACAAAGTTCAGGCACTGGCCAGCCAAACTATGGTATCAGAAGCAAATAAATCAGAAAGAACAAAAGTAAAGTAAGTCCATGGGCCTATACTGTGTGCATCTGAATGGCATTTCTATCTGTGCATATCTGAGAACTGAAAAGCCAAGTTGAAAAGTCTCCTCTGCCCAAGACAAAGAGTGTGTCGTTTCCCCCACCCCAAATACAAATGCATATAAATGTCAGACTCCATCTGCTTCCTCCTGCATAACCCAGGGTGGGATCTTCACCTGGCTGACAATTTCTCCAACAAGGAAAGGAAATGCAGCAGCAGAAAATTACTGCAAGGTCTCCTCCATGTTCCAGCCACTGTAACTAGCATAGGATGAGGCAGGACTCTCATAAAAAAATAATGATTCTATGTCTCTTTTGAGAATTTCTACAAACAGAGCAACTGAAAAGCCAAGATGGCAAATTAGCACTGCCCCTTATGCTTGCGAAACTCCTGGGCTAGCTAAAGGTAGCTTTCCACCTGAAATGCTGAAATAGCTCTGCAAAGCTGATGTGGAGGAGAAGCATCCAGTGCCACACAGGGGAGTGCAGCCCATTCGTTACTTCACTCAAGCCTGCTGACACATCATTTTCCTTATGTGCACATCTCACTCTCTACCATTACCTATACTCCTGTCTGGTAACGCACCACTTGCCTATCCATCACTTCGGCCACGATCCTGCGAAAAAGGAGAGACATGTTTTGTTTTTTCTAGGTTGTTTCTTTTTTCATGCAAATGTTGTTCTCAGTTTGCATTGCAAGCAAGCAAGCAATAAGCCCAACACCTGGAGTGGGAGATGCCTGGTTTGGGAGGAGTTTGCGAAATTGTATGTATTTAGCTGGCTATCAGATCTTGAGAAGTCCCCCAAAAAATCTGACTGATAAACTGCAATAATTATTAAAAAAAAAACCAAACCCAAACCACAACACAAACCCCAAACCCCACACTCAGTAAAGAAGGCAGATTTACCATAATGCCTCAGCAGTCTAAGGGAGCTGTTTACTTTGACAGAACCTGAATTCCCTGAGCAGTTCGACAGTAGTAATGGAAGCAGAGGAGCCAATAAATTATAACCTTGTGGGTAATACACCTACCATTATAAACCACTCTTAGCCTCCTGCTTTATCCCCTGGGGGGGCCACTCTTAACAGTTGCTGGATTTCCTTTCCCTCATTCTTCCCATGCACTCTTTTCAGCAGTCGGACCCTTTTATAATGTCTAATACCATGCTCTGCATTTACATAGTATTTTTAATGAAAACATCCCCGAACATGTTATACCACATAGAAACAGACTATTGTGGGTTTTTTACAGGCTGAAACAGAAGCATTGGGAGACTGAGTTATGAAAGGTCCCATATGTCAACAGAATCCAAAATATATCATCATTTATGTCAATAGAACCCAAAATGTTTTTCAAGCGTATATTAGTAGGTAAACACCACTTCCAGATCTCTCATAATGAAGATGTATACTACGTATCTTAAGACACCCATGGCACTTCAGAAGTGTTTCTGAAGAATGCTCTTGGACAACTTTAGGAGCAGTCCCAGTGACAGTTCATCCCCAGCCTGATCCCTCTCACACTGAGTTTCAGCACTCTGGATGGACCAAGTCTGCAATAAACTATAGACAAAGAAGGACTGAAAATGAGATAAAGATACACAAAACCTCCACAGTCTTGCCAAAGTGATAAACAGCATTCATTGATTTTAGAAAATACCATCTATTCAAAGATTACTTCCCTAAAGTATAAGGCATAGAAGCAAAACATTGGTGTAACAGCCAAGATGGAATCTGGCCCTGCTCTGTCTTCTAAGGTTAATTAAAGCTCTCAGAGAAACAGATCCCTGGCGTGATTCTAACATATCAGTCCGAGGATCTGAGCAAAACTGAAGTCCGATAGCAGCGACCTTGGCTGTCTGCCATTACATTTCACAATTAGCATTTTCCTTTCTAACCAAAAAAGGCCATAAAGGTATTTCCCATTTTATATACCACATTACCTAAAATGAAAGGTATTAATTAGTAAAATAGTGTCATTTGCATTTAAGCCTCAGGCAGTAAATCTACAGTAATTCTTGAAATTAAAAAAAGAGAAAAATTATATATCATAAAGAATCACTTCTGCTCTCTCCAAGGGAGCTATGCTGTCAAAGATCAACGTTAGGCGGGAATGGATGCGATTCTGCTCTTTAGTGTCAGCCTCAAAAAGCCCAGTTCTAGGCTGGTTTGTACCATCTATTGTTTAGTACAGAGAGAGAAAGGTGCTATACTCTTGTCTCATCAGGATAGCTCAGCAATCAGCTGTATCAGCAGCTTCAAGAAGGATTATTCTCCTCTGCTGCTGTTTCAAAAGCAGATTAGTTCAGACTTCCTTCCACTGTAATGAACCTTGTAAGGATCACGCACATTGCATTGATTTCCAAGGTAAAATTGTGCAGTCAGTCAAAAGGCCAAGCAAACAGTTTCACAGACCCACTCTGTCTCAGCAGACCCAGTGGCCCAGAAGCACCCAGTAGGCCCAGCAAGGGGAAAAAAAATGCAGTTGTTAAGCATAAAGCCAAAATGTAACTCTCAGGCCATCAGTAATTTTGTTTTGTGTCAAATTCACATGGGTAACAACCTAAAGAGACATAGTCAACACGACTGAAGATGTTCTCCAAAGTCCTGTTCAACCAAAGTCAGAACGGAAGGCCGTGTGTTTTTATTTACTACACAATATCTTCACTAACAGCTAGGGAAATAACCTCTTAAAAATCTGCCAATTTATAGTAAAACAATGAAAATTCTACTTCTCTATAAAGATTTGCACTGAGTCGTAAAATTACTTTCAAGTAACTTTCCCCATCAAGAATTTCCTTACATGCACACTCTCCGCCACCGTAACATCCTAGCTTGCCTAGGATTTAAAGACCTGAAAAACAGAGATTGCCTTCCTGCTGGATGATCACAAAAACTTAGTCAAGGTGCAAAAGCCTGCCTCCGTGACACAAATGTTGCAGGTGCAATAAGCCTTCCATGCAGATCCCGTCTCCTGCAACAGACTGCTATCTTGGCATCAAACCAGACTGTGAGCATCAAACCAGACCTTGAGGATACCGTATTTTAAACAATCTAATGAATGCAAACTTCCCTTTTTGTAATGGTGAAACTCAAGATGACGGGAGTCGTCTCCTATGACAAACCTACAACCCTAAGTTTCGTTGAAAACCAGCAAAAAAAGCAGAGGACAGAATCTCATTGCCTTTTTCTTTTTTCTTATTTAACTTTGACAAATCATCATTAAATACCTAAAGACCACTGCTGTCTACAGCTCAGTAATAAAGGATCTATCCTTCCAGAAACATTGCCAAGTCTATTTCACTTCAGACTCCAAAACTGAATTTTATGGAACAATGTACGGCACTTGCCATCATATCCTGTAGGCAAAACTTCAAAATGCCAGTACCGGTCTATTCATTTTTCACAGTTTAAAAAAAAAACAACCCAGAAGGGAAAGGAATTAATTGCAACATTTACTATAGTGATACAACTTCACAAGGAATCTCTGCATTGACCCTTCCAAATCAAAAGGCTTTACCCTAAACTACAGCTTATGCATATTTCATGAAAGATCAAAGACAATTAAAGATATCCACTATATACATTTGATATTACAAATAAGATGAAGTCCACAGTCTTCAGAGAGTCTCCATCCCCGAGTCTCCTACAGAGGTCCTACAGCAAATTTTACCGTAAAGAACTATACAATAATACAGAATGGGGAAGAATTAGTCTTGTCCCACTCAGGTCAACGAAATCCCCGTCATTGATTTTAAAGGGAGCAAGATCGGGCACTCAGCTGCAGTTTAAATAAACGCGTATGTTGCAGTACTCTCCTTCGATAAATCACGCATCTTATACATAAAAATGAAATTACGTTTCCTTAGGACTGGACAGTTGGGCTTCAAACCCGGCTCAGTTTTGTCTGTCAGAAGGACTCTGCGTGGCTGCACCCGCACCCGCAGCGCACCGGGAGCGAAGCGGGAATTTCGGGGCTGGGACCAAAGAGCCGGGCACCGTCCCGGCTCCGCATCTTTGCGACCGACCCCCGCCGGCGGCAGGAGGGCGGGAGCCCGCTCCCGCACCTGACAGACACCCGGCAAAGGCCGTCACGCCGAATAAAAGCGCTTTCGAGGCACTTTGTGGTTCTTAACTCCGGGAGCCACGTCCGACTCGGGGAGTTGTACCGAGGCCCGTCGGTGTGGCTGCTGTCAGCCGGTCAGTACGAGCCTTCACGGAGGGAGGAAGGAGTGTCCCTTCCCGCCGCCCGCGGCTGCCCGGAGCATTTTCAGGACAGCCCCGTCCGAGCCTCCCCGAACCTCCCATCATTACATCACGGGGGAAAGCGGGAGAGGCCCGCGCCGCCGTTCCCTGGCGGGGCACAGCTTCCTTCGGCCGGCGGGACGTCCCGCCGGCAAACCGGGAGGTCGGGGCGCCCCGCGAGGCCGCGCACACGCCCGGCCGCGCTCCCCCCGCCCTCCCCGGGCTCGGCACCCACCTTTCCCAGCAAGGCGCTGCGGCTGGCGGCCGCCAGCTCCCTCAGGCTAGCGGCGGCCGAGGCGGCGGCGGCGGCGACGGCGCTGGGGGCGGCGGCGGGCTGGGGGTACGCGGGTGCCGCGGCGGTGGGGCTGCCGCTGGCGCCCCCGGCGGCGCGGGGCCGCTGTCGGATGCCGTCCAGGAGGCGGACGAGGAGGATGTTGGCGGGTAGCTCGTCCACGCCGCAGCCCACCAGGATGCGACACTCGGGGCAGCGCAGCTCGTGGCGGGAGCTAACGATGCTCTCCAGGCAGCGGCGGCAGAAGGTGTGCTGGCACGGCAGCACCTTGGCCGTGGTGTCCAGCCGCTCCAGGCACACGGAGCACTCCAGTAGGTCCAGCAGCGACGACTCGTCCATCGCCGCCGCCGCCGCCGCCGCCGCCGGCTCCCGCTCCGCAGCCGCTCCGCCGCCGCTCCGCCGCCCCCTCGCCTCCGCCTCCGCCCCCGCCCCGCCGCCGCCGCCGCCTCCGCCTCCCCTCCGTGGGGCAGCGCAGGGCCCCGACGCCCCTAGGGCCGCCGCGGTCGCCGGCGGCGGAGGGGGGGCGGCGGCGGCGCGGCGGGGGCCATCGGGGCGGCGGGGGAGCGCGGGGAGGCGGCGGCGGGGCTGCCCCCGGCGGCGGGCCGCGCTGACCTCGGAGACTGCCTGCCCGGCGCTGTCCGGTGCCGTGCGGCTCAGCGGCGATGCCAGCGACGCGGAGCGGAGCGGTGCGGAGCGGTGTGATGCGGTAGCAGGGCACCTGCCTGCCCGCGCCTCCTCCCGCCGCCCAACGCGGCGCGGCGCGGCTCGGCTTAGCAGCTGCGGCTGGGACCGGCGCGGCCCGGCGAGCCGCCCGCCGCGCCTCCGCGCGGGGCGGGGAGCGACGGGGAGCCCCGGGGGGGCGCCCGCGGCACGGCGGCCGCCCCGCGGGCGGTCCCCGCCCGCCCCGCCGCCTAGCCGCCGCTCCATGGCTCCCTGTAACCCGACCCAGCAGGGCTCGCCGCCCGCCTTGTTCCGTCGCGTCTCCCTCCTCCTCCTGGCGAAGGCTGCCAGGCGGGCCAGGCAGCCTAGCGCTGCCGGGGGCAAGCGGTGGAGACCCCCTCGGGGAAGCCGAGGACACCAGGGCGGGGGCGCAGAGGAGCCCCTGGGGCCCGCGCCGGGCCGGGCGGCCCGAGGGGAGCTGGGGTCGAGGTGGCGGGCGGCCAGGCAGGGCAGGGGTCCGTGGGCACAAGCTGGCCCTGGGGCGAGCAGCGCCCGCCCCGCGGGCCCGGAGCGGGGCCGTGGTCCGCGCCGCCGTCCGGCCCCGCCATCCCTGGCGGCGCGGCGCCCCCTGGCGGCCGCGCCGGGGCGCAGCGCGGGGCCCCGGTGCATCTCGTCGTGTCCCCCCTCCCATCCTCGGCCTCTTCAGCGCCTCCTCAAATAATCATACTTTAATATTAGTCGTTGAAAGGTGACAGTAAGCGTGAGGGTCACGCCTCTTCTCCCTGCTGGGTGTTATGAGCTCCAGCCCGCTGCCTGCCCCGTTGCGATCTGCCTTCCAACCGGTCCCCGCGTCCCGGATGCAGCCGCAGGTCCCGTCTGAACAGGTGTTGAGGCGCAGCTGGAAGGAGTGAGACTGACATTTTCGACTTTTATATCCATGATGTATACTAATCACGGGAGTTTTTAAAAAATGAGATGCAGCCCCTTGTAGATGTGTAATATGAAAAGAAATTCCCCTTGAAGAAGCTGCAGGAAAAATCCCATCCTTCAGATAAACGTTTCTTTTGGAAAAAAAATCACTTTTTGGCTAGCTTTTGACTATTAGTACGACTAAAGAGACTACTTATGCCAGAAGCTGCTACTACAATACATCATAATTTTGCCAAAGAGAATTTTCATTTATGGTTCAAATCCTTAACCCAAGTACTTCTCTAGCTCTTTCTGTGCTGCGACAGAATCACAGAATCTCAAGGGCTGGAAGGGACCTCAAAAGATCATCTAGTCCAACCTTGTATTTTGGGACTACAATCAAAGTGATTGCAGAAGCCAAATAAGTCTTTCAAGTGACACCTTTAAAATTGCCTTTTTGTGAGAGTTGTATCAGGAGGGCTGCACAAAATCTTTCTATGAGATTTATGACTCTGCAGTTAACTTCTGATGTGTAACAGTAGGATGACCCTGTTGTGATAAGGGTAATCCAGACACTGTGTAGTAAAATATACTAAGTTTTGGTGTGCAAAAAGCCATGAATCTTTTGCTGCTTTTGTGTTACTGTAGAAGAAAAGAGGAAGTATAAAGCTAAAAAAATGCTGCTGATGCAGAGCTTGGGTCATTATTTGTTGCTGAGTAATGCCCAGTAATCTAACCTGTGTCCTTGGAGAAAGAAATACTAAACTCAACAGTTTTAAACTATAAATAATACTGATGCCTGGAAAAATGTGAAATACAGTATCAAGGACTTGAGCTTTCTCCGGCATAAAACTGTTAATTTAAGAAAAAGTAGTAATGGTAATCTGTAAAGATAAAAGGCATTGTTTCAGCAATGAGAGGGAAATACTGGAAAATACTGGTAATGAAAGCATCATCATGTCAGCACCTCAGATTCCTCCCTTCAAGGGTGAAAACTTAAACACAACTGTCAAAACATATAAGACAAAAGTAGTCTGTTGCATACCAGTGTAAATCCAGAGAAGGGTGATCTTCATCCATCCTTCTTTCTGTTTGCTCCAGGGCTTGCAGCCAAACCAATCCATTACCAGGTGCCAGAGTGGCCCATTTATGTGTTCCCAAACCAAGAAAAATATTCTGCAGAACCAGCATTCAAAGTTGATGAGAAGGGTTCCTTGACATTGGGACAACTTTGAAAAGGTGCAAACCATTTCTTTTTCAGCAGAAGACATGACTGACAGACTTAAAATGAGAGACTAGTGTAACACACCTGTAAAGCACCCTCTTGAAAAAAACACAAGCTGGTTGCCATCAAGGACAAGTAGTAGCTGAAATTGAAGCAAAGCTACAGCAGAGCCCTGAAAGGAGGAAGAGATGTGGAAGCTCTCAAATCACTGCAGAGAGCATGAGGGAGGATGGAGGAAATTGGGAACTTGAGAAGGATAAGGAGAGGGAAAATGAGGAGAAAAAGAGGAGAGGAGAAAGGAAGGGATGAAATAATTCAAAGAGGGAAAGATTTATACAGAAATTACACAAGGGACTAGAGATAAGTAAAAGTACACTTTTATGAAAAGGAAGGAGAGACTTGCAAGTTGGGCTTGAACTAGAAAAAACACCTCCTGAGTGTCTGAAAAGCCTTTGATATCAAAGAATGGTTTTCATGCTTAAAAGTTTAGTGTGTGCTTTGTGTGCTTCCCTGGGCTTGGACCTAAGTGAAGCCAGGCCTAAAGGAAATGAAAGAAAAAGTAATCATCACACATAATTTCTCTTTGCCAAAGAGACCATGGGAAATAGTAAATTAAATTACAAGAAATTAAATACTCAGATTATGAAGTCTGAAAATAGGAAGAAGATGAAACACTCAAAAGCCTGAGACAAAACACATAGAAATGAATAGAAAGAGATAAAGAAGATGTAATAGATTTTGGTTTACTTTAAGGAAATGTCAATTTTATTAACTTCCCTATCTCAGTTGCCAAAGCATCTAGCTTCAGATTATAAGTGTAAAGTGATTATTTTTGAACCAATTAAGTAATGTGATTAACACAGTTCTTAAGCAGAGGTCCTGTTTTACACACAGGGATGGAGCTGCACATTTTGCTATGCATCTCTTGGTAAGTGTGTTTGAGGAAACAGTTGATAAGCAACTCCCGTTTCAGGCTGTGGAAGTGATTTCCCTGCCATGGTGAATGAAGCAAGTTCTTCTTGATGCATTAACCAATTTGAAGAGTATGTGGAGACAAAAAGAGACTAAAAAAGGCAAAATACTGTTGCAGGAGGGTGGAGAAGTGTTGAAGCATTCCAAGACTTCATTTGCAATTGTCTTTAAAGCATAAAAATGTACTACATGTTGCTTAGTTTCTCCATTACAAATATTTTTTAAAGCCTGTTCTCCTTTCCTGGTTCTTATACCTTCGTGGTCTTTCTTGCTGTTTAGTTCAGAACAGAAGAGACAGACAGTTTTTGTTGTCTGTGGCTGTATCTACACTGGTTTCAAAGGTGTTTTCTGGGGACAGTAAGTAGACGTTAAACCTTCAGCTCTGCCTTCATATATTTGCCTGCTGCTCTTGAAAACAGCTATCTCCTTTCCAATCTTCTACTAAATGGTACTTGGTTATGCATATTCTATAGAAATTACTCTTAATCCTTGCTTGCATGCATGCTCTACTTGTAAGGTTCTGCAGTGCAATAATTCAGTTTGCACAACTAGGGAACATGCACCTACTAAATGATGACAAGTAGCTCTTATTTGTATGATTTTTTTCCCAAACCTGTAAAGCATTACAAGAATGGCAAAGTGTTATTATTTTAGAACAAGTCAGTGTAATTAAACTTGCAGTGGAATGCATGCCAGTCCATTTTTCCTATTGCATTTTTTCTGTATGTTTAAATGATGATTCAATTATGCTTACATTACATGCTTTATTTACATTTAGGTTAAAAAAAATAAAGCATTCTCGGACTTCTGATGCAAATTATAAACATATCAAGTAGAGGGAAGGAGGGACACTTCTCAGGTCTCTCTTTTCTTCCTTTTATTAGATCTAAACAATCTGGTATAGCTAGCAAAAAATACCAAACTGTTTCAAAACCATGGTAATATTTTTGCAAAATGGACAGATTTGATGATGGGATCTCCTGTCTGCTCCTTTGACTGGAGATGAGATTTTTTTGCTCAAGGTCTGTCTGTTGTTACAGAAGCTACAATGGGACCACTACCTCCAAAGTACATTAACTGTTACAATACCTATCCTGGCAAAGTATGTGTGACAGCTTACACTTGCATCAAAGTCCGGAGAGTGTATCTGAGATCTCCCATATAAGACAGTCATAGAAAATCCATTCAGTTGAACTCTGACTTTTTTTTTTCAATGCCAACTTAAAAGACTGGTTAAGGAGGAGCTATTCCTCAAATTTCTGTTCACAGTATTTTAACACTGAAAAGAAAGTCTTTGCTCACTTTGTGTTTAATCTCAGCACTGAAATTAGGAAGGAAAAATGGACATCTATATACCGCTACTATCTCCTTCTATGTGTGCTGGTCATGTTGGCCCACAGGTCAGAAAGATGTATGTTAAACAGTGCCCTGGAATGACAGCAGATGTTCAGGCAAACTTTGCAGCTGCCCTGTCCTGTCTTCCCCAATAGCCCTGTCTGGCTGTTCTGTGCCCTCCCTTGCACCTTGCCTGTATGATCAGTGAGTCTTCATGAAACTCATCCATAACATAACATAACATAACATAACATAACATAACATAACATAACATAATCCTGTGGGGAAAAAAAAAGCAAAGAATGTTGACCATAAAAAATGACAGATAAATGTTAAAACACTATACATTAGGAAAATAACTGCATTATATTGTGGTTTTGTTTCGATAAACTTGTGAATTAAAACAGCTC
The DNA here is from genome assembly GCF_028858725.1 of Colius striatus. Taxonomy (NCBI): domain Eukaryota; kingdom Metazoa; phylum Chordata; class Aves; order Coliiformes; family Coliidae; genus Colius; species Colius striatus. The sequence continues at coordinate 62,158,685 of NC_084759.1, forward strand.
TTCCTGTGAGAATACATGGTGTCCATTGCCAGTCACAATATGGCAACCTATCAAACCACTGCATTTTTCAGCAAGTTTTTTCACATTCCTTGTAATCTGAGTTTTTTAAAGATGTGGATGAAGGAAATTCAGTTGTGTGTTGCACAGCTCTGACTACACATCTAGTTCCCCTGGCAAGAGACTGCCCTTCCACAGAATCACGGAACGGTAGGGTTTGAAAGGGACCTCTAAAGATTATCCAGTCCAACACCCCTGCTCAAGCAGGTCTGTCTAGATCAGATCACAAAGGAACGTGTCCAGGTGGGTTTTGAAAACTTCCAGAGAAGGAGACTCCACACCCTCCCTGGGCAGCCTGTGCCAGGGCTCCCTCACCTGAACAGTAAAATAGTTTTTCTTTATTGAAACTTTTTGTGTTCCAGCTTTTGTCCATTACCCCTTTTCCTATCACTGGACACTACAAAGAAAAGTGTTCCCCCATCCTCTTGATACACACCTTTTAAATACTTGTAAATACTAATGATATCCCCCGTCAATCTCCTCCAGACTAAACAGCTCCAATTCCCTTCACCTTTCCTCATAAGAAAGATGCTCCAGTCCCCTGATCATCTTGGTGGCCCTGTGCTGGACTCTCTCCAGCAGTTCCCTGTCCCTCTTGATCTGAGGAGCCCAGAACTGGACACAGCACTCCAGATGAGGCCTCACCAGGGAAGAGTAGAGGGGGAGCAGAACCTCCCTCGACCTGCTGCCCACACTCTTCTTGATGCATCCCAGGATGCCATTGGCCTTCTTGGCCACGAGGGCACATTGCTGGCTCATGTGCAGTTTATTGTCAACCAGGACTCCCAGGTCTCTCTCTGCAGAGCTGCTCTCCAGCAGTTCAACCCCCAGCCTGTACTGGTGCATGGGGTTGTTCCTCCCCAGGTGCAGGACTCTGCACTTGTCCTTGTTAAACCTCATGAGATTCCTCTCTGCCCAATTCTCAAGCCGGTTGAGATCCCGCTGAATGGCAGCACAGCCTTCTGGGGAATCAGCCAGTCCTCCCAGTTTGGTGTCATCAGGGAACTTGCTGAGGGTACACTCTATCCCCTCATCCAGGTCATTGATGAAGATGTTGAACAAGACTGGCCCCAGAACTGACCCCTGTGGAACCCCACTGGCCACAGGCCTCCAACTTGACTCAGCTCTATTGATCACCACTCTTTGGGCTCTGTCATTCAGCCAACTCTCAGTCCACCTCACTGTCCGCTCATCCAACCCATACTGCCTTGAGCTTTTCAATGAGGATGTTATGGGAGACAATGTCAAACGCCTTGCTGAAGTCAAGGTAGATGACATCCACTGCTCTCAACTAATCTTACAGCGTGATTGTACAACATTCCTTTTCATGGCTTTCAAGATGCATCTTGGGCTTTTGTAAAATTAAAACTTCAGTGTTTTTTATAACTTGTGGGTTTTTTGAAAGGACTAAAAAATATCTTGAAACATTTATGAGACTACCTTCTTTGCAGTAAATCTGGCATAAATGATGCAAGGAGCTTTTATTCTTTGTGGAAACGAACTTGATGGCATTGAAGGCTGAAGAGGAATATTATTCTAGTCCTGAGGAACCTTTCAGGTCACAACTATAGTGACAATAGTTCCTTGCCCTCTCTAGGAGTCAGTTATTGTTCTGTAAGATGATATAATGATAAATCCAATCTATTTTCTTCATAGATCATAAATTTCATTACAAGATCTTCACTTGGCCACACAGAGTTTTCTTAGAAATTGAAAGGAAGATACTTCCGTTAGTGAGGAATTCATTTACACCATTTATCAAAATATTTTTTTTCCAGTTTGCTGATTTCTTCCCACTAATTATCATGTACTGTTAACAGCACCTTTGATGATATCTGACAGTCTCTGTATTGTGTTTGTGAGGAAAAGTTTTGGTAGCGGGGAGCTACAGGGGCGGCTTCTGTGAGAAGCTGCTAGAAACTTTCCCTGTGTCTGATAAAGCCAGTGCCAGACAGCTCCAAGACAGACTCACCACTGGCCAAGGCTGAGCCCATCAGTGATGGTGGTAGTGCTTCTGGGATAACAGATTTAAGAAGGGGAAAAAAACCCTGCACAACTGCAGCCAGAGAAGAGTGAGAGCATGTGTAAGCAACATCTCTGCAGACACCAAAGTCAGTGAAGAAGGAGGAGGAGGAGGAGGTGTTCCAGGCAGTGGAGCAGAGATTCCTCTGCAGCCTGTGGTAATGAAGACCATGGTGAAGCAGGCTGTGCCTCTGCACTATGGAGGCCCACAGTGGAGCAGAGATCCACCTGCAACCCGTGAAGGACCCTACACTAGGGTGGGTGGATGCCTTGAGGAGGATGTGATCATGTGGGAAGCGCACACTGGAACAGGCTCCAGGCAGGACTTGTGGCTCGTAGAGAGATGAGCCAACACTGAAGTGGGAGAAGAGTGTGAAAAGTCTCTCTGAGGAGGAAGGAGTGGTGGAAACAATGTATGCTGAATTGACCATAATGCCCATTTTCCATCCCCCTGTGCCACCGTGGAGCGAGGAGGTAGAGAAGTCAGGACTAAAGTTAAACCTAGGACGAAGGGAAGGGTGGGTAGAAGGTGTTTTTAAAGATTTGATTTTATTTCTCATTGTCTTACTCTGATTTGATCAGTAATAAACTGATTTCCCCTAGTCGAGCCAGTTTTGCCCCTGACAGTTATTGCTTAGTGATCTCCCCATCATTTTCTTGACCCATGAGCTTTTTCTTACATATTCTTTCCCCTGTCCAGCTGAGGAGGTGCTTTGGTAGGCACCTGGTATCCAACTAGGCTCAACACAGCGTAACTTTTCTTGTGTTACTTCTCTGTGACAAGACTGTGGATACGCTGCAGCTGCAAGGAGAACAAGCCTCAGCTGTCAAAGCTGCGCAGTTCCAGTAAGGCTACCCCACTAGCAGAGGCTGATACAGCACTGTAGTTATTCCTCTGATATGATTTTCTTGGAACAACTGTGAGAAGACTGTTTCAACACCGTTCTACCACCAGTGAAATGCCCATTCTGTTTTTCTAGAGAAATCTATTTCAGGGAATGAGAAGAGATTGCTATGGTTAATGTATACATTTGTGATGGTGAGGTTTTTAAGTTTAAAATGAGTTATTTAATATTCTTGTGATGCTGCTGTTTTTAAAGGCCCAGCCACTGGTAAAGCTATATTTGACACCTGAATTCCTTGGGTCTGTGTGCCCTCATAGAGTCTAGACTTGGTTCAGCTGAGGATGTTTGATATTTCCAGTTTTAGTCAGGTTCACTAAATTACTCAACTTACAGTAGTCAGTCAAGAGAAACTCTTTCCCTGGAGCTGTGTTTTGTTACAGACACTCATCTTGCACATACCTGTCCAGCACAGTATAGGTACTGCAGTTGGGTTCATGTCCCCAGGGCAGTGGCAGTGCCTGAGTGACTGATTCTCACCTCTGCAAAAGCCTAAACCATCATATTATCAATGTTTTCCTCAAACTTTAACTTTAACTGGTATGCTCGGCCATCAGAAACTGCTGCTGTGCCATCAGTTATTTGATGCATGATCAAGTTAACAGTCCATCTGGAGCTGAAATATGAAATAATACTGTGCACTGTAAAATTCTTAATTTCTTTATCATGCTTTTTACTTTTTTTTTAAAAGGAGAATTTTCTCTTCTTGCACATGGTTCAGGAATAACTTTGACTTTTATTTGTAAAAGTTTGGAAGAATGAGGATTAATTACCATATGTAAGAGAGAACACGTGTTCTTTCAGTCAGCATTGACTTCTTTAAATCGAAGAGGGAAAACAGCAACCAACAATGCTGCCAAAATAAATGTTTAATAGATCACAAGGTTGTAATTTTCTCTATAATGACGCTTACTATCTCTAGGAAGAAAATGGGTACTATCTCATCAGACAGGCGTGTACTTTGAAACTTAAAGATGCAATACACAGAAAAGTCTCCACAGTTTCAAGCTACAGACAATGCAAGCAGGGAATAACTCAATAGACTTTATTAATATTCAAACTAGCAGCTGTCAGCACTTCATCTCAGAACAAGCTGAAGCTCCTTACATAGCTTTTACTACCATAATAGTTGGGTTCATTGGCAGTAGATTGGAAAACACGCAATACTAATGAACCCTCCCTGCTTCTGGCCTACCATTTAATCCTTCCTAAAGCGAAAAACACTTACTACATATGCAATACCATGCTCCCAAGAGTTTTCAGGTTCAAAAGAGACATTTCAATTTTGTTTCTTAGCAACATAGATCCAATAAAAGTGAAACACGGTACAAACTGTAATATGTTTGTGTTGTTTTAATCTATAATGCAGTACTTTGACAGTGCTATGGAAGTAGGCTGCTACAGGGTCTTTACAATGTCTCTCATAATTAGACATACACATTTTTTGTTTTCCCATGCTAGATTACCTGCTGCAGAATATATTTCTGAAGACACTATAATATATTCATGAATAATAAATAAAGAGGTAAGTTCTGCTCTAATAAAGGTACACTTGCAAGGATTATAATATGGTCTGTTACATAGGAAGAGATATTTTGATGTTTCATTCATAGGAAGCATTTGGGCATCTTGTAAAGACTTGATTTCTACAATGAGCATCATCCAGCCTCCAATCCAGGGCTCGTACAGTATTGATTTCTTAAAAGGACAGTAGACATGTTTTCATATTTTCTTCTCATCCCTCCAGTTGCTGACTTGATGTGACCAAAATTAATTTTGTGGTTTCTTGACTTTAGTGTCATGTTAAGGAACAGAAGGAGCCGGCCAGATCACCAAAGGCACGTAAAGAAATATGCCCTACAGAGGAGCTTTCAAAATTTCACTCACTGCAGCTGTAGCTCTTTCCCTCAGTCATTTGGCATAATTGCTTCCCTAGTGTCTGCAAAGAGGAATAGGAAACGTGGCATTTAGCTTCTTCTTATGCTTTTTATCTTTCTCCTGTATATATTTATCTTTGAAATTCAGAAATGACTCATCTCTAGAAAAACTGTAGCCCTTATATTCTGTAAGTGCCTGGCAATAACAGTTCCAGCAAATGAACATGGTATTTTCAATAGGCAAGTTTTAGAAACGTGGAAATGACAAAATTCACTGTGTAAAGAAGTTCTGTCTTGTTATTTAATGCAGTTCACAAAATAAAGGAAAATCGTGTAAATAGCATCCTGTCTTCCATCAGCTTGGAAATACCCAGTTCAAGAAGTGCTGCAACATTTCCAGTTCACACCATGATTTTCCTTTGCACGGAACCTTAGGCCTTGATTCTCTTCATTACATCGTGATCCCTGCATTAGGCATTTCTATAAACTATTTTCTATTGGTGTGAGCTGAAAATATCAGTCTAAAATATTGAGAGAAAACTGGTATGAGGGGAAGCCCATAGGTATCTAGCACCATAGATAAAACTTACAAATTATTTACCACTGAAGGTAGCTAAGAAAAACAATACCATGCAGGAACACCAGGTGGAACTAGGAGGAGAGGAAAGAAGGCAAGAAAGGAAAAAAAATCCTCTTTACATAGTTTGCCGGGTTTTCTAAAGGAATATTTTTTCTAAATGGAGAAAATTGCTTATTTACTTATATTTCACTAATTATCACCTTCTCTGGATGCATACAAAATTTAACAGGCTGATTGGCTCTTTAGAGCAAAGAAGCAAACAACCCACTCAGAAATAATGAACATGATAACTCAGCCTAATATGATAACCCAGCTTGACACCTCCCTTTGCATGCAAAATTTGGTGGCAAGACATAAACCCTCCTCAGACTATGTTCTAATTACCTGCTTTATTTTTTTAAGAAAGCTAAACACTTAGTAGCTCTTGCTGAAGTCAACTGAAAGTTGTGGTTGCTGCCTGCTCTTGTAAATGAAGTCATAAAAGTCAGCAAGCTCCATCAAAATAGCAGAGGAAATCAATCATATGGTGAAAGTGCAGTTTCTCTCATGGAAACAGTTAATTCAACTGTCTTGAACCATCTCAATAATATGAAAAACAAAGTTTTTTCCTTTGTAGAGACCAATGCACTGCAAGTCCCTATGGATCAATAGCTACTTCCTAATTTGCACTTAAACCCTGAATAGGAAAGCACCTTCTGCTGTAGTGAAATGCTACCTATAAATTTTGCAGAGGACAAGGAGCCAAAGATAACCTTGAAGTTTTGGAGCAGCCTCTGCTTCTTGCCTCATGGAGAGCTGTCGGAGGAGGAGGTGCTTTGTCGTGCAGCTCTAAAACATTTCCATCCTCAGTAAATGAGAGAGGTGTACATCCAATCCTATATAGAGAAATTATCTTAGGAGATACTTCAGATTTTGTATCTTTAGCTTTTACATCTACAGAAAACACAATTTCAAGATCCTGAGATTTGTAGGATTCAGCAAAATGGATGATAAAATCTTCCACTGCTGTTCATGTGTCCTGTGCCTATTTTTGTAACTTTACATTGGTTTTTGATGTCACCATTAAGTTTCAAGTGACTCCCTAAATTGAAATTTATTTTTTAAATTTTAATAGTAAACAATTCAGGATACATTTGAGGGATGTTTTTTTTTTAATACATATCAATGCATTGTGCTCACAAAGGCACTAACAGCACAAATCTTAAAAAGGTCTGTTTCTGTTTAGTCAGAAATAGTTACTGATGGAAATCTTTAAAAAATGCATTGCCTGTAATACAGTAATTAATTGAGCATTCAATTCCCAGCATTCAAGGTGGTTTTCTTACATGTAATTTATAGATGAAAATATTCACCTTTTCTGGATAGAGAAGAGTGCTCATTTGTTTTTCGATATGAGTACTCCTTCACAAATCAGTATTCACTCTTCGTATGCTTCTCTGGGATTTACCTTCCTCATGAGCATTACAATCAGAGCACTTATTTCCTAGATCACTTACAGAAAGAAAACACAAAAAGGTCTTGAATATAATCAAAGCACATTTTCTTTATTTGCAGAAATGCTCACTGTGTATCCAGCTTTCTATTAAAAAAAAAAAGATAGGAAAAAAAGAAAGAAGAAAAAAATGTGTTTCTTTCTACTATGTTAATTTTCCTCTTTTTATTTCCCATCTGAGAAGCCAAATTATAATAGCTTATAATTGGAAGGCCAGTTCATACTGTCTTACCCTTTCTGTAATAATCCATCGTTGTGCAAAAAAAAGTTAATGTGGCCCAGCAGAGCAGCATTTATACCTCATTTGCAGAGTATAAATTATATAGTCCAGGGTATTGCACATTAGGCTTTCCAACCCATAATTTGATACTGAACATAATCAATAAAGTTACAGGCTCTACAGTGTTGCCTCTCCAGACCACATTTGCATGTTCTTGGTGCTACTGTGTGCTGTAAAAATCTGCAAACAGAGGAAATGCTGGTGCAAGGCAATAAATTTGAGATATCTTCTTTCTCCCAACAAAATCACATCATAAATAGCATTCTAAAACAAAAATTTGGCCAGAAACTCACCTCTGTGGAACATAATAGAGGCATTTATAACCAGCTACAAGTTTACAACACGTATACAAGTAATAGTAAATATTACTAGAAAACTATACACTTTGGTCAAAAGCCAGGCTGCAATTCAGAAGCAACACCATCACACACTCTTTTAGGAAGACATGCAACAAAAAAGTAAAAAGGCAATGTAATGTGACCTCTTTGACAGTGGGATTGAGACTGATTTAATCTCATCATGCTGCCTCTTTATGCAAATACAAACCAGCCAGCTCCTGTAATATTAACACTATGGGCCAAACTACTATAAATATTTCTAACAAAATTGGTTGGGAAGAGAGATAAAGCTTTACTGCTTCCTGTTTTCATTTTGACTTCAGTATGATAACAGATGTTAATAATATACTGAAATGCACAGCTTGGAATATAAAGGTATCTGCTCAGCTCTTGTGGTGGGCTGACCCTGGCCAGATGCCAGGTGCCCAACAAAGCCTATCACTCCCTTCCACAGATGGGCAGGGGAGAGGAAATAGAATGAAAGCCTTGTAAGTTGAGATAACGATGGGGAAATCACATCCATGTGCTCTAGTGTGGGATGCTTCCCAGGCCACAGGTGGACCTCTGTTCCACCATGGCCTCCATGGAGGCTCCTTCTTCCCTGACCTTGGTGTCTGCAGAGTTTCTCTCACATGTTCTCACTCTCTTTCCAGCTTCAGTTGCTGCAGTTTCCTCTTCTTAAATACATTAGGCTGAGAGGCTCAGCCTGGGACAGTGGTGAGTCTGTCTTGGAGTTGTCTGGCATTGGCTCTATTAAATGTGGGGGAAGATTCTAGCAAGCTTCACACAGAAGACACCTCTGTAGCACCTTGACTGCCAAACCTTTCCACACAAATCCATTAGAGCTGTCTAACAGACAGGAGATCAGTTTCCCATCAAAGACCGTTACTCTTAAAGATGTGCTGCCTAGGTATGTGTATCTTAAGATGCTCATGATGCAAAGGGGCAACCACCTTCTTCATCACTGCAGAGCCTGAAGGCTGTAGGCAATGGCTAAAACAGATTTCAGGAGCTATTGGCACAAATCTATAGAAGCATAGATAAAAAGGAGACATTTCAAGCAGTATATATCAGCATACATCTTTGAAGTGTTGCCCAGGCACATCAACAAGGCATTTTTCTCAAATCACGCGTCTGAATATGAAGCCTCAACTCCCCAGAAGTGTTAAACAACAGTGTGGGCAGATGTTACCATCAATGCCTCACAAATGTCTGAAATATTAACCTGTACTATCCGTTCCTGTCTCATTTGGTGGACTCTGGCAAAGCAGCTTCCATCTATCTTGGGGAAAGAGCACTAAACATATTAACTCCTTCTTGGCAAAGGAAGAACGAGGTCTAGTGCCTCCAGGAAGGGCTTTCTATGTCATGTGGGGGCTCAATCTTGGTCTTTCTATTACCTATTTTCATTTCAGATGGCTGGCAGTTTTAGATCTGTAGGAAACATTGGTTTCTACTCCCACAGAAACATAGATTTGCAGAAGATTTTTTTAACTGTCTTGTGTGGCAAAAATTTAATGGATAAAAGGTATTAAGAGAAATCGTATGCCAAGACAAACCCAAGAGAACTAAGTCCAGCAGCAGCTCAATCTGCTTTGGTGAAATCAACAGGTTAAGCAACACTAACACTGCTTTGGAGATGTACTGATGCCAGAGACACTATGGACACGAATACAACTAGTTCCCACAATAGTGAAAGAGATGGATATATTCACAGTATGTGCTTAGCAACTTGAATAAATGCCCTGTTATGGAGGAGGTGGTCCATCATTCAGCACCCTTGTGTATCCTTGTGAGCAGCTGGTACCCTGCCTGGTACTGGCAGAAGCAGCTGCCTGGCTCTGGGATAGACTTCCCCCATGATACATACATCCGCTGTCAGCTATTCTCTCCTGCTCTCCTAAACACATCCTTAACCCTTCAGACTACCTGCACAACCTCATCTATCACTGCTTTCATCTACCACTCTCTTCAAACTAAAATCCCAAGCATGTGCTCCAAAAATAACTCACTGTAGCTGTCCCATGGTAGCATCTACTCCCTAAGTAAAAACCCACAGGCTGATCTGTAGAAACCATCTGCAAGGAAGTTTGGTGAATATCAGTTCCTCCATCTTGGCAATGCTACAGAGCCATGTGAAGAGGGTACCAAAAACAGTGTGACCAGGAGTGCCAGGGAGGTGATTGTCTCCCTGTACTTGGCACTGCTGAGGCCGCACTCCGAATATTGTGTTCAGTTCTGGGCCCCTTACTGAAGTATGGGAGCATGTGCAGAGATGGGAAACAAAGCTGGTGAAGGGTTTGGAGAACAAATCTGATAAGGAGCAGCTGAGGGAACTGAAGGTGTTTAGTCTAGAGAAGAGGAGGCTGAGAGGAGACTTTGTCACTCTCTACAACTACCTGAAAAGACACTGAAATGAAGTGGATGTCAGTCTCTTCTCCCAAGTAATGAATGATAGAACAAGAGGAAATGACCTCAAGTTGCACCAGGGGAGATTTAGGTTGGGTATTAGGAAGAAATTTTTCATGGAGAGGGTTGTTAAACATTGGAACAGGCTCTCTAGGGAGGTGGTGGAGTCACTGTCCTGGAGATATTTAAAAGACACGTAGATGGGGTGCTGAGGGACATGGTTTAGTGATGGGCTTGGCAGTGTTAGGTTAGTGGTTGGACTTTATGACCATAATTGTCTTTTCCAACCAAAATGATTCTATGACATATTTCTATGATGTGGGGTACAGGTGATTAAGAGAAAAGTACATTTTTCAGTGATTATTTCTGTGTTTTCATAGTATCTAATGAAGTGTCACATAAAGATAATAATGCAATAGACTTTCTGAAAAAAGCATTCTATATTCACCCCAGTACTTTTTTTCATCAGAATGTGATGCATTTTGCCTCAGAAAACAGGTAGAAGACTTTAGCAGGCTTGTATGAGCTGTCTGATGCTTACTGAAAGGAGCTCTCGGAGATTAGCAAGATTTTAGGATAAATCACCCTGTACCAAGTGAGGTTTTTTAAAAACCTTGCAAAAAAAGGAACTGCCATCATAAGGAGAGACTGAAGTGGCTTTATTATTTGATTTCTCAAAGCAAAATTTGCCAAGATTTTCAAATGGCAGACAAAAGGAGAGGCGCATCTGCCAGGGAGGAGAAGAGCACAGCCCAGCCCAGGCAGGATCTCTTTCCACAGTGCAAACAAAATAGGCAGAGACATGGTTGGAGATGTCACTTTGTCAAAAGCAATTTTATATTAGTAACCCTCAGTGCAAAGAGTGGAGTAAATAGGGATATATGAGCTCCGGTGCACCATATCCCAGGATATGTACAATGCAATCACCGGTGCAACACCCAGCAAGCGACAGAGCTGGAATGTCTTAGGTGTCTTATATGCACCTGGATTTTGGGATCTAATTGCTCTCAGGAAGAGGAAATTAATACTTTTGTCAGCACACCACGGGGCTATATACAGGCAGGGTTATATCCCTGTTAGCAGTCCCCCATATGGTGAGGATTAAGTTCCCTGACAGGCTAAAAGTTTCCTTAAGAACCAGTTAGACACTTTATCTGCCAGGAACAACATAAGTAAAAGTCATCCTGCCTTAAGGCAAGTGATCACAGAATCTTAAGGGTTCCAAGGGACTTTGAAACATCATCTAGTCCAAACCCCCTGCCAGAGCAGAGCCACCTAGAGTAGGTCACATATGAACTCGTCCAGGTGGATTTTTAAAGTCTCCAGAGAAGGAGACTCCACAACCCACCTGGGCAGCCTGTGCCAGTGCCCCATCACCCTCACAGTGAAGAAATTCTTCCTTGCATTTCTTTGGAACCTCTTATCTTCCAGCTTGTACCCATTGCCCCTTGTCCTATCAATGAACATCGAGAACAGTCTGGCTATATACTCCTGACACCCACCCTTTACATATTTGTAAACATTAATGAGATCAAAGTGATGGACTAGACCACCTCCCAAGGCCTATGATAATACCCAGATAAAAAATGAAGTGGTAGAATTTGGAAGTTTATAATAACCACAGCTTTGTGGAGAACACAAGGGAAGTAGATGGAAGTTTGGCAAAGGAATACTTTACAGATAAATACTAAGGAAATAATGATGTTTTTTCCACTATTAGGAGAAAAAAGGCAAATAACAAGAAAAGGACAATGTTTTGATGTTGCATTTAAGAGATCTGTTTTCCACACAAGCAAATGGAGGAGATAGTCTACTCTACATTGGAGGAGGTTGTTCTTAGACTGGAGAGTAATCGATTGCAGAACAGGCAATATGCAACTATTGGATAAAAAACAAGACCTTAGAAAAGACATCATCACAGACATGCATCTTAGGGCTAGATGCATGCAATGAACACTACAAAAGTTGTGGGAGGAACTGGAAAGTATAAAAATCTCCCTGGATTGCCAGTCACCCTAGCAGCTGGAGATGGCCCTTTCTTATTTTCCTGAATTGCAAGACTGATTTGCAAAGAGAAATTGAGCCTGCTAGGCTGGATATGTCCCAGTTCAAGTGGTGTCAGAGCCAGAGACAGCCAGCTTTTACAGCTATCTCAATGGGGACAAGCTAAATGGGATAGTTAGTGGCTCCAGAGCCAGTCAGGCATTTCTGGGAATGCTCAGAGCATGGCTGGGTACTGCTGGGGTCTCATGGGGACATCCCATAGCTGTTTGGCACCTTCATAGCTGGAAGTGGTTTGAGGAACACATGTAATGCACTGTAATTTCTATCCTTTGAAGGGACAGAAAAAATACACTTTTATAAATTAGTGCCCTTTCTCCAAAGTCAGGTGACCACAGAAAATCTTACAAAGTTTCCAGCTGCATTATGAGTCACTTAAGATTCATCCATGTATTTTGTCCTGTTGTCTAAAAATACAACTGTGCTTTAATGGGTAAATGAGGCTTTTGTGAGAAGAAAGAGAGAAATGAAGTAATTATAGCTGATGGAGAAGAGAGTCTCTTTTCCACATTTGAAAAGTGTGGGGGAAAAAGTCATTTCATAACACGAGCAAATGCTACTTGCTTTGGGCATCATTTTGAGTCAGGGGAGTTACATTTCAGAAGCATCTTTTTCTGGGAAAAAAAGATCTTTTTCTGATAGATCTTATGGCATTCGTGAAAATAGTGAGGCTGAAGACAGGCATTTTGCCTCGAGTGGCAACCCAGCAGCACTGAGTCAGAGTGACACTTTTTACAGACTCGGTTAAAAGCCATAGAAATTGCTTTAGAAAATGCAAAGCTCCAAGATTGTCAGTACCCAAAGCACCTGGGAGATGGACATAGTCTGTGCCTGGATACCAGCTTCCTTATAGTGCCAGTAAATCAGCATTTATGTCAGCAGTGTCTAAGTTAACTGAAGACCACCATATGAACAAGCTTGTGAAAAAGGGTACCAAATGAATTGGGAGCCCCGTACTCTGCATCAACACTAGTTCTTGATCTATACTCCTGACTTTCTGCCCCCTCCCCTCTCTGACATATGAACAGATCAAGACAGAGTAGGTGATCTGCCAGGTCACTGAATCCAGCCCCCATTGACTGCAACAGAGGCTTCAATCAGTGGGCCATTTTACATGCCCTCCACACAGAAATGTCCTGACACAAGCTTGAGGGAAAAAAAGCTGTAGAAAAAGACCAATCACAGAGCAAAGGATACAAGAAGAAATTAGAAGAAATTGAGAACATTTCCAGTTCCTGCAATCACAGAGTATCTGAAGGATGCTTCAAGGTAAATCATGGGTTGTGTTATGAATGGGGGAGACACTCTGCCCCTTCCTGAGAAATCATCCATCAGGACAACATTTTCTGCCTTAACTCTCAGTGTGTGAATTGAACACACTATGTCTGTCTTAGGAAGTAACACACATGATAAAAATGGATTTTCAGAGCAAAACCATAGGTGTTGAAAACGTGTCATTGAGACAACACAATTTAGGGGGGATAACTGTTAGTCTGATCACCAAGTCCACATAGGGCCATGTCAGGTGTGCAGCTGGGGCACATCTAGTTTAATTTCCATCAGGGAACCTCATTCAAGCACCCCATGGCTTTGCTGTGATGCAACCCATGCTGCAGTGAGTGGGGACCACCAGGAACACTACTTCAAAATTACAGTCCTGATGTAGATGCACCTGCTAGTGACTCACCTGAGAGTGTTACACCATGAAAAACACCGATCTGTGCCCTATCTTCCAACGCCTCAGAGAAAAGTATGTGTGTAGAAAACAACTGTTGACAAATCATGCATTTAGATGATAGAGAGGAATTCCTTTCTGTGCCTTACAGGTCATCAGTGGACACACAGAAGGGAATAATATTAGGTGATAGGATGGTTCAAAGAAGCAGCAGAATAGCATCATCTCCTCTTGCAGATACTGGCCTATAACAGACTACTTCTGTCTCCAGTAATTCTCCCTTGCAGCTCTTGCTGTGAGAAGTGGCTAGGAGAGACCTGGAACTCCGATGAAGAACAAATCTGAAAGCTCAGAGTAGTTCAAAAAGCTCTCAGCCAAGCCTTGATATATCCATCTCCCTCCAAATTCAGAGGACTCCTTCAGATGCTGAACTCAGGGACATGAGCTTGTGCAGATCTCCATTTTATTTTTAGAGAAGAGAAACAGGCCGTACACGTTTCAGAGATGTGCTTAGTATCACTTACCGAGACCACAGCTTCACAAAGGGAACATGCTTTAGACTGAGGTAACCTACATCCAGCCATCGTGGACTGGAACCTGAAAACTGCAACACCCTCTCCACCTCTGGTTTTTAGAAAGAAGAAAAGAAATTCCTGTCACATTTGATGATATAAACAATAGAAAATAATTAACTGTCCCATTTCCTCTTAAGTAGGTGTCAGTGCTCAGGTTATTCTTTATGTATAAAAATATATCCTGAAGTGGGATTACACAGTGTCTAGAAGTGCAGACACAGTTTGCTGCTGATGAAAAGAGACATTGAGTTTGCATGAGAAACCTGTGATTGTCAGGGGAGTTCAGTCTGGCAGATGTTCAAGGAACTAACATCTAAGAAAGAAAAAGGACACGATTTTTTCCCCAAAATTCAAAATTAACATATACATACATTTTCCAATGCTGTTCTTACACTCAGTACTAGAAACCTTGCTTTATCCACTCATTAAATCAGCACCCATTTATCATCACAACGGACTGAAATGATCATAATGATAAATGGCTTGTTACACAAAAAGCGATTGAGGGAGAATCAGTGACATTAAGAATCTTCCACAATTTAAATTATAATAAGTCTTCTTGCCTGTAAAGTTATTTCTTTTAGTAATCCATTCTGATTTTAATATCTCCTGAACTAGAATTAGTGACATTAATACATTTTTTTACTATTCAAATTATGGTTCACCTTTTTTTTTCCATAGCTGGGTATTTAATATAGTAAAGGAGACTAAATTAACATCCATACAAGGAGATTACTTAATTTAACAAGAACGCTTTCCATGGTTGGATAGAGTAATAAAAAACCTTAATTATTGAAAGCTACTAATAAAGTTAAAAAAAAAAAAAGAAGATAAATTCTGATGAAAGGAATATCTTCTATGATTATCTGGAAATTCCTGTACTTTTCTGTTGAAAAGTCTGCCACTCTCCTTTTCATACATACTTGTTATTCTAAAAATCCTGGGGTTCAAGAAGAGAAGAATAACAACATCATCTGAAGAATATAGAGCTTGTACATATAGTTTCTTATTTTATCAGGACCAAGTTAACAAACCTATTGGCCTCTTTTTAAAAAACTAATGGCTTCAGAAGACTTGGGTATCCTAGATTTGTGAGAGCTAGTGAAGGCCTATTAAAGAGAACTAATTATACCTCATTATCCATAATAAATGCCTTTCCAAATAATATTGTAAGAGCAGAAATTGCAAGGTAAAATAAAGCTAAGCACAGAAGGAATAGGCTTCTGAGTGGCAGCCCTAGTATACGGCTACTGTTGTACAGACAGAGCAGCTCTCTGGAGAGAAGGTCAGATCCAGCAAATCCTTACTGAGGCTACCCTTAGTAAATTATATCGCTATCTCTCCAGATCTGATATATAGTGCTAGCTTTACAGGAAATGTAATGAGACTTGTAATGGACTTCATCTGCCTTTTAATAACACTGTGCTCAGGAGAAAATCATTATGAAAGGCAAAATCACTATTGTGACCGGTTTAACACACGCAGGAGCTGAAAGGCAGTAATCTAGGTAATATAGTTATTTGTTAAAGCAAAAAAGTCAGCTTGGAGAAAATGCACTTTCAGGTCCTAATCCTAGAGATTTTTTTCATTCCATGGAGAGACTACTAAAGCCAAGCTATCGATGGTTTACAGAAATAGATCATTAGGTAACATTTTAGTCAAGGATCATGAAAACAACTGAAATGCTATTAAAGAACGTGACTTTCATATTCTCATGGCCATCTCTTGCACTGAAGTAAAAAACAGAAAGGTAACAAATATATTTCCTTCTCAAAAGAGATGCCTAGAAAGGATCACAAGCAAGTATCAAGCCTGTAGTATGGGCCCATCTTCTGCATTCCAGCATGGCCCAGAAACATGGTGCATCCCAGGCAGTCAGCCTGTGCATGCAGCTGGTAACATTTGCAATAGCAGATACTGACTCCTTGGGGCTATAGAAAATATTTAGATTAGCCACCAAGATAGTTTGTACCTTATTATTGAAGAATTTAACACAATACTGCTGTCTTCTCACAGTATATCTCCTTTCTTTATTTTGTTTGGTTAGTAAAAGCAATAGCCTGAATTATGAGTTTGAGAGATAGAACAAAATTCAGTTTTCCCATGTCCCAGGGCATTGGATTTGGTAGAGCAGTTTCAGCCCATATTGACACTGATAGTTTTCACAAAAATGTAATCCAGGAAACTGGAAAAACGCTGCATTACTGGACTGTATTATTATTGTTTGTTCTGGTAAGGGCCACTGGAATTGCCCTAAGGAGTGGGGGAAAAGCTACTTCTGAACACCAGCCACAGTTCACCTTCCTGTATCACATTTTGTGCATGGAAGTGATGACACTTGGTGACAGCAGAGGATGTCTAGCTCATGTCATGCTAAAGATGGCAGCAGGTTTGACTCTAGCACACAGGACAACTTAGCTGACAAGGTTCAGAGGGATGGCACAGCATCTACAGTGGGTAACCACACTGTTCTCCTCCAGAGTAGTTCCTAACTGCAAAATCACCTAGTTCAGGGTATTGGACATCTAGTTCAACCAAAAAGTGTACCCTAAATCCTGCCCCACATCTCTGCCCATTCTGCAGGCTTTGTGCATGATTTGTAAGGGCAGAGAGCTTCTAGAGCTCATCTATGGAAGATGCCACTGGAAGATTTTGTCACTGGCTAAAATAACACAATGCATGATGCATACCTTATATTGCAGTCTTATTTCTTTGTATTAATACAAGCCTTATGCCACATGAACACATTATTCTCTGGTTTTTAATTTCTAAATCAACTACATTTTCAGGTCTACATTTTAACAGAATGTATACTAGAAGCACACAAAATGCATATGTTATTCCCCCAGAATCCTTAGCGTCTGTAAAGTATCAACACATCTGTTAGAACCAACCAAAAGCAAAAGCCAGACTACTGAAGCACAGTGTGTAACACATTAGCTTCTCTTAATTTGTCTTGCTTAAAAGGCCAAGAAAATCAAAATCGATTATAGAGCTATAATTGCAGCTTTACTTGTGATATGGCAATAAAATGAAACAGTTTACAAATAGTTATTTAATTTGAGTTCTAGTTTGAAGATGGATTATGCAACCTTCATCAATGATTTATTTATTTGAAGTTCTTTATCAGTCATTTTAGCATCAGAGGGAAGGCCATCTCTCCTGTGGGCAAACTTCAGTGTGAGACTTACTGAAGTGTTTATGGAATGAGGTATTTTTTTTGGTTTTGGAACATGCAAAGTGCCTGATTTCATCAAATGCAGCAAGCATTTACTTAAACCATATAGATTGGTATAGTGTATACGGTTATAGTTACAATAGTTACATCTGTAGCATATTCACAGATATGACAAACTGTTCAGAATAAGAATTGAAAACATCGTTTCTTTAAAAATTGTTTATAATTATAATCACACAATCTGTGCATTTTTGACCTGCATTTGTGGGGTTTTCTATAAACTTGCCATGCCCTTTCTGGTTCTCTTTGCTAACTGCTGCTTCCCACTTTTGCATACACATAACTGAGCTTTGCTCAGCTACAAAAATAACTTGTTTTCTCAGAAGATTTACAGGATCTTTTCTCTCAAACGCAGAGGTGACAAATACATCTATGTTTTGCATTTTAACAACAAAAAAGGGAAGAGGAGGGCTGAGGCAAAAGTAGCCTACAGAAGATCAGAAGTGCCGAAAAGAATGTGAAGATTGGAAGGTTTTTTATTGAGAAATCCTTTTTTTCCCCCAACATTGTCACTGTGGTTCTGTATCAAGTAGAACATCTACATGAAGTGACAGATTTCACATTTTAGTATTATTGTTTCTCTTGACAGTTGCAGAAGAAAGGAAAAACTGTGAGAGGCAAGAGGAGGACTCTCCAGTTTCATCAGAGAGTTTCGTGGTTGTGAGTGATTTTAGCCAGATCTAGTTTTAAAGGTTTTATTACACAGTTCTGTCACTGCTCATGAGAGAGAAGAGTTAAGGGAGCAGTCTCACTTGCAGCCAGACAGCTCCCCAGCACGTATGGGAATTCACGGGTCCATCAGATATTGATTTGACACAGACACATATGAAGTAGACTCTGTGGAATGACTACACCAGGACACGACAGTGAAATTCAAGGCCCAGCACCCTGCCACATTAAGAAACCGTGCTCCTTGTGCTTTACTCTATATAGGTCTACTATATTTGATATCAGAAGTAAATTGATTTTAGTGAAGAGACTTGAAAGTAAATAGTGTGTGTTCTGCTGGGAAATGCCACATCCCTAGCAGTGACACTGACCCTTGAGGAGGATTTCACACAGAGGGGAGGAGGGGGAGGTTGTGCCTTCAAAAGATTTCACCATGTAGGAGACTGGTAATGAATAACACATATTTGCTGTGTACTCTGCTGAGACGACTTCTTCCTATCAGTAAAAGATATTTTCTATATGCACTTGGACTTTTTCTCTTAAATACTGTTGTAACGACGTACCCAGCATAGCTGGAGACACAAGGAAAGATGGGATCTCCCCGCTCTGTCCAGACAAAGCCATCTAACATCTAATATCCCAGCAGAGGAAATGCCATGTACTTATTTATTGCATACTGTCTTGCTCATTGTTGTTGAAAGGCATTATTAGTTTGGAGAAAGTGGTTTGTCTGCATCTTTCACAGTACACTAACTCTGGTCAATTGATTCTTGAAACAGGCATTCTAGAAAGTGTAATGTTACTTCCTCTGGATTTTTTGTTCCTGTACTCGTTAACAAAATGAGTAAGTATCCTGGGATGGAGAGCTACAGCAACAGCCATTTGCAGAACACCACGAGGTTCAAATATCACTGCCATCTTTTTGAAAGTCAGTAGAGACATGCCTTTGAATAGAGGCCAAAACTGAAAGTATATTCCAGGCTATATCAAAATCTATGTGTTCCAAGATCAGTAGGTATATCTAAAGTTAATACATAGAGATGCACCTGGGCTAGGCCATACTGGGAGAGATTAGCCTTCACTGTAGAAGTCATATCCATCTTCTTGTGAAACCATCCCACTCAGCAGGCTGTTGCACAGGGAGGATGACCATCAATGTCTTCTCACTGGGATGACATACGTGAGGCACAGTGGAGCCTGACCAGGATGGGCAATTCAACATTATAAAGCTGTGCTAGGGCTTGAATGCTATAATGAAAGGTATGGTGGTGCCAGTCACTTGCTTGCCATATGTGAAATAGTAGAAAACTTCTTGTACAAAACATGATGACTGTTTTTTCTCTGATGAGAAAACGTTAGCATAAGCAAAAGCCTCTAGGCCAAGGAAGACTGATAGCATTTCTCCCTAGTCTCCCTACCTTCATAATTAAAAGGGGAAATGAAAAAAGGATTTAGATTGTATTGAAAGAAAAGGCACCAGGGAGCAGATTCAATTTTTAAGTCATCACAGAAATTCTCTAAAATTCAATTACAGTGATGTAGATCTGACATAGGATGTATTATTATAGGACCCTAGAGAAGGTCAGTAAGTGTATTGTAAGGTCTCCACAAGATTTCATCAGGGCTATAATACAGATAAGTCTCATTATTTCCTGTGTTTTACAGCTGCTCTAACTTAATTTTCAGGGGTGCCATCTTATAATTATCAAAGATGATTAAATTTTATACCCCAAATCTTGCAGGTTATATCTACAGGGAAAGAGTTCAAACCTATTATATAATAGTGAAGATATAGTTAGGCTCTGGAGAGTGAATAAATAAATCACACTAAGCAAAAAAGGGCAACATATTTGCCAACAGATCAGTAGATTTACAGCTGAAGTTAATGTCATATGATGAAAAGACCAATTTAATGTACTGCAAATTTGCAGGTATTTCACATAACCTTGACTTTTAACCAGTTATCAGTAAAATATCTCTGTTCCTTTAGATACAAAATCTGTCCACATTGACTGATGTTTTCATCTTCTCTCCAAATACAGATGGGCCACAGTGACTTAATATTGCATGTGTGGGCCAGATTTTGCCTCCAGCACTCACCGTGGAATTGCAACTGTACAAGATTTATGTATATTTAAATTCACATTAAGTTAGCAAGGAAAAGAAATGAGAGAGATTGGTGGTGGGTTTATTTTGTCTAACCACAGGTGCTTAATGCCATCTGACATGCCCTCAATATCTGAGGCATTTGAACTGGACTGGCAAATAAGATATAAGACTTGCGAGAACGATCTTCTACCTTATGAAAGAGCAGCTGAAGGCAGACAGGCATGGTGGGATCTAAAATGAGTCAAGATATCATTATATTTTAGCAAATTAACTTTTTTTCCTGAGGGGTTATTTAGCTTCAGAGTTCGATTCAATGCCAACTGAAGGCTCCAGGTGTTTTGGTCACTGGGATAGATCCCAAGACAATTTTAATCATCAGTGACTCTGTGATTTAACCCAGGAATCACCCATTTATCAGTCTATACTGTTTGTGTGGTAAAAGAATAAATTAAGAATTGCTGATTGTGGCAACCTCACCTTGAAAAAAAAAGTTGTGGGAATAATGGCTAAGTGAAAATGAGAATGAGGAAGAATGTGTAGAGGCCAAAAAGACTGACCTACGGGTGAGTGCAGAGAAACATGATGCTAGCTATCCTTTCTGCCTATTTGAAGATGAAGTATGCAATGTGAATTAAAACCATGCTCCAAAAATCTAGGAAAATACCTATGTTTGGGAATTTTATGTCATAATATTTAATAAGCCATATATGAAGCATCAGGGATGAGCCACTTTCCACACAGGAGAAGTCTCTTCCCCGCTCAAGGTGGCTTACGCCTGCATGTCCAAATCTTACCACTCAGGAGCTGATTTACTCACAGACTATAGGGTCTGCCGTCTCCCTTTTGACTGCCTGGCAAAGCACTGGTTTGTAGGAGCACCTTCACATCTACATAGCCTGACCCAGGCCCATGCCATGCTTGGCAGCTGGTTCTAATCAGAACCAGCTTTTTCTTGGACAATCCTCTGTCCATTCGTGAATTTCCCCAGAGCAACTGTGCCTGCTGCATTTGTGGTGTGAGGATGCTTAGAGCTTCTGGGGAGAATTCAGGGTTCCTTATGGAAAATGCAGCTTTTGTAATGAAGTGTAGATTCCTTTGTGGATTTAAAGGAGTGTGGCTGGTGCTGCTTGGATGAGGTGTTTCTGAGAAAACTAATGATTAATCATTGTTATTTGTATCAAGACTGTTTACATTTCAGCTTGTTGTACTACCCTATAACTCTGATAGAGATGTTAAGGGTAGTTCAAACCATTTGTCATATAAGCTAAGACTTCTCAGAACACCACTTTTGCCTCTAGTACTATGTGGATGAAACCTACACAGCAAAGCTCTTTTTGATCTAAAGTATTTAGTGATGCTGAGCCAGCATTACGATTTCTAGGGCCCCCTCAGTTCCCCCTCTTTTGGCACTAGCTGCAGTCATTACCTGAAGGGTTTGTTTCACCTCATCACTCTGCAGAGCCTTCTGCACTGCTTCTCAAACCCAAGCATATACTCAGTCCCTCACCATCTCTCATTACAGTGAGTACCTTCATCTCAACCCCATGCACAAGTACATGAGCCACCAATGTGCCCTTGTAGTCGAGAAGGCCAACGGTATCCTGAGATGCATCAAGGAGAGTGTGACCAGCAGATTGAGGGAAGTTCCGCTCCCCCTCTACTCTGCCCTGGTGAGTCCTCATCTGGAGCACTGTGTCTAGTTCTGGACTCGTCAGTTCAAGAGCAATAGAGAACTAGATAGACAGAGTGATAGAGTCCAGAGCAGGGCCACCAAGATAATCAGGGGATTGGAGCATCTTCCTTATGAGGAAAGTCTGCAAAACAGGGGGCTGTTTAGCCTAGAAAAGAGTGTGGGGTAATCTTTTCGAAACTTATAAATACCTAAAGTGCAGATGTCAAGAGGTTAGGGCAAATCTTTTTTTCTGTAGTGCCCAGTGAGAGGACAAGGGATAACTGGAACACAGGAGGTTCCACTTAAAAGTGAGGAGAAACTTCTGTCTTGTGAGGGTGAGGGAGCCCTGGCCCAGGCTGCCCAGGGAGGGTGTGGAGTCTCCTGCTCTGGAGGCTTTCAAAACCCACCTGGATGTGTTCCTGTGTGACCTGATCCAGGTGAACCCTTTAACAGGGAGACTGAACTGGATGATCTCAGAAGGTCCTTTTCAGCCTTTACCATTTGATATGATTCTGTGTGATCTGATGTCTTCCGCCTATGTCTCCTCCACTAAAATCTCATCCAGTCTCAATCTCTCTTCCCAGCTCCTACTCCAAGTCTTGGTACTTAAATCTTGTTGCAGTTTCCCTCTCCATCCCCAATCTCCATGAGTTTCACTAGTTTTTTCTCCTAATCTGCTTGTAAGCCCATCCCTTGCCCATTCTGAATTCAAATAATCCTTTTTCTAGCCTTCCTGAGCACTGGTAAGGTTATTCAAATTGCTGAGTATTGTCTTTCAGTGCCAGAGCATTCTCATTCTTATTACCTACCTAGAGAACAGAATTTGAATTGTAGTACCCCAGAAGGAATGGAAATACCTGCTTTACTCTAAAGCAAGAGGATAGAAAAATGTGCAGGAAGTATCAGAAGCCTAAGAGCAAAAAATATTTTTGAGATTTTTTAAAAAATGAACAGGCTGGGAGTTATTTTTAACTGTATTTTTTAAAGGAGTAATATTCCTAATGTTCCTTGAATGGCTTTCCATCAAGAATCTCAAAATATGCCAGTCATTAACTAAGCCTAACAGTGCTGCTGCTGCAAGGAAAGCATAGACTCCATCAGCCAGCAGATTACAAGCTACAGAGGTAGAGGCAAAAGTCAGAATTCACATGATTAACTCAGAAAAAATATGGTAAAATATTAGTATTTTTATTTGTGAGGGAAAAAAAGCATTAAAAAATGCCTTCAGTTTTTACTTGGGTATCATTAGCGTGCTCCCTCAGTGTGAAAATAACACATGGATACATTTAAATTAAATCATGTATTTGTGCATGCAAATCAGGTTTCTTACACGTAGGAAGAAATCTCTTCAGATGTTGTATGTGCAATTTAAGAAGTAGCTTTGAACATTTGGCCATATATTTGCCTGAAGGAAAGAAATCCAGTACATTAAGATTGCATTCTTCTGTGCCCAAACTTAGCAGCTCATAGAGCATGTTAGGTCACTGACTCTGTTAAGTATTTAACTTTTCTTAACAATTACAGTAATTAAGTCTCTGCTAAATTACAAATTAAGATAATCTGGATGCATTATAGAAGCAAAGATGATATTTAAAAGAAGGAGGAAACAAAAAGTTTACCAAGACTTAAATTATTCATAATTTTACAGACAATTTACTGTTTTTGCAGACCAGACTATGCTGTTGCTCTGTGTGTGTGTATAGTAAGATGTCTCTGCAGCATGTCTGGGGCCAGTCTTATCCAATATCTTCATCAATGACCTGGATGAGGGGACAGAGTGTACCCTCAGCAAGTTCACTGATGACACCAAACTGGGAGGACTGGCTGATTCCCCAGAAGGCTGTGCTGCCATTCAGCGGGATCTCGACTGGCTTGAGGGTTGGGCAGAGAGGAACCTCATCAGGTCCAACAAGGACAAGTGAAGAGTCCTGCACCTGGGGAGGAACAACCCCATGCATCATTTCAGGCTGGGGATTGACCTGTTGGAGAGCAGCTTTGCAGAGAGAGACCTCGGAGTCCTGGTTGATAATAAACTAATTGTGAGCCAGCAATGTGCCCTCGTGGCCAAGAAGGCCAATGGCATTAAGAAGAGTTCTCCCCTCTCCTCTCCCTTGGTGAGGCCTCATCTGGAGTCCTGTGGCCAGTTCTGGGCTCCACAGCTCAAGTGGGAGAGGGAACTTCTGGAGAGAGTCCAGTGCAGGGCCACCAAGATGGTCAGGGGACTGGAACATCTTTCTTATGATGAAAGGCTGCGGAAACTGGGGCTGTTCATCCCGGAGAAGAAACTGAAGGGGGACCTCATTAATACTTGGAATTATTTGAAAGATGTATGTCAAGAGGATGGGGCAACACTTTTTTCTGTAGTGTCAGGTGACAGCACAAAGGGTAACGGATCCAAAAAGTTCCAGTTAAACATAAGGGAAAACTATTTTATGGTCAGGATGATGGAGCCCTGGCACAGGCTGCCCAGAGAGAGTGTGGAGTCTCCTTTCTTGGAGGTTTTCCAAACCCACTCAGAAAAGTTTCTGTATGACCTGATCTAGGTAGACCTGCTTTAGCAGAGGAGTTGGACTAGATGATGTCTAGAGGTCTCTTCCAACCTCTACCATTCTGTGATTGTACGATTCTGTGTCCTGGTCAATATCTATGTTCAAGCTGCTCTCCCAGCTCTTTGTGTAGCCTCTTAGGTTGTCTGTATGGTCTTTGTTAGCTATCTCAAAGAGCTGATGTGAGTTTGATGTGGCTTAAGCCTTTTGTATCCACGCAATTTGCTGATGTCCTCTACCTGCCTGTGTCTCTGAGCCCTTGTCTGAGTGGTGAGCATCTGGCTTGCTCCATGTGTGAGTCATGGCATGGATCAATATACGAAGCACTAGGATAATGAGGGAATTTAAACTTAAATAGAAGCTTGAAACTCAAGTGAATATGGCAGAGTCAGTAAAGCCGTTAGCAAAGCAACTCAATCTTTATTTGTCCAGCAAGTACCACAAATAAAGTCCAGACATCCTCTGAACTTCTGGGGTAGATCTGCACAACATTTGGCCTGTTGGTCTTTGTGGTTAACAGAGTAAAACAGCTGGGTAGTATTGCAACAGAGGCAAAGGACACAGGAATATTGCTAAGGGAATATGTGGAAAGGAGTGTATTGCAGCTGGAGAATTCAATTTCAGGTCATTAACAGAACTGAACTGCATTCTACCTTTGAAGGATATAAGCTCAAGGGAGGCACTTCAGACCCTGAATAAACTGTAGAAAGAAAATGTCCAAAGGAGACTCTTGGAAGAGTTTAGCCAGTATTTACATAGTGAGAAGTCAGTATGAATGTAAATCAGACAGCATGGATGGTGAAGCGAGTGATACAAGTGAGATCTATCAGTCCAGGCTACATTATTGTGAACCATCAATGACCTCATGACCTTCATTCTGTCTTCCCAAGTTTAACATTTTGTAAATGAGTTTTCAAAGTCAATTGAAGATACAAACAGAGGGCTAGACTGGCTCTCATGTCTTTCTCTTCAGGCACAAGACCTCAAGATACCTGTGCAGGCTGCCAGCATAGAGATGTTTTCTGCTCTTGTTGAACAGTAGTTGCTTTAGCACTAGCTCATTGCTTTCACAGAAACTATTTAAATGCTCACTAATGTTACTGAGGAGTCTCGCCCAGGGCAATCAAGACCATGGGCCAGAGAAAGCACAGAAAAATGCATGTTTTTTTAAAAAAAATCTTTGACTGCTGCCAACATCTCAATCCAATTTTCTCTGTTTCCACTCTTTAAATAGAAAAACAAAGAAGACGAAAGCCTTTAAAGCCTTTTACACTGCCTTCCAAGCAGTGAAAATGCTTGGAAGAGGTCTTGGTGTAATGTCCCTGTTTAATTCTGTCCCTATGTACCAAAGGAGTACTTTGAATACTCTCTTTTCAGTTGTGCTGGAAAGGGAAAAAAACCACACATGCCTCCAACACACCTACATACACGTTCTATCCTGAAGAGATTTTTTTCCAAGAGTTAGCATTTTTACATAATCTTGGAAAAAGCTTTGAACTACTTTTGGGAGAGGATCCCAAGCAGCTTAGTTTATATGTTATAGAATTAAAGACAAGGTAGGGAAGATGGATTCTTGTCTGAGAGAGTTAATGAATTGCTTTCAGGACAAACAAAACTGAAATCATACATCTGAGCAAGCACAGGGCCTTACAGTTCACTTGTTCATGGAAACCAGAAGAGTGTGTGCAGAACAGCTTGTCAGATGGTACAGATGGTGGCATCACCCATGCCTCTTGGCTGCCTGATAACCTTAAATCATCTGTCGTCTGCACTCATAGGGTTGTATTATTGCAAAGCTAGGTCTGGTCTTTTTAACCAGCTGACAGTTTGCATTTATCATCTATTTTGAAGGTTAGCAATATACCACGGTCATATGTTGCAGGTGATACAATACAGCATTGAAATATTAATCAAATCTCAAACCCTCTGCATTCATGAAGGCAAGTAATTTACCAAGGAAGAATTTATAAACAAAATGGAAATTCATTGCAATATGTTTGAAAAATGTGCTACAAGCACATATTTGGAAAAGCATCAGGAATACTTCCTCTCCATGTAAGCTTTCTTGATTGAAGATGCATTACGCATATAAACTACCTGTACTTGTGCAAGGCATTTGACATTGTCCCGTATGACATCCTTGTCTCTAAACTGGAGTGACATGAGTTTGAGGGATGGAACACTAGGAGGATAAGGAATTGGCTGGAAGGCCACACTCATAGAGCTGCGGTCAACAGCTTGAAATCTAAGTGGAGACCAGTGACAAGTGGTGTTCCTCAGAGGTTGGTATTGGGACTGGCACTGCTGCACATCTTTGTTAATTATATGGACAGTGGGATTGAGTGCACCTTCAGCAAGTTTGCAGATTACACTGCAAGCTGAGTGGTGCCACTGATATGGAGGAAACAGGTGCCATCCACGGGGACCATGACAGGCTTGAAAGCTGGGCCTGTGCAAACCTCATGAAGTTCAACAAGGCCCAGTGCAAGGTCTTTCATATGTATGGGGGCAATCCCAAGCACAAAGACAGGCTGGACAGAGAATGGATTTAGAGCAGCCCTGAGGAGAAGGACTCGGAGATATTGGTTGACAAGAAGCTCAACATGACCTGGCAATGTGTGCTTGCAACCCAGAAAGTCAATCATATCCTGAGCTGCATTAAAAAGGGTGTGATCAGCACATTGAGGGAGGTGATACTATCCCACTCTACTTTGCTCTCCTGAGATCCCACCTATAGTACTATATTCCATTCTGGGGCCTGCAGCATAAGGACATGGGGCTATTGGAGTGAGTCCAGAGGAGGGTCACAAATGATCAGGGGGCTGGACTACCTCTCCTAAGAGGACAGTCTGAGAGAGTTGGGATTGTTCAGCCTGGAGGCTCCAGGCAGACCTTACAGCAGCCTTCCAGTGCCAAAAGGGGTATACAAGACAGATGAGGAGGGACTTTTTATCAGAGAGTGTAGTGACAGGACAGGGAGTAATGACTTTAAACTGAAAGAGGGTAGATGTAGATTAGAAACTAGAAAATAGTTCTTCACTGTCAAAGTCATGAGTCACTGGAACAGGGTATTTAGAAGGGATGTGGGTGCCTCATCCCTGACTGTGTTCAAGGCCAGATTGGATGGATCTTTGAGCAATCTGGTCTAGGGAAAGATGTCTCTGCCCATGACAGGGGAGTTGGAATTAGATAGAATCATAGAATCATAGAATCATAGAATCATAGAATCATAGAATCATAGAATGGTAGGGGTTGGAAGGGACCTTTAGAGATCATCTAGTCCAACCCCCCTGCAGAAGCAGGTTCACCTAGATTGGGTTGCATAGGAACATGTCCAAATGGGTCTTGAAGACCTCCAAGGAAGGAGACTCCACAACCCCTCTGGGCAGCCTGTGCCAGGGCTCCCTCACCTGAACAGTGAAATAGTTTTTTCTTATGTTTAAGTGGAACTTTTTGTGTTCCAGCTTCATCCCATTACCCCTTGTCCTGTTGCTAGCTACTATAGAAAAAAAGGGATGTCCCAACCTCCTGACACCCACCCTTTAGAAATTTATAAATGTTAATAAGATCACCGCTCAATCTCCTCTTCTCCAGACTAAACAACCCCAGTTCCCGCAGCCTTTCCTCGTATGAAAGATGTTCCAGTCCCCTGATCATCTTGCTGGCCCTGCTGAGGAGCCGAGAACGGGACACAGGACTCCAGATGAGGCCTCACCAGGGCAGAGTAGAGGGGGAGAAGAACAATCTTTAAGGCTTTCAACCCAAACTATTCTATGATTCTATGATTCTATGATTCCATGATTCCATATTAAGACTAATAAAAGCGTTACTGATCTTAAGGGATGTGTCTTTAAACTGTCCTGTCACTCTGGAGAAAAAGCATGGACATTGATTGGGTAGTGAATGTAACTGGATACTCTACTAGACCTAGAAATTTGTTTTAGTCAGATTTATGACCTAAGCCTCTTTGATTTTTTTTTTACACCATTTAAGTGACAAATTCTGACATCACTGTGGTTAGTTTTACCAAGAATTTTATTATCCAAATTTCAATTAATTTCTTTATTTGAACCAATAGGTCAAATCACCATCAATTTAGAAACTTTATTTTAAAATATATTTATAAGGTTAAAACTATTCATGTCCTGTTTATACTTTTTTATTAAAGTGATGATGATGTATTTTATATAAAAAAACTTTATGATGATCAAAATTATTACAAATGCTTAAAACACTGCTTCACTTACCTCTTATAAGCAATTCTCCAAGTCAGATTACTCAAGTGTCTTATTCAATAGTTAAATACCACAAAGTAAAACAAACTCCAAGCTGAGAGCCTCCTGGTTTATGCCAAAAGCAAGGAGTTTACAGGCTCACTTGAGGCTTAAATTTCAAGGCTTACTTGAAATAACGATAAATAATTCTTTCAAGTTAATTCACTTTATAGGTGGCTAAATGACCTGTAGCTATTTTGAAGAAGATAAATGGTAACTAAGGAATTACCTCACATAGCTCTCCATAAATGTAACAGTGAAACATATGCTTTAATATACTGGTGACTGCTGCTCTTGCCTAGTGGTAGGGCTTAATGTGGTTAGACCAAGTTTTGAATAACTTGATCAAAGTTTTGAATAATTCAATCAAAAATGGAGGCTGTCAGGTAGGATGGATCATAATTCAGGCACCTCCAATGCCTACTACTTCTTTTCTTTCTGTTCAGATCTAATAAGTTATAGCAGTACAAGAACTATATTCTTTGTGCTCCTCAAAAACACCACATAAGTGCTCCTCTGGCAACCAACTGTCCAACTTTGTGATTTCTGGGTGTCCTGCAGGATTTCAGTTACCTGCTTGGACAGGAAAGCTGATGGCTCTTGCCGAGGTATTCAGGAATAGAGTGTTTTTGAATAATTTGGGTCTTATACCCTTATTAGTTCATTTCTGAGTGCAAATCGAATATAGGAAGTCACCAGATTAATATGAGAGTGTTGGAGACTGACTTTGCCTGACTGGCAGGAGTTACACAAAATAAGGCAGAATTAGCAGACAGAACTAGACATCTGGGACTGAATTTAAAGAGCTACTCAAATTACTTTGCAAATGCAAACTACAGTTTTTTAGTAATTATTTGCTAATGTGCCTTTTACCAGGCTTTGCCTCCTCAGCTGTAACATCTAAAAAAAGTGAAACTCCTAATCATAGGAGCTGTCAAAGGAATACAGGAAGGGAAAGAGCATTTTCACACTTCAGGCAGCTGATTGCTGTCCTGGAAATCCTGCCTCTGACACAGCTTTGCCTCAATTGCTCCCTTCCTTATTATCCTAGTTCTCATGAGATATGTAATACTGGCCTGACAAGAGTGACAAGCTCTTGTCCTGGCTGCCTCTGAAGCCACTGCAAGCTCCTATGGAATATATCAAATCATGTATACTGTGATGTAGCTTGAAAAAAAGACCAGTCCTGAGGCATTTGAAATCAAACATCTGAAATTACTGGCCATATTTGATCATCCTTTCTCTCTATCTCTCTCCCTTTTTTATTAAATCAGGCTAATGCCACTCATTTTAGAGATAAGTTGAAGATACAATCATTATTGTCTGTAAAGTTCTGGAACACTATGTTTTACATCCATAATATCTTGGCAACATCCATAAGAAAATTAATCCACGTGTAGCAGGGCTTGCTATTGTGTCATCAATTATGTTTGTGCTTGCACAGTGCATGGGGAAGAAAAACAGGACTGGTGTAAGACCTCCTTGTTCAATGTACATTGACCAGGGTGCGTATGTGTTCACTGCCTGGGGACTAAAGTTGCAGAGGCACCTTCACTGTGGTCATACTGTGGATTCTAGCTCTGCCATGTTATTTCTGGTCTCATACTATGCTCCCTCTTACCTTCACAGGCATGCATGTGCTTACCTAGGTGTCCAGCCATGGATATACTAATGGACTTGAGAAGCTTGCAAATTTAAATTTTAGATCTCAGAAGAAAAAATCTGAAAAATAAACAACCAACCTTTGAGATCTTAGTGACCTTTGGTCATTCACAGTTTACTCCTCTCCCTCTGTAAGTTTTCCCTCATCTCCTTCTTACTAATTTTCATCATTATCTTCTCCTTTTATGCTAATTTTCCCATCCTTCTAGTATGTCATTTTCCCCGTCTCTTCTTTATTTCCTGCAACGTAACCGTTGCCCCATGCCTTCCTCTATTAGTTTTCTTCATTTTTATCCTCCCTCAACTCACATTTATGTTTCTTCCTAGCTCTTATATTCTTCTTCTGCAACAAAGATGGGACATTAAAAGCTAGGAGAAAGATTTCTCTTCCTTTCACATCAGCTCTACAACACCAATAACACTAACAAGAAATAACTACAGGGAAAAGAGTTTGTCCACTTTCCACGGGGTTGGAACACTTTCACTGCAGGAAGAAAGTCTTTAGAACCGAGTAACTCACTTTTTATTGTGCAAATGCAAATGGCAATATTCAGAGACTCATACCTCAGATTGGTGGGGATGGTAGCAAAAAGCAAACTACAAATTCTACAAATTATCCTTTCTCCAAAATTAAAATCTTTAAGTCAAAATCTGGGTTGTACTAAGTTTTCCTGATGAGAGACTTTGCTAAATATTAGCATAGACAAAATTTCTCCCTTTCCTCTATGACTTAGGAACTTGTAGTCTGAATTTTCAGATCTGTTGTTGTTTCTGACAATTTGATACTGAAGATGCACATATTGATAAAGATGGGCAGTTTGGAAAAGACAGAGAAAATAGAAGATCAGCTCAGATCGTCTTACTGATTTTGGACAGAACATCAGCACGTGTGTAAGTGTTCGTAATTTATATTGAATATATACATACCCTAAAGGCTCCCCTAAAGGTTAGGGTGATAAAGAAACTGTCTGTCATTGGCATCTTCTGTGTTGTATTATTCCAGCAGAGACATTCTGAAATTAAATAAGATAAGCAAGAGCATCAAGGGTGAAGAAATCTCTCATAGTACTGCAGAAGCTTGGAATAACAGGCAACAAATCCAGAAGCATCAGAGGTTAATATTCTCTAATACCTATAGTTGCCTCTCTTCCCCAAATAATAAAACTTCACAAAAATTGACAAAGTTTCAGAAATATGAATGTGTTAAGCAGAAAACCCAAACAGTTTGACAAATATGCATTAAGGAAGAAAAAAAATGAAACTACATGGAAAGGCTTTGATAAAGAAAACAATTTTACAACAGTAAGCACAGAAATACCAATGAATAGAAAATGGTGAAAAAAGAGTGAAAATTTCATTCAAAAATGAAAAGTTACAATGCAAAACAATACGTGCAAGCAAAGATGCTGTGGAGAAGGAAGACACAAATCCAGATTGAAAAACAGTATAAGACAGTAAATATCCACTGATCCTTGGTTTATAAATTTCTATCTAAAGTCTAGCTCAAAAGAGCTTAAGCTACTGACTGTCCTAGAATCCAATGTTTTTTATTAAATCAAAAGCAACACTCTAATAGACATTTGAAATGCTGGAAATGGTCTCTTAAGGATACTTTTAATACAAGTTCCTACAACAATGTATCTCAAGTGTCCTGTACTCTGTTCCTGGCCTTTCAGGAACTCTTTCCTTGCTTTCTCTCTTCCCTTATTTTTTCATGCGTTTGAGAAAGACTTGTCCTTGGATAAATTCTCTTGTGTTCTCCAAAGCCCATCTGAGTTTTTGAAAGACCGTGAAGAATATATCATGTAAAATATGAAGTGTTCTCTCTCAGCAACAAAGGAAAGAGTGGTTTCATTTGGTTTTTGTTTAACTGCTTCTGCAGTAGTTGGCATGAAGTCTTCCTTCTGGGAAAGGTGTCGTGATTAATATGTTTGTTAGTTACATGCATTCTAGAAGACACAGAAATATGTTGTCAATTATTGCAAGTATGTATTGCAAACACAAGAGCATCATTACTGTTGGTGTTTGATCTCTGCTAATTGCTTCATAATTTTCAGATGCTCACTGCCTTTTAGAAAGACATAATTCTGAAAACTAGAAAAAAATATTTAGATGAGCTAGCCTGGAATACTCTGACTAGTGATTTGGAAGAAGTTCTCCAAATGCTACACACAGTTTTGAGACTATTCAGTTCCTATATATCTGCAAGGCTGGAGGCTTATAATGAGTCAACCAGAGATGTGAGTCAGGAAAATGTGAAGACTCTCTGAGAGATTCTGTTTGAAATAAACCAAACCTTTCTGGCTGTAGGAAACCTTTTTCAGACACAAAGCAGCACCCATGTGTATTTTCTCAGACCTAATAAAAAACTGCAGCAGCTGAAATGGAGTGTGGTGGTTCACAGACAGAAGAGAACCAGTGAAGGTTCCAGCCACATGGAGGTGGAAAATCTTAGGGCAGAAGGGCTGAGGGTGGTGGTACGTGTTGCAACAAACCTGAGGGGACTAAGTGGATCATGTAGGAAAGGAAGAGGCTTAGAAGCCCTGGATAAGCACACTTAACATGTGCTCATCAGTTTCACATCAGTGAGTCCAGCCTTTGAAGTAAGTGGAATACTACTGGAAGATGGAAGCCCTTTGCTGGTGTGTGCTCGCAATTCTGTGTTTTGGGAAATAAATACAAGCTCTGGGAAAGAGGTCCTTAATCAAGCACACCCCTAGCAGTGCTGCCTTTTCATTCCTGAGATGTTCTGTTCAATTATTTTACTCTTCCTTCTTAAAGTATTTTTCCCTCTTAGCCTTTACTTCTGCAACAAGATTAACATTACAACTTGTCAGAGAAAAAAAAGAGGTTTTTAGATGTCTCAGCTTTAAGTATAAAGTAGATGATTTTCTATGACAAAAGGAGAAAAGATCCCCAGGACAAAAGCATCTTATAATCCTCTCCTCCTCCTTGTGTCACCATCTCTGGATGCAAATGTTGTGCAGCATGATGGCGCAGGGTAGTACCAAAGCCTGCAGAAAAGGGAGAGGACACAAAATACAAGTCCCATCAGCCTTATTTAGTTGATAACAGCAGCAAGAGTGCACACAAGGCAAACCCACTGCCTTAGACATGTAGCGTAGGCACTTTTCATGCCACTCTACCACTCCTGTGACTTGAGGGAAGACACGGGCTTTTTGGATAAGGTTTAGGAATATTACAGTGACACACTCTGCCCTTGTGCTGCCTCTGATGTAACTGAGGTAGAGTAGTAGGATGATTATAGGTAAGCAATAACAAGTCTCACAAGTCCAGATGTCTGAGTCCATAGATTTCCAGGGCCTAACCCTCCTTTCCTTCTTTGTGGCTGAATGTGCTTATTTTGGCACTGATGCTGGCAAGCCCCCTTATGCTGGCTGAGTGCTCAGGATAAATATTTCAGATGAGTCAGATAAGGTAGGTGGACACACATGGATGTCATAGGAGACTGAAAAGGGGAAATAAAACTTTCAGCCTGATAACTGATGTCAAACATCTATGTGACAACTTCAAAAAGTGCTCACATTTTGGAGGCCCTTTGACAAAAGTGACTCCTCTTTTTACTTCATTCTTACTTTTCCACTGGGATTAGGTCAGAAAAAGATGAGCTCCTTTTCTTCACACAGCTCTTTGACACTCCAAGGGACATGCACTCAGCATGCTGCTGAGCAGCTCCTCTGAGACAGCTGTCAGCCCAGATAGATTGTGGACTTCAAGACCAAACCACAAGGAGTTCATTCAGAGGCAAGACCTTAGGCACTTGCATTGCATTGCAATGGCATGGTCTGGGTACTTTGAGATAAGAAGGGCTGCTAAACAGTTGAGAGTATTTTCTGGTTATGGCTTTTGATTGCCTTCTACTTAGAAGACTGGGAGAAATGGGAGAATGAAAGATAACCTAATTCAGGTTAGAGATATAAAACATAAAATCCTCCAGTGCCTCTCAGATCCATGAAGGTAAGCCATCCTCAGAAAAACATCTTGTTCCAGAAGTACTGGAACTATTGAATCCAGATTTCCCACAGGTTTGTGTCCTGTGAGTTAACTGATTTGTGTGGTCTATGAAGATGTATGCTTTTTGGGTGGCTGGAGAACATGTGAGGTCTCTCTCTGCCTGGATTTGTTGCTTTCTCATAAGGTGTGCTCACACTGTGATTTGTCCAATTCTGGGCAACAAATTTTGGGACAACAGTCTTTAGTCAGTAGTTTATTGTTAGACACTTCTGAGGATGTATCTTTGATGGTCAGCCAATTCAAAAGTTGTTCAAAAGGATGGAATACAAACATCACAAGTCGTGTTTCCATGGGAAAACTATTGTTCTCCTTCTGCCTTCTGCTCCACACTTTCTCCTGTCTTCCATGATCCTGCCACCTTTGTCTCTTCTCTGCACTGGATGCACTCTGTGGTCTGTAGGGAGGCAACTTCAGTCCTGGTTTATTCCATCATTTTCGGTGAACCTGCCCTGCTCAGCTATTACCACCTTCATCCTTGTGTGTCATATAACCTCATCTCAGCAAAGAACTAAGTTCAGGAACAATTCACCTGCTACTAAAAGAAGCAGCCCCTTTGGAAGGTCTGTTAGGTTTAGCTGTGTTTAGCCATAACCTTTTCTCCTCTGCAGCTAAGAAGAAAGCAATTTGCTGTGTAGTCCGGGATCAGACTTTGACAATTGGAACCATTGAATTTAATATCCTTATTAACAAAATGAAAACATGATCAATTGTAATTTAATGTTGATTAATAACATGGAGTATGGTATGTGTTAGATAAGAACGAATGCACCCCTATTCTCCATGCACATGTTTGCCCAACAGCATGACGACTGTCAGTTCTGCTGTGGAGTTACAAGGACAGCATATACCAGAATACAGATTTTATGAATCTTGTATCCCAACAAGGCTGAAAGGTCTCCTTTGAGAGATATTTCCAACTGACATACCAAGCACTGTCAGATTTTCATACTATGTATTGGATACTCACAAAAATAGCTGCAATGTTGATATGTTTCTCCTTTATGACCTCTGAGTTAACTGCTCTACTCTAGTTACATTCAAGCCCTTTGAAGGTGTATTGAGGTTTTTTTGACATTGCATTTATTTTCATTTCAGTGTTAAATAATACTGTCTGACTAGGTTATTTCACATTTTCTGTTTTTAAGGAATACTGTCTTTGCAGAAATACTGGCAATTCCCTCAATCAAAGCCAGCTGACAGACAGAATTTGCAACCTTTTTAAAGCTCAACAGTGTAAGAATATTTCTGGTTTGCTTTGAAAGAAAGGTAGCTATGACATTTTCAATTTTAAAAAAATCACAATTTTAGCTTTTCAATTTGCCAAAAGCAACAGGGAGCCCTGGACTGCCCAAAACTCCCAGGGACCCAGTGATTCTCAGGGTTTTCTGTGGTGTACTGCCCTGATTGAGTCCTGTATCCCACATGGTGTCCAAAAACTGCTGCTGAGGGTTAGGAAAGTGAGGCAGGCTTCAGAGGAGCCACCTCAAATTCCCTCAAAACTGAGATCTTGGTGCAGAATAGTTTTGAGTTTGGCATACCAACAGTTGCAGAATTGAACCAGTTCAATCATCCAGTCTCCCACTCGTCCCTTCAACTTCCCAGCAACGCTCCCCTGCTCCATGTTCCAGGGTCCGATTCCCCTCCTCTGACCCAAACCCGATAAAAACCTTCTTTTTCCTCTTATTAACGATCAAAATCTGAGCTCGGCAGGAGCGGGAAAGGGCTCCCGGGCTCCTCCTCATCCTGCCGTGCCTCCTCATCCTCGTACCTCTAGGTGGAGTAGGCGAGTTTCAGCAGCGAGCGGAGCCCGTGGCTTTGGGAAACTTCCCCGAGCAGAAGAGCCGGCGGGGAAGGAGAAGTTGTTGGGAACCCCTTCTGAGCCTGCGAAGGGAGCACAGGACCGGCAGCTGAGGGCTTTGGTGCGTTTGTGCTCCCTGGGACCGGGCTGGGGGACATTCATGATCAGCTCTGAGAGTGGAGGAGACGCGCGCTGGCTGTGCCCGAGCCTCGGCACCTGTGAGAGCCCGACCAAGGGGTTACCCCGAGCTCTGTACCTGCCCGAGGACCTCTTCTCCGGGCTTCGGCGCTGGTGAGCCCATCGGCACAAGGTAGGCTCATGTTTGCGAGTCTGTCGCCTCTCCCCACAGCCAGCGTGCCTCTGTCCCGGGGATATCACTGAGGGCTGTGGCTGGAAATCGTGGCATTTTGGGGCTTCGTTTGAACAGGATCTACTATTCAGTGAGTTTCTCTGCTCCTGACATTGAACTAAAGAACTGGGTTTTTTCTGCAAATGCTAGAAAGTAGTTACAGTTCCTGGTAGTATCTTTGACTGAAAGCTAAAGTTTCCTCACATCGAATACGATTTAGGCTTTTTTACTGTTAAAAGTACCGATCTTCTGACCAGTTCAAAAACTCTGGAGGATTCCACAGGTTTCTTTTTGTTTTGTTTTTGGTTTTTTGTTTTTTTTTAATTTGAATGGAAGTATCCATTTCTCCAGAGGACAGTGGAACTGCTGTTCTGGGTTACGTGTTAACATTGAAAACTAATTTGCCTGTACATTTCAGACTGCTATTATACTTTTGAAGTCACAACGCTGTAAGATATCGCAGCATCGTCAGTCTTGTGGCTGACTGCATATACATGTGAATACATGTTTGTAGCATGGCAATTTTTAATTTCCTTGCTTCCACAATCTCACTGTGAAAGGGTGCTCTGGGAGTGAGGTCTGGAGAGGAAAGTGAGCTGCTACTCGCACCAAGGAACGCCTGGGCAGCCAAGTACCATACACTGTAACCAAAGCTAGTGCTAGAATTGCTTTAAAGTGTCCAGCTTGGTTATCTTTGGGGAAGCAGAGAGCTTGGCCAGCACTGCAAAACCTACTCCAACCATTGAAGTGGACAGTGTAAGCCTTACACCTCTATGAAGACTGGCGCTGGTACTAAGCTGGGTGTTTTTACCTGGTGCTGCCATTGCTGCAGCACTGATACTATGGATTAGAAAAGGTGTAGCTCGACACTTGTATGCCTCAGAGAAAAAGTGTTTCAATTTTTGCGGCCGGTGGAGCTTTACATATTACATGAAAGGGCACTGAATAGTGTTTCGCATCTGTCCCCTGTGGGATGACAGGTGAGATCTTCATCTAGTGCCATGGAGTTCAGTGATTACTGCCTGTTTGGGGTACCACCCAAAACCTCTTTATATGCCTCAAGCTACGAGGAAATTTTTCACGCCTACAGCTGCTGTTTGTTGGAAGAGACAAATCCTATGGCTGCTGCTGCTGCTCCTCTACAGCAGAGGCTGGAGGTGATGTGGTACACTGCAGTTTCAAAGTGATAGGTCTTGAAACATTTTGGACAAATGGTGGAAATATCTCTTACCTCTATAAGAAAAATCACAGGAGAACGCAAATTTTTAAAGGAAATCAATGTGATTGTGCAAAGTCAAACCTCATAACTATGATCAGGATTACTCAGTTCTTTGTTCTTCTCTGTCAGAAATGTCTAAGATGTAGAAAGTGAAAGCGAAGAAAGTTTAGGCATCCTCTATCAAAGAGCAACAGCTGGTAAGAAAATAATTTTGAAATGAAATGAAATGAGAACAATCAAATGAAGGAAATGTATTATCTTTAGCAGGAGCCAGTTTGGTTCCACACTACTCAGTGAGAACATTTTCAGGTAAGCTCCCGCGAGTCCAGTTTCACTGGAGATGTCTGACAAGGGTGAAACTGTTAACAAAGCTTGGCCCAGCAATTTTGGTTGATATGGTATAGCATAGTTGTGTTGCTGTTTGCAGTAATGTAGTCTGACCACAACAAAGAGTTGAGATGAGAATATGCCCAGAAAAAAAAGGCAGAGTTTGGTTGGGTTTTTTTTTCCATTTTAATAGATAGATAGATAGATAGCTTTTACAGAAAGCTGCTGCCATAAATAGACTTCTTTTTCTCTGTTGCAGTTAGATGAAAAACATGTGATGATGTAATTTTTATCATCAGATCACGAGATAGTCTTTTTCAAGGGATCGTACTGAATCGTGTGCTGTAGAAATAATCTCACTGAAAAATGTTCAACTGAATGCAATTTTACCATAGAGGTGTTTAGAATTATCTCTGAAGATGGCTTCATCTGCAACATTTCAACTTTGCATGTAAGGGTAATATTTCTTGCAGGACCAGCATATTTTGACAGAGTCTACAGTTTTTAACTGAACCCATGTAGTTGAGCTAGATAAATGGTCCAAGTCTCAGCTTTCAAAAAATAGCAGCATAAACTTTTGAAGATAAGATTGATATTAAGATAATGTTTTTCTCATGTTGTCATCAGTGGAGGAATTCCCCTCTATATCCTCAACAGAGTTTGTTTCCTTTAACCATGCTAGGGATGGAACTGGGTTTCAAGATGGTATCTGCATTGCTTCTCTTCTCAGCTAAAGGGTAGATAAATTGCAACATGAGCTACTGCTTATAGCAGAACAACCCAAGAGGTTCCAGCATCACCACACCCTGTGTGAGTCATTTGTGAGGAGCTGGAGGTTGATCAGCCTTTCCATTCGCTTCTGTTAAAGGTATCCCATTTCTCCCTCTGGTTATTCTCTATACCAGGCCTTTTCTGCCTTCTGATGCCCTTCTGACCCTCAAGACTCACTATATATTTTATGAGGTATCCGTAAGGTAGCAGGTGATGCTTTTTACACAACAGCTCCTGGTGCAGCAGCTCTTGTTTGGGAAAACCGTTCCTTAATATGTAGAATTTTTCTGGTCAGTGTGTTGTTAGGGGAAGGAGTCTCTGCAAAAACAGAGACTCCTTCTTACTTTGTATATTCCAATATGCTACGTCCCTGTAAAGAATTAGATATTTCTCAAC
The DNA here is from genome assembly GCF_028858725.1 of Colius striatus. Classification (NCBI taxonomy): domain Eukaryota; kingdom Metazoa; phylum Chordata; class Aves; order Coliiformes; family Coliidae; genus Colius; species Colius striatus. The sequence continues at coordinate 62,198,018 of NC_084759.1, forward strand.
AAGGACAGAATTGTGACATTTATGACTGTCCACCTTGGCAAGTATTATTGACCTGTGCCAATAGTCATCGTGTGAGAAAAGTGCTTGGCCATACTCTTCTGAGAAAACTAAGACCCTGGCTTCATACGGCAGGAGACTAGGACATCCAAATGTTATTTGGAAGCTAAGTAACTTGTTCTTTAATTTGTCACTCATCCAATTCTCTAACAAACAAAGTGAGATCCTGGGCCCATGCTGTCAATGGCACAGCTCCCACAAGGGTGACGGGCCCAACTCTTGCTGGCTCTGTGGCAACGGCTGATGATCAAACACTGCTCCCTGAACCATGTCTGCTTTGCACGCATTACTTCTGACTTGTCTTAGCTCAGATCTTTCCATTTCTTCCCACCAGGGAAATCAGAACAAAAGCAGAAATGAAGTTATTTTCAAATTCAGAAGGAGTCCATTAGAAACAAAAGATTAAAAGATAAACAAAGACTATTTTAAAGCATTATCTACTATTGTCTTTTGGAAAAGTTAAAGCTTTGCCAGTGAATCTTCAAATCTCTGTGGAGATCTCCTGATCTGATGCTAGCAAGTGTTAGTTTTGAACTGTCACAAGTGGCATTCTGTGAAGTTAATTCACAATGCTTGAGCTGAATCACTCACCATGAATCTAGCAACAGGTTTTACTTTACCACATTACCATAACATCTGACCATCTGCAGTGCAAAATCAAGAGCAAAATCTTTGGTGGATTTCATAGAGTTTCTGGCATTTATTCTTTTTCAGACTCTGTTCTGCAGAGCTGAGCTTTTTCTGGACCCAGTGCCTTAAATTCTACTAATTTCCTTTTTCAGAGGGAAAGACTGTTAAGATTTTATGTGGCAAAAGGGACTGCCAGAGCTGTGTCGGTTTTCTAGCAGAAATGCTTTTTCAGGAGATTTACATTGCTTCATTCCCTGCCCCACAAGAAACTTCTCCAAGAGTTGGTGGTACCTCAGCTGACCCTTGCCTGACCTGCTTTGCAAAGAGGCTGGGATGGTCTTGATGCACCAACTGTCTAGGGCCCTGCTCTGTTAATAAACATGTGTGGGATAAACTGATAGAGGAATATTACTTGGGTACAATCAATGACCCGAAAAAAAGCTGACGCTTAGCTCAGCTACACGTGTGGCATCCTGAAATATTGATAGACCTGAGACGTATTTGATCTTAAAAGACAAGATCAACCAACCTAGTTGCAAACCTCCAGCATCCAACTCTTCTCAACCAATCTTCAATGAGATGTTTGCTTCCCTACTGGAGCCTGGCATAGAAAGATGTTTGAGCTCCAGTTTCTCACTGTCTTTGTCTCTGCTGTGCAAATGCTGATGGAAGTACATCCCCTGCAGATTGTGTTAATGAGCCTCTGGATAATTAGACTTTATGGCTAGGACATGGTGCTGCAAAACTTGGCTGAATACAAGTCCAAGAGAGCTCTTTGGTAAAAATGAACTCTGGAAAGATTCACTTCTTTCCCCCATCTCCGTGTATGAAGCTCTGTTAGACCAGCCTTTATTCTCTTTTCAGCAATGTAACAGGCTGGGGACCAAAGCAGAAACATATGGCCAAGAACTGAGAGAGCTTTTAATTCTGACAGCGCATCTTTTGGATATATCACGAATTAAAACTACTGAAGTGCCAGTTAAGCAGGATACAATTATTTGCAGATTCAGTGTCAGGTTTTTTCTTTCCATTTTAAGCAAGAACCATTTTAATAGCTCACAATTAGATATTTATAATTATCCAAGCTAGAAGGATTCATTCCTGTGACATGCTTCATTTTTCTTTCACAACTGTATACACACTGTATGGCTTGAGTGAAAGACTGGGGGGAGGGAAAGGGGGAAGAGATCTGTAAACTCTTAGCTGATAAATTGAGACTTTACAGAAATTGGATTCTGTGACTGAAAAGAAGGAGACAAAAAGGCCCTTTGCATCCAGATCATACATCTTGAAAGAGGAAAAACTGGGACTACAAAAATATGAGGAACAGATAAGATCAAAGGCTAAAAATGGCAGAATCTGTTGAACTACCTGGTGCTAGCTTATAGCCTGCTTTAGTTAAGAACTCTGACACAAACAGCATCCTCAAACATTAGACTTCAGTTTAGCACTTATAACAAAAGGGAGTTTGATATTACCATCCTAAAGTTTCTCGACCTATCAGAGTCAAGAAAAAAAATTGCAATAGACTTAAGAGGAATGAAGTTTGGTCAGTGCTCAGCATAGTTTAATACTCTCTCTGAAGAGGAGTTGCAAAAGAAAGAAATCCAATTAATGATAACGACAACAAAAACCAACCAACCAAACAAACAAAAACCCAACAAAAAAAACCCAAGAAAAGGCTGGGGACATGTCACTTGATGTTGCCATTTCTTTGCTCGGTGAGTAGCTGATGACAACATGTCACACAAGCTAGACGCTTGTGTATTTCCAAAAATAGGAGGGAGCACTCTGTGGGCTAACACCTGTCCCGTGGCCCATGATGAGGGGTCAGGCAAAGCAGCACGACCTTCAGCTGGCCACCCCCTTTCTTTCTGCAGTTCTTTCCACCTGCACAGCAGGCAGGCATGGCTGGGTGGCTGGCCGATTTGCCTCCAAGCAGCGGGAGTTCATGGGCTGGCGCATCCGCGTGACTTCACTTCTCCTGGTGTGAAGTCTGACAGTCTGAAACTGGATTCATGAAGCGTGCAGTTGTGCTGGCTGCAGGAGGGCAGTAATTTCCAAGAGAGGGGCAGAGCACACAGCTGAGGGCAGTAACTATCTCAGCTGTCACCGTTTGATCCATCACCAAGTCTGAGTGTCAGCACACTCCAAGAGAGACAAAAGTGGAACCAAGCATCCAAGCATTGTAGGGCACAGATTTATTTCATTACATTCAAATACTTCCCTGGGATGAGCTTTGTCTCTTTAATTTTTCCCCACAGAAAAAGCATGTGCTAACATATTGCCAATTGGAGAGGTATGTTTTTGTGTACATGTGTAGATCCAGTTGGTTTCTTTAGGATGTACAATACAAAGGAAAAACCCATTGTTCTTTCCTTGCTCTCGGTTTTCGAAAATTACCGGTTCTCATAAGCAGACCAAAACAGATAACAGATGGCATTTGCTAGCAACAAGGAAACCTAGATGCAAATACGGTACAGTATATAGAGAAAATCTCTGATGTGGCAGAGTTATGTTTTCTCTCATGGTTTCTAACTAGTTGTGAGAAAAATCCAGCTCTAGTAGTTTTTGCTATTTAATTGGATGTGAAAGGTGCAAATAATTCAGCTGGCAAACAAATGCCAAAATTGTTAATAAATAAATAAGTGAAGGAGCCTACAGGAGCTCAATTCACCTTCTAGTGAAGTTAAGAGAAGACTCTCCAGTCGTGCAGCAGCTATTCAAATGGGAACTGCAGACCCATTTCTGACTTTATCCAAGGTTCAGATGTAGACATGGTACACTAAAAAAGAGAAATAAAAGGTGCTTGTCCATAAATGCTTTCCTGGCCCCAGTAAGGAGCCATTGATTTTCATAGACATCAAAGTTGAGTGCTGTGTGGGGTCACTCAGGGAAGGCAGCAGGTCTGGCATGTCAGCCACATGGACCCCAAGCAGCTCCTGTGTCCCTGCACCACTCAACCTGGAGATCTTTACAATGATCCAGGAGCCACAGCTGGGCTGAACTATAGGGGTTTGTCCATAGCTGTTCAGCACAGGTTTCCAAAAGCCTGTATAAGGTTGTTTTAAATTTAGCTTAGGTAGAAGTCAGACTAAACAAACAAAGTTATCTCTGGTGTGAGTCCCTCTGTATGGGGAAACACCAGGGACACTCTGAGGAGGCAGGGCAACAGTGCCCTCAGGGGTACAGCACACAAGTGAGGCACTTCCACATATAGATGAGACATCTGGTTGCAGTTTGATGAGTGTACATATTTTCCACTCACTCCTGCCCACAATGTCACCTCTGCATCAGCTTTTAAATTCCAGCCTCCAGAGCAGGCAAAGACAGCACCAGTTTTAAAAATACTGAAGTCCCAGCAGCTTCTCTTTCTGCCGAGAGTGAAACTCTTCTTGTAGTGAATGGATATTGGATCGATCCCCATGAGTGAATAGAGGTCCGAGCAGCTGGAAAGTTGAGGTCCGATGTCTTGGTTGAGTGAGACTACAATTGCGTATTTTCTTCCTGCAGTGATGGGTGCTTGCCAAATTCCCAGTGTAACACAGAGCACTTGCTTCTTGTGCTACAGAACCATAAGATATCAGGCCTTCTGTGTAAGGCAAGACAAAAAATCATACTCAAAATGACAGAGTGATTTCTAATATTCACTTTATTTGCCTCTACCATCAGTGCTTGTACAGGCAGATCCGTGACAGTGAGTGCAGCCTTACCTCATTGGTAGAAGGATGTGGTTAAATGCTCACTGGTTTTGTTTTTTTCCCTCTAGAAAATGAGTATATTGCTGTGATGCCAGTCAAATACTGGCAGAAATTTCAGAGAGCCTGTGCAGCTCATTCATTTGCTGATGCTTGGATGTGCCCATCCCATACCTTTGCTGATAAAATACCTTTTCTCTAGTTCTTCTCCCATACTGAATCTATGCCTATAGAGAGTATTAGAGCATCAACAGTTTTTCTTATCATACGAGAAGTGCTTAAAATACAATTTTTCTTTGAAGTACTTCTTAACGTTCCTTTTGCATTCACATAAAGCTGTCACAGAGTTCACTGAGGTTTGCCCATGGAAGGAGCAAAGGCTTTGTCCCCTTGGGAGTACTCAAAGCCATTTTCTAGTAATTTGTCTGCTAAGATGACAGATTTCCTTATTATAGCACTGAAAACAGGAACTTCGCTGTCTTCTGACAGAAATTACTTTACATATTTTATGAAGCTGAGCCAAAGGCACTGCTCTTGTTAGCTGGAGTTGGTGGCTGTTTGGTTGGTCTGGACATGAGAATTATCTACTTCCCCTTCCTCTTTTTTGTTTTTGTTAATGAAGGCTTTATACCTGACTAAAATACATAGCTGTATTTTTCCCTTCGGGTCATGTTATCGGAAGCTTTGAGTTGGGGGTGGGAGTAAAAAAGTTCACTTAGTAAGTAAGATTAAAGCAATTAAAGGCTAAGGCTCATATTTAATTTTCCCTCATAGATGCAATTTTTCATACAGTGACAGCATCAAAACCTTTTCAAGTTTTATAGCTATTTCACATTTGGCAGAAACAACAGGAAACCATCTGTAGCAAAGCAGGACTGTTGTAAGCGTAATATTCAGTAATGAAAAAAAGATTAAAAGAAAACACTGTTATCTTTACGTGAGAGCTTTGAAGGCGCAAGGGGCAGGATGCTTGTGTTTGCCCATCTATCTACGAGCATCGTAAAAATTTTCTAGATGAGGCAACCATGTAGAAAGTTGATTATTTCAGCAGAAGGAAGAAGTCCAATAGGAAATTTGAGGTTTTGTTTCTTATTCAGAGTTCCACAATGACTGTAAAAATGCTGGTGCAGATGAAGCTGTATATGACTGGTAGATGTATATTGTGACTTAGATGTCAGAGCCTATAAGCAATATGCACAACTTCAAATAGTGTCAGATTGTCCCACAGAAGGCAAATCGGCTTCTCATGTTCTTAACCTTTAACTCCGTATTTTAAAGTCTTTTCTGGACCAGGGAAATGAAAGTAAATTGTAGGAATTCATATGGCTCATATTTCCCTCTGTTCCTTTATGGCAAATTGTATTTGCTCTTGCTATGCTGTGTCCTATGTGCTGGAAAGGAGACATCCAGACTGAACGAGTGCAGGTTCATTTATTGGTTGCAGGTGAAAAATACTTTTTGCTCCAACTTTGCTAACTGAGGTGTCGCATCCAGACGCTGCAGTTTTAGGAATGCTCATGGTAGTCACTGAATAACTCTTTTTAAAGACTATGACAAGTCCTGTAAATTTGTTACAGTACTATAAGTATAATCAAATTTCTGGTCATGCCAAAATACTCATCAGTATTTCTATTCAAGTAAGGGAAAAACCCCCATTTTTTCAGGCGTGCCCTAACATTTGACCTCAAAATACATTGAAATTTCGACTAGTGAATGGGAGGCAAATCGATCCGTTTGCAATATCTTTGTCACTGACAGTGTTTCACGTATTAATAATCAGACCTAGTTTTAAGATAGCACTTCGCTGCACTAAAGTCAAAATATGTCAGGGAACTGCAATATCTTCTTGTAATTAATGTCTTAAATTATAGCTAGACACCCTGTTTTTCCAGTTTTCGAGGCAAGTTGTGAAGGCTTTTTTTTTCAAGTGCTGAGCTGATGAGACATTAAAGGTTTCATTTTCAAATAGTTTGGCTGTTGGGTTGCTCCTTTCACTCACACCTGCCCCTTGACTTAGAAATCCTCTCCGCCTCTTCAGCATCAAACAACTGAATTTACATAGGCACAAAGACAGTGTGGAAGGCCAGCAGCTCACGCAGTCATTAAGATGGGAATGCAAGAAGAGCAAAGCAGCACAATGGTAAGAGACATATCACAACATTCTACCTTTCTTCGTGGCTGACTAACCAGGGCTTTCCCACAGGAGGGAATGGTGCTGAGGATACTGCAGGATTAGCAGATGCATGTAGGGCTGCTGGCAATGACTAAGCCAGTAACAGCAAGCAAGCTGAAGTTCTAGACATTAGTCAGGTTTTGAGCTTGTGGTTTGTAGCATCTCAAAAAGCTTTGTACGGCATCACCATAGAAGTCTGTGTCTGCAAAGTGATGGGCTTACAGCTGGTATAGCAACTGGCTGCTTTGGAAGAGAATGCTTGCTTTCAGCCAAACATAGTCAAGCTTAGCTCCACGCATTGCTCATCCATAGCACATCCTTGGTTGCCCCTCTTGTGTTATTTTAACGCCTTTCCAAAGCACTCTGGCTTATTAATTCAGTAAGTTCTTCCTAATTAAGCGGTGTGGCAAAGTTATTTCTTAAAGAATTTGTGACAAAAATAAGGAGAAAAAAAGGTGGAATGTTATATATGCTTACTACCTAAAGTTAGTAATTTTTTTTGTATGCATGCATGGTTTCTTTTTCTGGAATTCTGAAACACAGAAGTAAAGAAAATGAGAGGGGAAGTATGGTGTCTGGATTTGGTTTGTTCCTTCAGAACTTTCTGTTCATCCCTTTTAAAACAAGTTTGGTGGAAAGACTTGAGATGCTTCCTCAATCCTGATGTCGTGTTTTTACCATTGCATTTAACAAACTTTGGATGTTGTATTTTTATTTGCTGTTATCTGTGCCTATAACTGAACTGGACAAGAATGTAAAGAAAAGGTACAATTGCTGCATGAGCTACCAGAACTGTATTAGTTTAATTAAAATGGATGAAGGGGAAAGGTATCTGTTGTTCCCCTTGCAAAGCCAAGCGCAAAAGCAGTGCTATCAGCTTGGGTTCCCCAGAAATACATACAGAAGCAAAGCTGCAGCCTGTGGTATTTTCCCTATCATTAGGGATAGTAGCTGGATTAATTGAACAAGTGTTGCACACAAATGTTTGCTTAGTTTCATACACATGTAATTTTTTTCAGAACATATGGAAGATCATAAAGAGTCATGTTTAATGTTCAAATATTTTTCATCTGGAGTTTTCACCCTTTTTCATATATACAAATTCAAGATTTCTGCTTAATCACAGAAGAGCAATTGGTGATGGGTTTTTGGAAAGTGTAGCAGGCACTTTCTGCATCTTAGATTCAAGAGCACTCTGAGGCAGGAAGCAGATACCTTCTGTCAGATTGCCTTCATGGATTTAATCCCATGGAGGAACTTGGACATCTAGCAGACCTGACACTTCACATGCTAAGTCTAAAATCTAGATCCTAGGAAACTTTCCTTGCCTGCCCCTTCACCCCAGAGGTACCTACATTCCTTAACACCCACGTTTACCTCCATTGAGTTCTTTGCATGCCTGAACGTGTGCTTCTGGACATGCTTTACCTGGCGTGGCCTGTGCTGGATGAACAGAGCAACACTCCACATCTAAGTCCTGCTGAAGAGAATGTCCACACATTTACATTTAGTCCATGCTTAGGGACCTCAGGTGGGACATTTGGATTTGATTTGCTTCTCACTGGGGAGATTCTAGTGTTTTCTCCCACAACTGTGACTCCAGCTCTTGTGAACAGAGGTCTGTCCACCCCTTTTCTTTTTTTTTAACTGCTGTACTTTCCTAGGTGGAAGTGTTTATTTGGAGAGCAAAAGAAAAATAATGATGCAGCCTGGTGGCCAGGGCACTTGCCAGTGTGTGTGGAGATGTAGACTCGTGGGAACGCTTTAAATTTTAGTCAGAGTAAGAACTAGAGTCCTGTTTCCAAAGCCTGTCCCAGGTGGTGCCCCAATTGCTAGATTTAGGAGTCATGTGCCTAAGTGAAAAAGAGAAAAAAACCTGCCTCATGCAAAGCAGAAAAACATCAACAGGAGGGAGCTAGACAGCCTTTTGAAGGAACCCCTGCAGCCAGGCTGCCCATCTGCAAGTTTGGGGACGTCCCCTCTCTGTGGAACCCACCCAGCCTGCTCTGAACCACCCAGGGGAAAGATTTCCAAACTGATATTCAGAGGGGGATGCTTTCTAAAGACAGACAGAGGCGTTTGGCCTGTGCTGCGCCATGGATGATGGAGTTATGAAGGGCATAAAGATGGAGCAGTGTCGGTGCTGTGTTTTGTGAGAGAGACGTGATCTGTAGGAGACATCTGTAGGCTGGATTTTAGGGGAGGCCTGGATGACTGGACAGCAAAGCCTTGCCACATTCCTTAGCCTTGCCAGTGTCATGGCTGAGGCATATCTGCTATCTTCTGAGCATTCATTTTGAGGTGTCTTGCTCTCCCCATGCTCTGTCTGTAGCAAGGATGCTGCCAGCTCCTGTGGATTCCATGGAGCACTGAGTCCATGATGACACTCCTCTTCTTGTGAAACTGGCCTGATCCCTGCTGAAGCAGGGGGCTTTCTCAGGCAAAATGTGCTAGAGATTGCCTCAGGCTAATTTAAGTGAGGGATGGCTAAGAGGCAAGTACCTCCAGGAGTACCACAATAGATGAAGGCTAATTTCTGATGGATCAGTGTCTTGTGGCTGATTGCCAGCTCCAACTGAAGCTCTCCCCACTGGGACATTTGCAAAGACCTTGCTACTATGTGCATTTGTCAGTGGCTCACAGGGCAGCCTTTTGCCTCAATGGAGCTCATCAAGTGCCCTGGCCCAGCCATCTGCATCATCAAGCCTTTGGGGACTGGGTTCTTCCCTGCACCATCCACGTGGCAGGACTGCTGGGAGAGGAGCTGGGAGGTGTACAAATGAGCCAGGAAGAGAAGGTGGGAAATTACATCATGCCCACACAAGCACCATTTGCTTTGTAATCCAGCTAAAACTTTGGGGAAATTGCTAAAATAAAAAAAGAAAAAAGGAAGCCCTCCTGCAAATATCCAGTAACCCCTATGGGTTTGATACTCTCTTGAAAGAGAGGAGTTCAAAGTTCAACTCCCCATTCCAAATTAAACAGAAGGAATATTTGATGTCCCATTTTACTCAACATGTCATACTATTCCACTAACAACTTACCTGTGATGACCATGTATTCCTCTGAAATGTGCTAACTATACCCTGTATGCAAGCCTTTCATGCTTACTAAGAAGTGTATCAATGGTTTTTAATCTGTTAGATTATCTATTCAGAGTGCAAGCAGAAAGCACAGCAGAAGGAGCAAGATGTTGGTGGAGGCAAAGTTCAGCAAAGGGGTAATAGGTGGTATGAACGTGGTCATCTTAGGTTTTCATTTCCAGGTTTTTGACTGCCTTTGAAGTAAAAATGATTTACAGGAACTGTGATATTTTCTGAACACTGAAGGTAGACTTCAAAAAGCCACTTTTATTGTAGACTACTTGGTTTTTATTTAGGAGGCTTTGCTAAATGTGCCGATACATTTTTCTCTTAGTAGGCCCACTGATTTCAGCTGGTGATGCTGCCCCACGAGCAGAGGCAGCATGATCTGGTCTTTATGTTTTGAATACTTAAGTTATTCCCTTTTGGAGACATTTGTTTTATTAGACAAACAAATTAGAGGAAGCCATTTTGTATGTTGCTGTATATAGCCATCTGTATATAGCTTTGTTTTCCTCCTACAAGAAGATATGTGTGGGAAATATGTATAGCAGCCTGAGCAAGGTAAATGGACAGAACTGGCTCCATGCAAACAGGAAAACTCAATCATTGTTTCCTTCAGGCTTTAAACTGACATCACTGTGAAGTGCCAAGAGATGAGGCGGTCTTATGACTTTTTTTCTACAGATTTGTATACCCAGTATGTCATGACGTGGCAACAAAAATGAAACTATTTTAATTGACATCTCATGTATGTGGGTTTCAGTCACTTTTCATTATATGGCAATAGAATTGTGCTGAAGGAGACTAATAAGTATGTTATTAATAACAAACAAAAGCGCTACCCTTTCCGTTGCACACTGGTGGGTTGAGCTTTGATGTAATTAAGCATAATGTAAAAATAACTCATCTGTCAATACCATCATTTATCATGAAAGGATGAACTCTCTGTAATGAGTAGTTTTAATTAACTGTCACTTGCTGTTGATCTGGAGATGGAGTACACACATTTGGCACTTAGGCGCATACATGAGCTTTTGGAGATGTCTTAGAAGGCAGAGCCAAGACAGACAAAAACTGACTCTGAAAGCAACCTGAGCATACATGTGAACACAAAACACTTGCTATCCATTGAAAGCTTTGTCTTTTAAACAAGCTTCCTGCTTGCATTCTTTTTTTTTGGAGAAGAATTAGCTTTCACTGTTCACCATTTAAACCACATCACTGAGACATGCCCCCAGGTCTCTGCACAGTGTGACATTTTAGACAAGCTGAAAAAGAAATGTAGTTCCTCAGTTGCTGTTGTGTACTTCATAGTTGTATCTTCCAGAAATGCTGTTCCTATAACCCTTTTGTTACTTCAAGCAAACAGTCATGGAAATAAATCATTTTCTGTCACAGGGTTTTTCTATAGAATACATTGCTACAGCTACAAGTGTGATTTTTCTGCCACTTACACGGGACAATGCATTTAGTCAGGCTAAGCTGTCTTCTTGTTTTCTAAGAGCTACCCAGACCAGGGCCTGGGGGACTTCCCTTAGCTCTTGGAGATGAGTGAGTGTGCCAAGAGGCAGCAGAGCTCTTCTCACAGCCTTCACAAGTTATAAATACGACTGTGTTGTTAGCTCTGCAAGATGATTCTGACATTACCCACCCCTTTGCAGGCAGAGGCTAACGAACATAAGCTGGAATACAAAAAGCTCAACTCAAACACAAGGAAAAACTTCTTTCCCGTGAGGATGAGGGAGCCCTGGCACAGGCTACCCAGGGAGAGTGTGGAGTCTCCTTCTCTGGAAGTTTCTAAACCCACTGGTATTCGTTCCTTCATGACCTGATCAAGGGGAAACTGCTTTAGCAAGGAGTTGGACTAGATGATTTCTAGAGATCCCTTCCAACTTCTACTCTTCTATGATTCTATGCACGATGCCACATTGCCCTGGTGGCAATGGGCCCCAAGCAGGTGAGGATGAGTTGCCTGGGATTTCACTCCAGGTAGGATTACTCTGATGTAGAGGCAGCACATGCCCAGTGTTGTTTTGCCACACTTTTAGAGGAGTTGAAGAGTTACGGAGAATGGCAGCAGGAAGCGCAAAGGGTCAGGATTGCAGCGCATATAAGGGTCAGAGGAAAGGATGCTCAAATCCTGTTTGGGCTCTCAGGTGTTTGAAGATGGATATGGGGATGCAAGGAGTGGCTGCAGGAACAACATAGGGTGCAGGCAGGGGGAATGGATACCTACTGCTTTCCAACTGCTGTTGCAGCTGGAGCTGAGCAAGGACAGACGGTGAGAGGGGAAATGCAGAGTTGAAGGGAAGAAGTTATCAGCATGACAAAGCCCATGTGTTGAGGAAGACACTGAATTTACACAAGGTAAAGGACTGAGTGAGGACAATAACAGCAAAAAAAGCAGGACAGGAGAAAGGTGTTATCTCTCTGGGGGCTGGAGAAGGAGTTACTGGGGAATCCAGGGCATTTGCCACTTAATTCATTGCTAGTGCTCTCATTAGGCCCTGATAGCATCTGTAACTGCTTCTTGAAAATCGCAAGTTATTTCCAATGGGCAGGCAGCAATGGAGCGACTGCCTAGAGCCACGTATTTCTGTTTCCCTTCTCTTGCAGCTCCCTGTGAGATAGGACAAGCTGAACTAGCCTTGCTTACACTTGGGTTTTTTTGTTGGGGCTTTTTTTTTTTTTTTTTTCAAAGCTTTGCTGTTTATTGCATTTGACTTTGGGTTCGAGCAGCATTCTGAAGTGTGCCGTCAAGGGCTGAAATGTCAGAATGAAATACTGAATGCTATTTCCTCAGATGCTCTGTGTCGGAAATTATGGAGGCTCCAGGCTAAATGTCCACAATGGATTCCCATGATTGCTGCTGTGGAGCCACACTCCATTTTTCAATACATCGGTCATGGATTGATGAAACTGTTTTCTCTGAGAACCTCCTGCTTACACCAGATCATCCCCCAAGGAAAAAAAAAAACCACAAAACAAACAACAAAACACCCTAAGCTTAGCCTGATGCTACAGCTTCACAGGCAGTTCTATCAGCTCAGTTCAGCTCGAGTGTAGATATTTCTCCTCCCATCCTAGTGGGCAGATGTTAAACATGTTGTACAGGCTCTCTTCCCATCCTTCCTTTTGCCCTATTTTAAATCTGCTACAAATTTAACCTGCCTTATTCAGAACTGTAATGGCATGAGGTTTATATGCTAGCTGGGACATGCAAGTACCTGGAGTCCTAGAAATGCTCATAATTTGCATTCTTAATAAAACATAATTTAAAAATCCTAAATATAGAAAGTGCAGTATAACTGACATGGATTAAACCAGCTCATTTTTCTCAGATCTCAAAATCTCAAACATTCCTTGAGATGGGGTCTGTGAGTCCAGAAGATTTTGGAAGAAGCCCAGTAAAGGCCTGCTTGAACTGCTTGAAAAAGGACAATCAGAAAACCAAATCTAGAGCTTTCTGTTGGGTCAAATTCAGAACACGTTGATGGGTCCTCCCACATGGCAGGGTCAATCTGTGATGCTAGAACAGCCCCTAAGAATCCTTAGCTTTATTGCTAGTCCACTGTTGTTTTCTGGTACCAGGATCAAAGATGAGCAATGTGAAATCTTTGAGTAGGACAATTTTTTTTTCTGATTTCAAATTTTATGTTAACCACATATACTGTCATTTTTCTTCCTTCTTTTCTCTATTAATGCAATTTCAGAGTATCTCTTTACAAATGTTTTTGAGTGACATGGATTAAAGCAGCGTTATTCCAAATGCAATGGGAATTCTTTACCTTGAAAAAAGCTCCTTAACTGGTTCTGCACCACAAATGGCATCCTTACACCCCAACTTTTATTGGGCCTTTGATGCTGACATAGACAATAAATATTTTTTGCAAATTGCCAGGAGTTATTCTGTCCCTGTGACAAACATTTTCTGCCCGTGTCACTTCAAAGACTTTAGTAATAAGTGCAACACCTGCTAATGCTAGAATTTCAGCAGCCTGAGCTCTGGGATATTCAGATGTGTTTCTCTGTGTCCTGAAACTGTCTTGAGCATTCTCTTCTTTACCTCCTATGTTTGCTTCATATATCTCAGTGCTCTATGGCTTTGCCTCCCACCAGACAAGTTCTGTGTAAAATTAAAAGCCCTTACTACCAAGGGTTTTCTTCTAGAGGAATTTAAGAGGCTGAATGGAAGTGTCTAACCATAGTTTGCTTGGGGAGAGAATGAGTATGCCTATAATGAGGAAACTAAGTTTGCCTCAGAAAACATGGGGACGACATGAGCTGATGTCGCAGTCCTCCTCTACATGTTCCACCAAGTCAAAAAGCTCCTTTCAGTCCTTCACAACCAGACAGCATGCTACTGTTTCCCTGGCTGTGGTGGTGGCTCAGGCATCCTGCCTGGTACCCAGTCCTGCAGTCTGGCTGTCGAAGGCAAGGGCAGCCTGTGCCAAAACACAGGTGCCCACACAGCCGGCCAAAACTACTTCATATTTGTGCCCCACGCGGCAGACTGTCAGCTGTTGCCGGCTCCTTCCCTGTGCACAGCCTCACGCACTCCTTTGTGCCTGTCTGGTTTTCCCTTCACCCACTATCTGCATCAGGGTTTGGTTGGGTTTGGTTGGTTTTTTTTTTTTCACCTCAAAGTGATAGCAATTCCTGGTGCATTTATCTTAGATGATGTGGTTGCTGTAAGATGAAGTACCTGCAGCAGCCAGTCTGCGGTTGATTTGAACACAGGCGAGTCTCAACAATGAGCTTAAAGGAGGGTGTCAGGTATAAATCTTGTCTTCAAACAGCCAGGGTGCATTCCAGACTTCAGAGACACCTCTTTGTGTGGAAGGGCTGTGTTGGGTTTTTTTTTTAATGCCTCCTTTTTCTTTTTCTTGAACCTGGAAGAGGATGAAAGTGGCGGGGTGTGTGCGTTCGTTTAGGCTGATAATGAGAGTGGGGCTCACGGGCATGGTAATTTGGCAGCCTCTTCACTTCCTGTAACAGTTAAAAAAAAAATCATCCAAAGGCTGCTTAAAGACAAACATTTTTTGTTTAACTACTGGTGGTTCATTTTCTGAACAAGCATGCAATTAATCTTATTTGTATTAAAGAGGCAGGCTGCTTTTTGGTAAGCTTTTCTGAGCTATAATTAATGAAGATCAAAAATGTTACAGAGACATAATATTTAACTTTTTGTAGGCACAACTACACAACATCTGCAGCAATTAGAGAAATAAAGAAAAAGTCATTGTGTTGGGTTTTTTTCCCTTCAAAGTGTCTTTGTTAAGCTTCTTTCCTGTGCTCTTTAGGGCTCTAGCTGTGAATGTGTAAGGAGACTAATCAATACTAAACCCACGGGTTTATTTTTTTTAAATGCATCGAGAGATAAGCATATTGTTCAAAAATGTTATCAACTAGGTTAAGCTTGTGAGGAGCAAGTCCATGAAGTTAAGTCCATGAAGTTAAGTGCAAAACTGTGTTGTTCCTTGAAGGACTGGACCCAAACAAGACTGTTTATTGCTTGCATTGTAGTTTTCAGGCAAATGTGTTGGTGTGTTAAAACTTGAAAAGCGTCACAGCAGTTTCATGATTCTACATGTAAAAAATCCTGGATGTCTTTGCCACTAGGAATTCTGTAGCACAGATTATCTTTTAGCTGTGATGCTTAAAAAAAATAATTAGTTTGTAGTAAGTAGCAGCTTATTTATCTCTGAATGATTAAATAAAGAATGACTCTGGAATGTATCACTTGAAGACATATGACAAGAACTGTGCATAGTTTTACCTTGGCATTAGCTGCCTCCTGCCTCCAACTTTTCTTTCAGCTGCTCTAGTAAAAGGAAAATCTGGTTTTCACTGGCCTGAAATCAAAACACGGATGGTTCCAAGTGTGTCACTCAGATTCACAAAACAACTGCACTCTTTGCCTTTATGTACAAACAATGGATACAAGACTTCACTAAGCCAGGGATCACTCATTTCATATGCATGTGGCACTTTGCTAATGCTTTGCAAAGAGAAGGTGCAGTTACATAATTCCCGTTAGTATCAGAACTGTTCTGTCCTTGCTAAGGCAAAGTCAGATCTATCATCTGTGTGATATGGATTAAGTCTGATCTCAAACCTCTTTTAAGGAACAAGCTATCCTGGTACAATCCCAAAACCAAGAGGCACTATCTGATGTGTACTAAATCATGTTAAGAAGGAAAGAGGAATTAATCTTTGTGGTATACAAGTGTCATCTAGAACGTGACATACAAAGAAGTTATGACCTGGGGATGTCCACCACACTGGGGATGTCCGTCACACCATATCTGTACCCTAGAAAAGTTTGTGTTGTTGCCAAGTCCTTCTGTATCCAGTAACAATAAACCCTGCTACTGGAAACTTGGAGGCAAAAGTGAGTAAGGGGTGCCCATGAGCACCCTACTGCTGTGCCTCAGCAGCCTGCACCCGAGCTACTCCTTCTCAGGGAGTGAGAAGTCTGGTGCCCTTGTGACTAGAGGGCCTTTGTGTTTAGCCCGTGCTTGATGTCTAAACATAGATACCTTTAGTTTGGAGAAATGTTTGCTAAACTGAATCACGGAAAGTTGCACATGCTGATTACATCACATTTACTTCTGTTTACTTTGTGACTCATAGCTTTTCTAAATACATGCAAGCAAAAAGAGTCTAACAATTTCTTGTATTCAAATGAAAAGTCTTTTGCCAAATACAGGAGACATCTGGTCTCTAAAGCCCTCCCTCTAATCCCTTTCAAGGTGAAAACCCAAGAGGTTGTTTATGGGAAGAGAAGAGATGTTGGGATGCTGATGCACGTGCATTTCCCTCAGAGCCAGCCCGATGGTTTGGCTTTGTGCAGACACTGGCTGCACCGGGATGGCATGGTGGCTGACTTGGGGGTATTGGGAGAATTAGCAGCAATGTGTTACTTATGTCCCAACAAAACCAGGCACAAGCAAATGTCAACAGCTTCACCATTTTTTGTCTTGATTTCAAAACTGTTATAGACAAAAATTACACACTTTCAGCACTTTACGTTCTTCAAGTGATTTCCTGGAGATGAGAGGTTTTTTTTAGTTTTAACTGAGGTGAACCCCTCCCACAGTCACCCTAGTTACTCATCTTCCCAAACACTCTTTCATCTTATCTTTCAGACTGTAAGAACTTTGAGGAAGAGACAGTCTGTGTTTGTGTACCGTACAACACCCAGCATAGTTAACACCAAACTCAAATGTTTGCCTACACGGTAAAAGAGTTGCCAAACAGTGTGATTTAAGAGGGTGTCAAGGGTGTTCATTTCTAACTATCAAGAAGAGAGGGAGAAACAGTGTGAACATACTGTAGTTTTTGTTTAAAATTAAATAATAGAACGTGAGGCAACCCATAAATTTTAGTCAAAGAGCCCCAGGTACGGCATTGGTCAGTGCACAGTTGAGGTTATCCATGCAATGACAGTTTTGCTCCTTAGCTTCTTTCTGTCCCATGCATCTTGCACATTAGTCACAGCCATTATCGTGGAAAAGTTTTGATGAGGATGTTTCACGAAGAGTTGAAGAAGTCTAAGAAGCCACAGTCACTGTGCTTACACTTTACAAGCTCTAATTGCTCAGGGAACCAAGGTGTTTTTGGCTTCTTTGCCTCATTGTGTGAGGCCCCGGATTCTTACCCTAATCTCAAAATGTAGGCCCGCTTCAGAGTCAGAGGAAACATGTCTTTCATAACTTCTATTTATTATACCATACAATCCCTACACATATGTTCAGTTTGTAGGTAAAAACACAGCTAGTTTGACTCTGCGTGGCACATTTTCACGTGACATAATTATTTTTTCTTGTGACTTGTAAGAGTGTGAAGTCAGCAAAATAGTATTTTCACCCTCAGTTCAGGTAGGAATAAATAATTGTTTTGGTACCAGCCACTAGTTGTTCATATCTGTTTTCTTTCTCTGACATCCATCACAACTTAATGTCAGAATATCACTCTGCATCTTACCTTTATGTGGTCTTAAGAATTAGATCATTCAGTGTTTCTTTCTTTCTATTTGTGATTTTAAATGAATAAAAAGACCCTTCTGAAGAGCTGTATGAATTTCCTAACTTACATGTGCCTACCGCCCTTTTAAGAAGTGCTATGATATCCATGTGGGGCTGGCATGTCTGACAGAGGACCTGCAGCCTTTTGGAGTGGCACCCTCAAGTCAGGCAGAGTGCCATAGGGCAGCTCAGATGGCACCACACACCTGTGCATGGGTAGCTGTGTTGAGCCCTTGGGTCCAGCAACTAGAATAATTGCTTAACCATAAGCTAACAAATTCACAGAGCTCCTGATTAGCTCTATCATCATCAGATAACTTTTTTCCCCCCTAAGCACACCATTAATTTATCTTTTCTTGTGTCCCATGGCAGTTCCCAGCTCTCTTTTACACTTGCTACTATAGTGGTCTCCTAACTTGAACATAGATATTATCACTTTACAACGTTCTAGGAGGGTTTCAAAATTGCATAGATACTTTAATATCAGGATCATCAACCAATTGTTAGCTCTTAACAAACTTTTAAGAAAACCATAATGAGAACAGAATATCAAAAAAAATACTGAGGGACAAGCCCAAAGAAGGGTTTTCAGTTCTACCTCCAAAAACACTGAACATCCAAAAAATGAGCTCACTTAATTTTTAAAGAATTGCCAATAAACATTTCCTATGCCTTGTGCAGCTTACCCTTGTGTTTCCAAAGAAGTCTGTAACAACTGTCAGGCCTGTGACACTACTGAACTAGTTATATGAGATGAACTTGAACATATATTTCGACTGCTAGATAAAGAATTTGCACTTAACTGGTAATACAAAATGCTTTTTGGAGACCTGGCCTATTGCAGTGACTAAAGGTTTACTCTAAAACTTTGTCCAGATTTTCAGCTCAGTGTTAAGAAAGGAAGATCACTGTGAATTTCATAAAAACACTTGACCTTCTCTTTTAGCCAAAACTTACTTGCCACTGAATCCCATTTCTTTATTAAAGACACATGACAATTTGAAGTTAAAATATGTCTGCATCTGATACAAGGTCACAGATTTGTCTCTTACAGTGATAGCAGTCTGGTGAGGATGAACATACAGTATTACTTGGGAGAAATAATCACATTTAAAAGTCTAGCAGAGAATTACAGCTGCTGTATGCCTTCATCTCCTTGATCTCAAATTTCTAGTACTTTATAGAAGCCCACTTTGTCACTATTCCATTGAATCCAGGAAAAGCAAATTTGAGTGTGTGGTGGCACTGATCTGTAGTAATGAAGTGTTTGTAAAAGACATTGTTTACTTTACCAGGCACTCAAAGCTAGAGGGTATAACACAAGAGCTGTCTTGAAACAATATTCCTGATGCTGTTGAGCCCTGGAAAGCTCGCGTTCTTGGTAATTGAAAGTCAAATTCAGAAATAAAAGCAGACATGTCACACCAAGGATTCGGTATATTTTCCAAATATAAGTATAGACTGGCTGGTAGTTCGAAGGAAGTTGCATGAGGTATGAAGCCTGGCACATCTGAGGATTGTCTGTAGGTTAGTCTATGCACCTTAAGTGTGTTGAGGAGCAGTCTCATCAGCCCCTGTTCACATCACAGAGTTCTCAAACCACTTTCATGGAGGAAATTGCATTAATGTTAATAAAGGTTACACATAGAAAGGGGCAGTTTTTTTCAGCCAGTAATTTATTCACAGACACCCACAAACCTTGCCAACATTGTTTCCAAGCAACTGAAACCATTTATAAGTTCTATTCTAATTTGGAATACACTTTTAGACAATAAAACTGGGAAAAGCCTTTAGAAAATACAAACCAATTCAAATATAGTATATGTTTATGGTACTTCATCTGAGAAAATGGTTTATTTATTTTAAGGGAAGCTAAAATCTTTCCCAAAACCATGGGAAAACACCTTTAGCCAGATCTTCTTCATATGCATCATTTTGGCCCATCTGAACTCAGTCTTCAGTTTGACCAGTAAAGCTGCCTGCAGGTATCTCCTCTGGTTGCACCAGGAAAGTGTTGGCAGTGCCAGAGGCAAGGACTGCCAGACTTGGGGTAGCACCAATGATCCATCCCCAAAACAGTCATTCTTCATCCAAAGGCCGAGGAAACTTTCCCCTTCCAGAGGAAAGAAATGCTTGGCTTAGTGGCTTCTCATCCTTCCTAAATTTGAAAGCTGCTTTCTTTTCTCACTTCAAAGCAAAAAGAAAGGAGGAAAGAAAGCCCAAATTGCACCATCATAGCTTTAGGACTTGAAGTGTAATAGCAGTCCCAGCATTTGCAGTGCATGACACAGTAGTAGACACTTGAGAGCAGTGAGGTGTCACTGCCAAAGCCCCTGTGATGTGCTCCAAGAAGGGACTCTGCCTCCCCGAGCTGCCTGGCTTGAGCAGGGAGGGAAGTGCAGAGTACTGCCTACCTGCTCACCGGCACGTTTGGGATACAGTGCTTGGGGGGAAATACGGCTTCCTTGGGATTAATGCTCAATGCCATAATGGATGGCTAATTACAGGTCTTGCAGTGAAAGACCCAGCCCTACAGAGATCTTAAAGTACTAGAATTTAAGTAAAGATGTTATTTCTGGGATACTATTCCCATAGGCCAAAGTGCAATTACAGTGGTGTTTTATGTTTCCTCACCAAAAAAAAAAAAAAACCAAAAAGTTAAATGAGCAAAGTGTTTGGTTTTAAATTAATCCTTTTATCAAGGAGTCACTTAGACATGGTGCTTCACCTTCTGCTTCCTCATTATACCGTTGATGTTGGGGAAATACTCTGATTTCAGTCTTTGCATGGCTCAAGGTAATAAAAGGGCCTAAGCAGCTACACTCTGGCAAGCTTGATTGTGCAAGCTCGGGTACTTTGTTTGAAATCACCCGTACACCAAACAAACAAGCCCTATCCCGTACACAAGTGCTATCCAGTACTCTGAAACAGCCAAGGAAAATTAATGTTGTTCCCTCTACATAGAGGAGAACGAGTTCTTGAAACAAGTCAGAAGTCTTCTTTGTTTCTAGTGGGAGCTTAAAAATACTTTCTGGTCTCAGCAATACTTTCTGGTTTAGTTTTAACTTGTGAGCATGTGAACAAAGGGGTAATGCTTTAGGTGTCATGGGAAAATATCAGCTGGTGAAATGTAGTTTCAAAAACATGCAACACAGAGGGGGCTCTAGAAAGATCAGTGGGGCTTTGGTTGCTCAGCCACTCTGCGGGGAGCAAGGTTGTTCTCTGTAGTCCTGTGCACCCCAAGCTCTGCCTTGGGAACATTCCCTTTCACGAGCACCAAGTATCCTTCCCTAACCACAGTTTAAATAGGATGCCTGTTTACCCATCTTAAATAGCATTGTCAGCAGCTTGATACTTCAAAGATCTTGCTAGGTTGCTGTCTGGGTGCCAGTACCCTCAAGGAAAGGTGCCCACATCACTTGGCATGGCAGATGGTGTTTCTCTTCATCTTGTCTCCAGCCATCAGTGCTTAGCCTGCCCCTTTTGAGAAGCCCAGGATCTCTCCTAACACTCTACCTGCTGACCACACACCACACATACAATATCCTTTGCAAACACAATTAATTGTCTCCGATTTGTAAAGCAGTCTGGGAAGTAGCTCGATCTTTAGCACACAAAATCTATTTCCTGAGATGAAGTTATTTGGGAACAAAGAATGGACATGGACACTTTTAACTAACCAAGCCAGGCAGACTGTTGTAGAACTATCCCAACCCCCAGTTCTCTGAATGCACTTAAAGGATGAAAGTGAGTGATTCTTGAGGAATCTAGTCATAACCTAGTATCCCAGTCCTAGAGTAAGCTTAATATTGTTCAGTCTGTTGGTTTTCCAAAGATTTCAATTTGTATGACAGGATGCTAGATGTATTGCCCAAATGGTCTGTCAAATCTATCACACTGACAAGGAAATATTGTGCTCTCTTCCTTTCCTCTGAAATTCCTTGAATATCTGGTGCCAGCAGCTCAGTTGATAATGCAAAGAGGGATGAAAACAGACAGCCTTGTCTAGAAGAAGTGACTTTTCAAAAGGGCTGTGACAGGCTCCCTTCATCTTTTTGTAAGCACTTTGATGCAAGCAGCAGACTACAAATAAGCCCTTTAGTACAGGAAAGCCTACAGCAGTTTTCATATTTTCACTAATTGTGAACTATCACTTAATTGTTAACGTGCGAGTGACTATTCTGTTTCTCAGAATATACAGAATGTTGCATTTCAGGGTTTGAGCTAGGATTTGGCTATTTTCAAGAGAATTTTAATGTTTCTGATCAGGCTGCTAAGTATGGCTTTATGTCAGGATAGGTCTATGGTGCTTATAGTGGTATTGTTTTGATAGGAAAATTATGTGACTGGTTCCTTTGAGCGCAGTGAGCACACACTGCTTTTATCTACATGATCCTCTTTTATTAATTCTGTCAACTGCCATATAGATTGTGCTTTTTGTGTGTCATGGCTCAAATCCAGATGCCGCCAGGATCACTGAGAATTTCACCGCAGACTTCAGTGGGATTTCACCTGTGCAGCTGTGCCTGATGCTTCACCTCAGGGAGGGAACAGCCTTGTTCCTCCCCACATCCCAGGATTTTTCATTTGAATCAAGGTTGTTCAAACAACTCGCATCCTCTCGGATATCTGAGCCCCTCCTAGTCCTAAGGGACCACGGCCTCTACCCCCCAGCAGGTCTGGAGGCTGGGGCCTCAGTGCCATCCCAGCTGACGGAAGTGGGTGCTATCACTCGGGGAGCATGGGACTGTATGCAGAGACACAGCCATGTCCCTCAGTGCCTCCCAACAAACACTGCTGGAGATGACAAGTTTAAGATCTCTGATAAAACAGAAAAATCTATAAAGGACAGGGGAAAAAACCTATATAGCAAACAAGATGGGGCTGACAGAGTCTGTTTTACTTACCCTGGGCAAGCACTATGCAATGTGCGACGAGAAGCTGCTGCATGCACATTGTGCAGTTAGCACAGAAGAAGAAATATATCCATATGGCAACATCAGCACAGAGACTGAGGTATGCCTTGGGCTTTGCCTCTCCTGGCTTAGGCCCAACCTATATTAAAGTAGCTGAAAGGCTGCTTTAACTTGTATCTGACTGTAAGGCCACTGAGGTGCATGGGCAGAGTGTAGGAATGGTTACAGGTTTTCTAAGTTATTTGAAGCATCTATGGCAACTTGTCAGACTGATCAATAGGAAGATAACTAAAGTCTACTCAGCTGCACATGAGATCACCCTTCTGAGACAGGTCCAAGGCTTTACAAAAATAAGCATGTTTATATAAGAGAGCAAATGTTTCCCATATTTTCTGCTTCTAAACCAGGCTATAGCAGTCAGTCCATCATGGGAATTATTATTCTGTTTCAGCCCCTCCCTTTAAAGCATGCTCCTATGATGCAACACGACAAACAAATTCCACTAAACTACTAACCTCTGTAGGCCATGCTCCAGCCTCCATCACCGCAGCATGCTTTCAGGATAACCTCCCTTCCCTGCAAGATAGTTTAATGGATAATCTTTGATAGCAGGAGTCCAAGAACAAGAACAGGAGCTGTGCTGCACAATAGGTCTGGCCTGCTGTGTTTGAGCTACCTAAGAATATGCCTCTGAGGTCTGTCTATGCATCCTTGTCATGGTTTTGCCCAGCCAGCAATGAAGCACTACAACAGTGTCTCACTCGGTGTCCCCATCCACCCCTACCCTCGTTAGGATGGCAGAGGCCCCAGCGAAATAGGAGGAAAAAAGATAAACCATTGTGGATTGAGACAAGGGCAGGGAGGGCTCACTGCTAATTATGGTTCTGGGCAAAACAGAATTCAGTACTCGACTTAGAGAGGAAAGTAGGAAAGTTTATTCTACTACCTACAAGAAACAGAATGGAATAAAAGCAAAAAGGGAGTAGGATGATGAGAAAATTACAAGCAGCACTTTAAGATCTCCCTCTCCCATCCCTCTTTTCTTCCCGGGCCCAGCTCACTGCTCCCGATATCTCTACCTCCTCCCCTCTCAACAGCTCAGTGGGGCGGGGAATGGGGGATGTAGTCAGTCTCACACAGATGGGTTCTGCCACTTCTCTCTTCTCAGATGATGAGGATGACTCCTGGCATTCTTCCCCTGCTCGGATACGAGGTCCCTCCCATGGGACACAGTCCTTAATGAACCTCTCTGGTGTGGGTTGTTCCCAGCAGCTGCGACTTCTGCCGTTACAGGGTTTCCCATACAGGACATAGTGAATATCTCTGGCATGGATTCTTCCCCACAGTTACAGCTTCTGTGAATATGGGGTCCCTCCCTTGGGACATGACCTATTCTGGGCATAGTCACTGCCCCTGACACGGGGTCTTTAGCAAAATGAGGCACTGCTCCTGATGCGAGGTCTTTAACAAAGTGCAAACAAACCTCAGTTTTACCAATCCTCTCCACAGAATGTAGAGAAGTCTCTGCTCCAGCACACCTCCTCCTCTCTTCCCCCACTGACCTTGGAGTCCACATGGTTGCTTCTCTCTCTTCCCACTCCTTGCACCACCAGCAGGAGAAGAAGAAGTGATAGAAGAATGAAGAAATGGGAAGTACTTTCCTCTTCTGGCTTCTTCTTAAAAAGTGATCATAGAGGGGTCTAATTAGCTCAACCCAGAAGTGGGTCTGGTTCAGAGGTGGGGAGAATTTCGAGCAACTTCTTACAGGAGCCATCTTTACAACCCCTTCCCCCTTACCAGAAACAGCTTCATGTCAAACCATGATACTCCTGTAGTGTAGATACACCTTTCTGACACTTTAGAGAAATTTCTAATATAGCTATGGACAAATGTTGTCTTTCCCAGTGAGAGAAGACGCCTGTTTTCCAGCTGCAGCAGAGTTAGTGAGTTTCATATTCATATATCTTGGATAGAGATGCAAATACAGGTGCTACCAACCTGCAGGACTTAAGCAAGGACGTCATCATCAAATGTGTGAACGATAGGAGAACACTATATTTGTGGCCCTCAGACTGCCTTCTTAGCTGCATGGTGATATAATTCTTAGGTTATTCCAGATTTTTTCATGCTGGATGTTAAGTTAGTTAAGTAAGCAGACTGACTCTAGCAGCCACGTTCAGAGGAAGCCTTATACAGGTTTAATGGGCTTTAACTTCATGGGTGCTGTGGTTTAACACCAGTCAGTAACTAAGCATCATGCAGCTGATCACTCACTCCTCTCCCCTCCCAGTGCGATGGAGAGGGGAACTGGGAAAAAAAAGTAAAAGTAGTGGGTTGAGATATGGACACTTTAATAACTAAAATAATAAAATCTTTGAAAAGGGAGAGAGAGAAGGAGAAGAGTTAAAAGCAATATAACAAAGAGAGAAACCAAACCCAATAAAAGACAAGTGATCTACAACACAGTTGCTCACCACCCACTGACGGATGCCCCTTCTCATGAATTCCCCCCGGTTTATGTACTAGGCATGATGTCCTGTGGTGTGGAACAGCCTTTTGGCTACTTTGGGTCAGCTGTCTTGGCCATGCTCCCTCTCAGCTTCTTGTGCACCTCCTCACTGACAGTGCATGGAAACTGGAAAGTCTTTGACCTAAGCACTATTTGGCAACATCTAAAACATCAGAGCATTATCAACATTATTCTCACAGCAAATCCAAAACACAGCACTATACCAGCTACCAGGGAGAAAATTAACTCTGTGTCAGCTGAAACCACGGCAATAGATTTAGTTCATTGCTCCACTCCTTCTCCCAGACTCCTCCTATGTTTACAAGCCTTTAGTGTTATTTTAGCTTCTCGCTCTTGCATTCATCATAATCTGTGAAAATCAGAGTTGACACGATGACAAAAGTTGTCACATTGAATGCATTGTTTACTTGGCTTGAACAGTTATTTTTATAGTCTCTCTGGAGAAAGTTTCTTATTCAAATTTGCCAGAGATACTCAACAAGTTTAACTAGAAACTTGGCATTTTCCTCCTCCAAAAATTCTTCGAATGATATTTTCCAGCAACGGGCTAATTGACAACATCTTGTTTCGGAGAGGCACATATCCTTCTGCATTAGATTTTCTCAATACATTCACACCTGGAGTTTGGGAATCAGTAGTTTAGCACAGCATCATGTAGACAGTAAACAGCTCACCTAGAAGGCATGCTGATAAACCCCCAAAATTCATTTTTTTGTAAATGAGGGATAAAAATCCTGCCAACTCATTACAAGAGTGATTCTTCACACCCAGACTGAGATTTCTCCAGCGTTCTGCACTGTATATTTTACATACTGAATCAGCAGTTTAATTTTCCCCAAGGCTTTCATATTGTTCTAAGGGAAACAAGAGCTAAGATATTTTCCAAACCAGTGGAACGAGACATCGTGTTTGTCAGGAAAGGCCTAAAATTTATGTTTTGCTCACTTCATGCTTAGACTTGAATTTGCCAAAATGGTTTCTCCAAGGAAGGGATAGTCCTTTGTTATTTATATCCACCGAACACCGCAGTAACCCATGTGATCCAGGAAGGGCTGTGTCTGGGTTATATCCATATTGATACCTGCAGAAATTTTCACCTGGAAGATGGGTAGTCTACTTCAGACTTGATTTGTGACTCATAAAGAATACCTACCCTCTGAAATTTTTCACTGAGAAATAATACCTCCCACAAATTTTGGCTAGATAGGTTCACTAGCACCATAACATACTTTACATAGTTTGGCCTCCAGAAACCATGCACTAGTTTGCAAGATCTCTGCAGCAATCACTATTAGATGCCTACAAAGCTGCAAAACAATATTTCTAGATATAACTGATTGGTAAACATCAGTGTGATTTGCAGCCTACAGTGTACTTAAGATAGAAAGAGGAGACATGGTAATCTAGCAGCAGCAGTCATGATATCAGGGTGATCAAGAGATCTCGCCTGCCACAAAAAAAGAGAGCAGAGTTTTGCATCCTAGAAACATGTTTATTTAGATTAAGAAGAATTGAAGGCAATATCACCACTAACATCTGACCCACCTCTACCACAGGCAAAAGAAATGGCTAGAGAAGGTTAATACAACAGGGAGAAAATAAACCTGTTTATAAAAGAAACAAACAAAAAAACTCCACAACCTTCGTCATTCTGCAAAGTCTCATCTATTCTGTTTCTAACTTGTATAACATTTTAGGTTTAAATGAGTAAAAAAATATGTTTCTGCTCTTGCTCTTCAAACAGCTATTCTATCCACCTTTCTCAGCCCTAAGACACATTAGGTTTACTGCATGTCCTGCTTTGCCTCCTGCCTGGACCCTGAGATGTGTGCAGGCAGCAGCACCAGCTCCTCCCAAGCCCACACACTGCCTGGTAGAGCTGGACTGTTGGACTGCTGGAGTAATGCTGGACTCAGCATTACTGTTGAGTCCTATTTGGCCTGTTTATCTTGTTAAACCATCTGTCTGGGCCATCCTTCTCCACTTCCCACTGCAAGAAATGTCTGTCCCTTCCTAGATCACAAGCCAGGTGTGGAGGCATTATTTTGCTAGACATAAGGATTTTTTCCAACTTGCCCCGCAGAAGCTACACACATGTTTTTAACATAAAATGTAACTTATAGAAATATAGCAAGCTGATTTGGGAGGTAGATCTCACAATCTGTCCTATCGGGAGGGGATATTACCCCATTAACTAACTCTAAGCAGCACCTCTGTGTCCTCCAGAAACTTATTGAAGGAGGTACTACCAGTACAAGCTGGTTTTGTGTGAGCTTATCCAGCCAAAGAGAAGGCTTCCTCCATTTCAGATGACCCCAGCAGGCTAGAACTGACTTTGATGTATATACTAGCTTTCTGTTCAGGATAAACTCAAAATGATATGGTCCCATCCTGACAGCTAGAATTGAGAATAGTTGAAAGATCAGACACGGTTTTTCCTCCACCTTATATTTCTCAAAAAGCATTCAGTTAGCACTGGCTTGCTCATGTGATAGTGTAAGTAGGGCTTTGTCCTGTTTGTTAGACTCCTTTCAAAGCCGATACTTGACTCCAGCAATTGCTTTCCCTGGGTGCAAACTCAAGTGAGCAATAACAAACCTGAAAGGCACTCCAGTCTATTTTTAATGCACAGTGTTTTGAGGAGACTAAAAAGTGAAAGGTAAAAAGCTAAAACCATGCATTTTCATCATCTAGCTCTTGTCTCCTTTGGGCTTGCTACTGCTGCAATCTGTAAGATGGGGTTTTTGAAACTCCATTACTTGTAGCAACATGGAAATTTCATTTTCTGAATGTCCTGACTTTCTGTTTAGCAGGGATCATGTAGTATTAACGATGGGAAAATGTTAGGATATGTGTGAAATCAAAGCTTTGTCCATGTTTATTCTAAGTAAGTTGTTAGCTCCAACCCTTAAGATTCTGTGATTCTGTGTCATTTTGAGAAGCTCACTGTCACCCTGCAAAAGCCATCCTTCAGTCTTCCACGCAGAAAAACATATAAGCAACACTTAGTCATTACAGATGTACTTCAAAGAGACAAGACATAAGCTTCACTGTAACATCTCGTACACTCTACACATTACATATCGTGATCTCTCCTTTGCTTTTATGCTTCAGGAAAGCATTTAAGTACGAGTGGCTCCTGGTTTTCTGCAGGTCACATAAAAAGTTAACAATCTAATTTTAACATGGTTGATCAAAGAGCAATTGAATATCTGCATTGTATGTTTGCTGAGGTCTGTAGTGATGTGCTTTTTATTAAAAGAGACATTATCTATTAAGTCATCCTCCAGTAGTTTGAGCTCAGGGTTGGTCATCAAGTGACACTCAAGATACTCAGGTTAATGGACAAAGGGGAGTAATTTCCTTGTTCTGTTTAAAGCAGAACTGTTCTTTCCAGCACACACAACTGGATTCTCTCCTGACCACACAACTGTGTTTACCCATAGTACATTCAGTCCTCAAAAAGAGATGTTAGAGTTTGAGGATGAGAGTAGGTTTTTGTAGCAGAAATATTGCAAAGATGTTCTGCCAGAAAAATTCTTTTTCGGCAACTTGAGCATCCAACTCAAAATAGCAGCTCATGATGCTGGAGTCATTGCTTTTATCCAGCATCACAGTGAAAAGATTTGAGCTGGCATGGCTCAGCAGTCTGCGGGTGATATGATGACAGCTTTCTGAGGGTGCAGATTGCTTTTGTTCTCCAGATGAAAACACTCTTACCATGTCAGTCTCAACATCCCCTTCACCAACCTGGTAAAGCAAGGAGGATGAAGAATGGGAAAGTGTTGCTATGGCATCCCTGGCAAACCCACAAATTTGGTAGAGTTTACTCCAGCAGAACCCAGGGACATTGTTAGGCACAAAAGGAATGTATTTGCTGGTGCACAAATAGCAACACTGCAAAACTGATACATGTCTTACAAATGCAAGATATTTTTTCACATCTTGGTAGAAGTGACAAGATAGATTATGGGGAAGGAAGGAGAAGAACAAGTCAAAAAAACCTACCCACTTCAGACATGTAGTAGCTTAACAGATGAGATTTTATGATCTCTAGTAGATCCCTAGCTGACTGTAGGACCTTTATTCTCTCCACAACTTCATCCAGGAATGTGTGAAAAAAAGCATATAAACTCTTCAGTGCAATGCTCTGTTCAGGATGGTGATGGCCGATGGTGATGGCTTCATAAAAATATTCTGTTCTGTTTTAGTCACTCAACTTGAGAAAAGATGGGGGCAAGACAGAGAAAACTGAGGTAGAAGTGCAACCAATGCTCTAGAAATTGTGGCTTAATGGCAAGACTGGATGAGTTACGTCTGTTTTGCATAAAATATGACCAAGTTGAGACATGAGGTTAAACACAAATACATAGATGACTACTGCAGAGCAGAAGAAAATAATCTGTTTTCACATCCATGGTGGGTAAGACAAATGGCAGCAGCTTCAAGTGAATTGGGAGTCATAGATTAGACGTGAAGAGAAGCTGCCTAATACCAAGAACAGCAAAGCCCTGGAATAAATAGACAACGGAAAATTGTGTAACCTCTGTCACTAGAAGTGCCCAAGACCCAATTAGATAAATATTTGTTGGGGAGGCGGGGAGGGGGAAAAAACAATTTTGTCAGTGTGCAATGAAAGAGTAGATCAGATAACTTCTGGAGGTCTCATCAGGGTATTTTTTTCTTTTTGGTGATTAAATTATTTTATATCTAATAAGTATATAATAAGCACATATCTCAGAATCATCATTTTTGGTCATGAAAGGGTGCTTTTTACAGTACTGATAGATTAAATTGGCAAAGATCTGTATAATTCCCTGTAAAATCTAACAGCTTTATGGTCTGGTGGTTTTGGAACTAGGTGTGTCTAGGAGGTACATAGACTTTTAAAGAAATTATGGATGGGAAGATGCAAGGCTCTTGTTTTAATTAGGCTAATTTAACGTAGCTCTGAGATTTATTTCAGTATAAGTTTTTATTTTGCTAATGTTACCTCATCGTCAGAAATCTCTTCTTCAAAACCAGAGATGAAGCATAGGAAAAACATCCATGCTGGTCTTGCAAAAGGAATTTTTATATTAAAATACTTGGCCAAAAATGTCACACACACAGACACAAACTACAAAAATGTCAGATGTGATAGAAATGAAATATAGAGATAATTATTTTTTTCCATGTTTAGTAATAAACTACATGAAGGCCATGAGATGGAGATGCAATATCCAAACCAGTAGACATCTGTGATACAAGTTTTCCAATAAAGGTCCATACAAACTGAAGAAATCTGAATTGTAGGCAAGTTTAGTCCAAGCCTCTCTTTGCTGCAATTGCCATGAGTTTGTAAGTGCTACGAAAGTTTTAAAAAAATACTTGAATTTATAGATGTAAGATCTTCCATATTTTCACTGTGAGGGTGACGGCGCAGTGGCACAGGCTGCCCAGAGGGGTTGTGGAGTCTCCTTCCTTGGAGGTCTTCAAGACCCACCTGGACATGTTTCTATGCGATCTGATCTAGGTGGCCCTGCTTCTGCAGGGGGGTTGGACTAGATGATCTCTAAAGGTCCCTTCCCACCCCTACCATTCTATGACTCTATGATAATCCTGATAAACATTAATTATGTATTAATTACCAAAAATAATGTTTAATCCTAGAATTATCCTAGTTTTAGCTCTGCTTTCTGTTTTGTGCTTCTCTTCTGCCCACATCCCTTCAACCAGACACATAGCATTTCTCCTCTTTCAGGGATCTACTGCACTGCTTCCCAACAGCCTATTTTCCCTGTCCAGAGCCCAGTGTATTCAACTTCACCCCTCATCCTCCTCTGGCCATACTACAGTTTATCAACTGTGTAGGACCCAGTAAGGCCATTTCTTTGAGTGCCTCCTCCTCCTGCTTCAGAATTCTTCTCCTTATAAAGTTCAGATGTGCTCCATCAACCTGTGGTGAAGTAAATTCATGTTCTTGGCCGCAAGGCTCTCGGACAAAGCCATCCATGGCATGTCCAGCCTTGAATAAAAGAACAAGACAGCAAAACAAAACAAAACCCACAAAGCACAGTGAGAACCTCCTCCTCCACAAGCTTCAAAATCCAGAGACTGATGAGTCAGCATGAACTTCCAGCAAGTTCTACCTCTTCCTAGCCTAGAGGGATCCTAAATAGATCTAACACTTCTGTCCAGCTCTGCTCCAAAATCTGTTTGAATATACGTAAAAAGGGACAAGCACAGTGACCTTGACTAGCTCGAGTTATGACACGTGAGAATAGTCCTGGCACAGGTATGGTAGGCTTTACATTTCTCTACAGCCTGGAACAGGACACAAAGAAATACCCATCTCCTCTCAGAGAATACT
The DNA here is from genome assembly GCF_028858725.1 of Colius striatus. Classification (NCBI taxonomy): domain Eukaryota; kingdom Metazoa; phylum Chordata; class Aves; order Coliiformes; family Coliidae; genus Colius; species Colius striatus. The sequence goes on from NC_084759.1 coordinate 62,229,490, forward strand.
GCCATGTAGCTGCAAAAACACTATGAGGGCCTCAGTGAGAGTAAATTAAGGCCCCAGTGAGAGACCATTACTCTAGCACTGGGAATGCAGACAATACTCTCCCCAGGCACATGTCTCAGGCAGCCTTTGTCCATCTGCCAGCTCAGGCTCCTCTCAGCTATGCAGTTCCTCCACGTGCATTGCTCAGGGAGAGGGCTTTGAGGCAGTGCTGGGTTAACGGTTGGACTCAATGATCTTAAAGGTCTTTTCCAACCTAAATGGTTCTATGATTCTATGTGCCTTCTTTGCTGTGGTGCAATTCCTGTGTTTCAACTACAGTAGCTGCTCTACATGTATGTATCTTTCAGCTACCTAGCTCCTGGGTTCAGGCCAGAAAACCTATATGTCTCCCTTCAGGGTGGTGTGTAACCAAGGTTTTGTCCTACAAACTAATTCTTTGCTCTAAGTCTTATCACCATCCAAAGGCACTTGGCATGACATTGCTGAGCCTTGCCAAGGAAAGTGCGAGCAACTCTGTGCTGCTCTCTGTCAAGCAGTGTTACACCATGCCCTCAAGTAGAAGATTGAGCCTCATCACAAGGATGGTTTAAGGTTCATCCTCTTCCCTGTTCCATCAGGGTGGAACAGGATGGTTCCATCAGCACAGGATGACTCCACTTCTGCTTTCTGAAGCCTCAGCAACCCATGCCGTTCCCTTGCGTTGCAATTGCTTCCAACCCTGGAGGCCTCATGCGTTGTTACTGTCTCCAGCCCTGGAGGCCCCATGCCCTTTTATGGAGTCTTGTAACCCAGATTCCACCAGGCAACTGTTGCTACAGCTTGCCATGGAGAGACCAGCAGGCATGACCTCACCGAACAGCCACCACAGTCTGTGCTCAGCTCTGCTGCCTTTGAGTTATGTCGTCACCCTTGGTGCCCTTTCTCCAGCCCAGGTCTCCCAATCCAGAAGATTGCTCTCCATACCTCCTCCATGCCGAGACTTTTGCCCTGGTTCCTCCTTCCATCCAGCTTCATCCCTCCTCCCTGGCTGCCCTCCAGTCTTCATTTCTCTTCTAACCAGAGAACAGAGAGCCCTGTCCCACCCAAACCCTGGTATATAGGTGTGGCAGCACCTTGCGGGGGTTTAACGCTTAGGCGGTGCTCAGAATAATTAAAGGCCCAAATGGATTCCTCCCACAGCTTGGCAGCCCCAGGAGAGCAGGGATGTGCATATATTACCCCTGCAATCCTGCACATGGTGTTCTGACACCACACAGCTCCTGTTTTCATGTCATTCCAAGCAGCCTTTGACGGATACAGGTTTGCAGTGTGCAGACAGGACCTTTGCCATGTCAAAATGCCTCCAAGCAGCAACCACCCATGTTGGCAGACTATTAAGTTTCTATAGAATTTTGACAAGCCTCCAGATGAACATCAAACCATCGCAAATCTCCTGAGGGGTTAAGAATTTTTAAAAAACACAAAAAACCAAAACACAAAATAACCCACAAAAGGAAAAAAACTCACCAAAAATTACTTCATATGTCATTATTCCCTGCAGCTTTGTAGCTAATTTAGAATCTGTTGATCCTGGTGCCAATAAATAGTTTATCTTCAAACTACCTCTATACTTGTACTTGGTTTCGTTCTCAGAATACTGTTGATTGTTCAGCTAGCAAGTCAGTCATCTAACAGCACATACAAGAGAGATATTCACCATATATATCTGCCTGGGCATATTCAGTCTATTAAGCAGAACCTTGCATGGTAGCTGAGTATTTCTCTGGGAAAACTTGCTTTCTCAGGAGGTGAGCAGAGTACTAATATACGTGCTAATGCACTGCCACCCAGTGGAGTCGGGTCTCCACTGGGTTTAGGAGATCAAGCTTTGCAAACCTTCACTTGTAGAGCGTGTAAAGAAAAGCTGGTGGGACGTCTATTACGTCAAACCCTTGGGAAGGGCAGCGTTAAATCTATTCAAAGGTGTTTTATGGAGAGGATCATTCACATCCGCTTGTAATTTTGAAGTACAAAGTAATGGTGTCCCAGAATACCTCCTTTCTCAGCAAGTGCTGCAGTCAGAGAGAAAAGTTCTTTAGCTGCTTGTGGATGACACTTCATATTTCAGAGCTTCTGAGGGGAGCTGTAGGAAGTACTCATTTTTAAAGAATAGCTAAATCTAAAATATCTCAAGGCTGATGAGGTGTTAGAGCATAACTATTAGACCAGCTAGAAGGAGCTGCATTTATTCTGTACAACATCCCTCATCATCTGGTAGGAAAATGTGTCACCTTCTGGCTTGTAACAGAAAAGATAATGTTTATTTGATCATATGAAATGTTTATGGAGATAACTTTAAACTCTCTCACTGGCTCCTTGTCTTCAGACTTCTTAGAACTGTCATTGATTCCCAGAGGTCTCTGTCTTATTGTCATTTATTTTCCCCTACATCAACACAGAATATCATAAAACTTGAAACATATTATAAAACTTGAGATTCAGTTCACAGTTACAGTCAGACGTGTCATGTCCAAAGACTCTTTTATCAAAAGGCAGCTTTAGATGAATAGAAATTTTACGATCATAGATTATGGTCTTGATTTCTACTTCTAGGCATTTAGTTGTGGGCATTTGTAAAATTGAATATTCATCTAAAGCTACTTAAGACCATGTTTTCACCATTGCTTCAATTATTTTTTAGTGTTATCCTCTTCATTTTTTCCACAGTGCTTTGTCACATTTCTGTCACATCATCTCTGTTTTAGGACAGGGTAATGCTTCTGAAATCACATCTCCATATTTTCTTGTGCCTGTATCACTATTGCTAAGGCAATAGATGTGCATATGGATGATATAAGTATCTTGTTCTGCTCACAGCATAGTCAGATTGTATCAGAATAAAAGACATCCGCATCAGTTAAATGACCAGTTAATGGAGTGGGAAAAAGAGAAATATTAAGCCAATGTGAAACGTAGCGTATTTGAAGAGAACACATAGGCTAGGCTTAGCAATGCTCAAGTCAGAAGTAGGCATCAACCCTTTCCAGGTGACTGGGGGAGGCAGTCACTAACATGCTCATAGTGCACACAGGAACAGCAGTGTCTCACACAGCATGAGCAGAAGGAATAGAGTTTCTTCGCTGCATATATTTTGTCTGAATATCCTACAATCTTGCCTTCCAGGTTATCTGTTTTCCATTCTGAACTCCCCCTTTGCCTTTGCCTTCTGAGGACCTTGTTGTCAGGTCAGCAGCTGGCAAAGCATGACCCTCAGACATTGAGGGGTGGCCACTTCTCTCAAGATGGGTGTTAACAACCTTCTCCCTCTCCCACTCAGCCTCCACAAGCTCTTCTCCCTCATCAAACACCACTCATAGCTGGAAAAGGTTTGGTCTCATCCATGGTCATTCCGTCTTCTCATGCCATGCCATGCCTTGCCTTGCCTTGCCTTGCCACTTGCCTCACATGGTTTCAGCAGTCCACTGTGGGGCTTGCAAGAGTGGGGGGAATTGGGTTTTGTAACATTTTTAGCTGGTGGTACCCTAATCCTGAAAATATTCTCCCCTTCCCATCTACATTTGAGATCAATAGCCCAGTTGTTTTGCTAGAGGTTTTTGCACAGTAAATGCACCTATATCTTCTGTAAAATCATAGAAGAAATAGATACATTGCACAAATGAAATGTGCAAGTCAATATGACCTTGGCAGGTAACATCAGGCTCCTAAATTATCCTTGATAGGAAACTTGAATTCCTACATAGAACAAATACCATGGGCTGTCTGTATTTCAGTAGAGTACTTGACACATATGCATAGGAAACATGGAATAGGCTCAACAGGTAAAACATGAGCAAGCAGAGAGCTGTGGAAGGATCATGTCAGAAGAGCAATTACTGAACTGAAGGCTCCTGCCTAGTGTCTGAGAACCAGTCCTATTTAAGTCTCCTGGGCTGCAAGTTGCAATCAGAATTGTCTGAACACACCAGGCTGGAAGGCAATATCCCTGTTGAAATGGCCACGGTGCAGTCAAAAGGTTGCCATTTCATGGGAAGGAGGTCAAGTGGTTACTCACACAAGCTTACGTCTTGCATGGCACCGCTGGTGGTGGTGTCTCAAAGTTCTCATAATATGCTTGACAGCGGTGGTAGAATAGGTATTGAGAGAGAAGTGATGTCTTTACAGAAACTGATAGACCTAGGAAACAAAACCATCTTGAGCCTAGTTCCTTCACCAGGCCCAGAGAGCAGCAGTAAAAGCGATGCTAACTGCAAGATAGAAACAATTGCTCTTGGATCAATCTTGCTGTTAGTCAATCCCACCACATGAGAGGAAAAGGTGGTTAACACCTGTGGAGCATGGAAGGTATTACATGTGAGGGGAATGACAGACTGTGAGCTCCTGCAGAGGGGGGAAAAAGGAGGAGCAGAAGGAAGAAAGAAAAAGAAAAAAGAATCATTAGCACCTGTGTTATATTTTTAAATGTGTTATTACATTTCTGGTATTTTGTAATTAACCCACGTGAATTGCGAGCTCTTGGCTTGCACATTTCCAGCCCAGAGGATAACTAGTTTTTAAAACTAGCATACTCCCTTGAAAGGCTCAGCGTGACATAGCCTACTAAGCGGCTTATCAGATAATGTACCACTAGGCTTAATGCTCTCCTTAATGTAAACACATTAATTAAAAAAAAAAAAAAAAAAGAATGAGGGCCTCCGAGACATTATGAAGAGATTTTATGAGTATCAACTCAAAAGGGAAAGTATTTCAAGAGAGAAAGCCATTTCTTTCTTGCCAGGTACTGCACTTGGGCCACAACAACCCCATGCAACACCACAGGCTTGGGGATGTGTGGCTGGAAAGCTCTCTGATGGAAAAGGACCTGGGGGTCCTGGTTGAGAATTGGCTGAATATGAGTCAGCAATGTGCCTAGGTGGCCAAGAGGGCCAGTGGCATCCTGATTTGTATAAAAAATAGTGTGGCCGACATGACCAAGGAAGTGGCTGTACTCAGCACTGGTCAGACCACACCTCAAGTGCTGTGTTCAGTTCTGGGCCTTTCACTACAAGAAGGGCATTGAGGTGCTGGAGTGTGTCCAGAGATGGGCAATGAAGCTGGTGAAGGGTCTGGAGCACAAGTCTGATGAGGAGCAGCTGAGGGAGCTGGAGCTGTTTAGCCTAGAGAAGAGGAGGCTGTGAGGAGATATGATCACTCTTTACAACTACCTGAAAGGAGCCTATAGTGAGATGGCTGTTGATCTCTTTTCTCCCGTAATGAATGATAGGGCAAGAGGAAATGGGCTCAAGTTACACCAGTGGAGGTTTAGATTGGACATCAGGAAGAACTTTTTTCACTGAGAGGGTTGTTAAGCATTGGAATAGGCTGCCCAGGGAGGTGATGGAGTCATCATCCCTGGAGATATTTAAAAAACACATAGAGACTACTATGTGGTGCTAAGTGATATGGTTATTTTAGTAAATTTAGTTCATTTAGTAAAGGTCTTTTCCAACCATAATGATTCTATGATTCTACCTCCTTCTCTAGGATTGGAGGGAACCTACTTTCTAACTGTAGCTGTATGAGGCATGTTAAGCACAGAGGTTTCCCTCCACTGGGATGTTATCAGGACCCCCAGGCTAAACAGAGGTGTGAGGGATGCTCTTAGCCAAGGTGGTGGTTGTTTCTCCTCTTGCATGTACATGTGGTGGTTGGCATAAATAGCAGCCCCAGCAGGTCGTAGCTCGCAGTTACCCACAGATATGAAAGATCTGGTTGCTCAGGACTGTAACTCTGCTTGGCACTGGACCGGGAGCTGCATTTTGGCCTCTGTGCCCCATCCCCTCGCCATTTCCTTGAGGGGACCCATGCCCACAAGGTGGATGGGTGGACAGCGTACCAGAGGGTACTGCTCCCACCTACCACCCATCATCCCTCTGCCTAGGGCACAGAGGCCCGCGAGGCCTGGCTGGTGCTGCGGGTGCCCTGTGCTGTGCTCCTCTGTTGCTGCCTCTCCCCTCAGGCACCCTCCGGCAAGGCGCCCGCTCCCTGTGTGGCCCCTTGTTCCTGCTGGAGAGCCTTCCCTCCCCATGCTCCCTGATCTTTCCAACAATGGTGGCCTGGGCAGCTTGGGCTGTAGTTTTGAATTTAAATGCAGCCAGCCTTTAGTTTACAAAAATAATAAATTCCCTTCAAACAGAGTTATGTAAAAAGTCGAATCATAATAAAAAATGTTTGTTGGCAGCATATGTATCCTTTTGTCTGCGAGACAGAGAGGCCTGTTGACAAACAAGAGGCTTTTCTGGGATTCTAAAATCAAGTACCAAAGTATTAAGCCACGACCTAATACTGACTTCTTTCCATTTGCCAAACACAGTGAAACTGCTGCACTTTTGCGTAATGCTTTTGCACAAGGAAAGAAAGGACCCTCTCAATGACATCCTCCCCTGTGCAGCAACCTGCTCAAGGATACCTTCAGAGGTACCACTGTGCTCTGCAGCAGCCCCCTCCCACAGCCCTCCAGCTGTTATTCACTATGCTCAAGATGCAGCAGTTCAGATGTTTTCATGTATACCGTGGAAAAAGCAGAACTGCGTGTTGACCTCTAACAATTTCCTGGGTTTTAGCTAAGAAATGCAGATGTGCTGCAGAGCTAAGAGCAGACATTATTTATTGATGTTCACCATGGGATTTCTATTCTATTTACAATTTCCATAAATTTGGTTTGTGGTCACTGTAGGATTTCACCTCAACTTCTTCCCGTAAAGTATTTCTAAATTTTTCCACCTCTGTCCTGTCTGTCAGCCATTAATAGATGTTAGCCTCTGCATTGTGCTAAAAGTCCTCCACTTCCCAAATGCTGTGAAATTTGAAGGTAGATGACAGCTCACAGGATCAGACCCTGAGAAACAGAAGCCAAGTGTGAGCTCAAATCCTTATTGATCTTAACATAAGCCAAGACTCAGGTTGTTCTTATTAGGTTATCTGTTACCTAGAAAGCATAAAGCCCGGTAAAAAGGAAAAGATGGTAGAAAAACATCATCATTGCTTTGATGTTTTGTCTTTTCCTAATGAGTTTTTAATTTTCTGCTCCAAAGGGAAAGTAATACTTGTTGTAGGAACTAAAGAGAGCTTCTGAATATAAAATTAGTCATTTTCATACCAGCAGTTTTACCTCACCCCTGGAAGTAAAATGCCAAAAAGCAAGTTTCCTCTCTCTCAGGAGGGGTAGAGAGGGAAACTTCTTAGGAAGTGGTGATGGAGAAAGCACAGAGCTGATGTGGCACCAGGATGATGTGGTAGACAGTGAATGACTGTACTGTTGCTTGTTAATTCTTGCCTTTAGAATTATGAGGCTGGGGAACCTAATGTGCTCATCTGCAATTTTTCATGGTGATGTAAGCTCGATCTTCCTACCGTTTCCATGGAAAACTCAGGTGCCCAAACTGGCAGCTGCAAACTGGCTGCAAACTCTCTTGGGCAGCAGAGCAAGAGCTTTCTGGTGGGGGAAAAGAGCACAACCCTGATCTGCCTACAGCACACTGCTCTTACTGCTACCATTGCCAGAGCTTCTTGAAATCATAAGCCTTCCTAAAACAAGCAAGTAAGCAATCAAACCAGAAGGAATAATATCTCAGTTGAAGCACTTCTCGGCAGACACCAAGAGGGGCTGAAAATAACAGGGAAGTCTTCATGTAAATCACCTTAGAAAAAGGTTACTTTCAGAGAGGTGGAAAGCAAGCCTTCCCCACTGAGGAAAATCCATATGGGAACCAGCCAAAAAAGTAAAGACTTTTTTTCCCCATTACAAATATGAAGTTTCTGATTTTTTTTTTTAAATTGTGCGTCACTACAGATTTTTTTTTAAATTTATTTTTGTTAATTATAGAAAACAAAAGAGATCATGTGACTTAGCCTAAGGGTCAGAGTAGCCTTTTGACTGAGGGAGGTACAAGTCCCTGCTCACATTTTTGCCCTACTTAGTGTTTTCTTGTTTGTGTAAAGCAGTATCAACAACAGCAACCTCCATGGCAGGAGGTCATGAGTGCCTTTTCCTGCAGCATCAGTCCCCCAGCAAAATAGCAGCCTTTCTAGGAGGAACATCACTGAAGTGGATGTATCATGATGGGAGTTTGCAGGCTCAACAAATTACCATTTTCCTGCCCCAAAACCTATCCCATGCTCACCCACCTGGCATCTCTCTGAGCATCTGGATTGCTGGGGCAGAAAGAAGGGAGGTTTACTTGCAAGTCATGTGCCATGGGAGAACTTTGGGGTGGTGATGGAGACTATCATGCTCCCTCAGCAGGTATAGGTTTTGGAGGGATGCTGTTGGCAGATAAGACCAACATCATGGCAAGGGAAATGGGGTGGGGGTGGGGGGGGGCACCCAACTGGCTGTGGGTGCCCTGGGGCCAGGCAGGGAGAATCCAGAGTCCCTCAGCCCCCACAGCTCATTAATGCCCAAATTTACTCACGAACAAGCAAGGTCTGGTTGAAGCTGTGGCGGTCGAGGGCAGCCTTAGCTGTAGCGACCACGAGATAGTGGAGTTCAGGATCTTGTGTGATAGGAACAGAATGCCAAGCAAGATTGTAATCCTGGACTTTAGCAGGGCCATCTTTGGCCTTTTCAAGCAATTGCTAGGGGACATCTCGTTGGACAGGGTGTTAGAGGATAAAAGGGCCCAAGATACTTGGTCCCAGTTCACTTTTTCCAGGCTCAGGATCAGAGCATCCCAGTGGGTAGGAAATCAAGAAAGGGAGCCAGGACACGTGCATGGTTAAACAGGGAACTGTTGGGCAAACTCAAGTGGAAGAAGAGAGCCTGTAGATCATGGAAGGAAAGGATGGCCACTTGGGATGAATATAAGACTGTCGTTAGAGGATGTTGGGACACAAATAGCAAAGCTAAAGACTTGTTGTAGTTGTGCCTTGCAAGGGAGGTCAAGGACAACAAGAAGGGCTTCTTCAAATGCATTGCAGGTAAAACTAATGCTAGAGGCAGTGTAGGCCCACTGTTAAATGAGGCAGGTGCCCTCGTGACAGAGGATACAGAGAAGGCAGAGTTACTGAAGGGGACCTGGGGGTCCTGGTCGACAGCAGAATGAACATGAGCCGGCAATGTGCCCTTGTGGCCAAGAAAGCCAATTTAAAAAAAAAAAATCCTGGGGTGTATTCGAAGGGCTGTGATTAGTAGGTTGAGAGAGCTTCTCCTCCCTCTCTACTCTGCTCTCATGAGACCACATCTGGAATATTGTGTCCAGTTCTGGCCCCTCAGCTCAAGAAGGACAGAGAGCTGCTGGAAAGTGTTCAGCACAGGCTGAATATAAGAGGTAAAACATAAGAGTTTCCAAAGAAATACAAGGAAGAATCTCTTCACCTTGAGGGTGACAGAGCACTGGAACAGGCTGCCCAGATGGGCTGTGGAGTCTCATTCTCTGGAGACATTCAAAACCCACCTAGATGAGTTCCTGTGTGACCTACTCTAGGTGGTCCTGCTCTGGCAGGGGGGTTGAACTAGATGGTCTTTTGAGTTCCCTTCCAAACCTTAAGATTCTGTGATTTCTGCAGAAATGCATGCCAGCCATGCAAAGTGTGTGGGAAAGAACCTTTCCTCCTATCTAATTTTTACTTTTTTCCTGCACCATAGCCTTTTTTTTCCCTATTCCCAAAAACCTTTTCAGAAAGCTGATGGCCTGTCTACATGAGAGCCAACACCTGTCTTGAGTAAGGTGAGAAAGCAGGTTTGAATATGGACTTACAGATAAGTGAGTCTTTAGAGGCAGATAGCTCTTCACAAGGCTTGAGTGCCTTCACGTCCTCAGCATACAGTGTCCCCATTGACAAATTAAGGAGTTTTTATGTACCCTCTTGTCAACATAGCTCCCACTGGAAAAATCTTGTTTCTGTGCCCAAGCAGTGAGTAATTTTTTTCTGAATGGAGTTGCCAGATTATAGACACAATTCCAGTTTTACATGTAGCTTGAGCTGTTTTCACTTCCTTTTGATGTTTCAGGTAAAAAGAAGAATAGTTGTAACATTTTAGCACTTTTTATGTCTCTCTCTGGGATAATTCTTAAGGTATATGCAAGGTCAAAGAGATATAAAGCTGATATGGGAAACTGTAGTTCATGTTATCCTACAGTTGTGATATTGTTCCTTCAAATATTTTTTCACAACAATACAAGCTGTAACCAAGGCTACAAAACAGTTTCCTTCATCGTTTCTGTGTTTCCATTTGCGTATACTTGTCTCAGTTCATTCCCTCACTAAGCAGTCTCTCACTAAGCGCTGCCATCATTGTCACTCAGTGGTGGGCTTGGTGTAACCTCTTTCTTCCTAAAAGGAAAACTTAAATCATATCTTTTTTTCACAAGGCTGGGTCCAGACTGAGCTCTGCTGCTGAACTCTGAAACCTGTGAGGCCCTACAGTGAGGATGATATGCTTACCCCAGTTAAGAAGGATGCAGCAGCATCAGGACTGTATGGATATTACCCATTGAGCCCATGCAATCCCCATTGAGATCTGTTAATCTGTCGAAAAAGCAGTTTGAAAAGTTTCTCTCATAAACCTGGGAATTTGAGGCCAGTGCTGGATTTGTTGATGGCACCTGCCCATGATTATTTGTGTGAAGGCATTTGTCTTGCAGTCTGCTGTTAGAGATCTCGGATGTGGATTCATAATCAATACCGATTTGCTGACCACTCAAGAATTACATTCATAACCACATACCTGTTAACCAAACTGCTTCTTAGAAAACCCTGGAAGATAAAAATATACAGAAATACCAAAATGCTGAGATTGTCTGAGACAACAACTGCGCCTTTCCCTCTTGCAAAGTCAAGTTTTGTGTCCTTGAAATTGAATAAATGCAGAGACACCAAAAGAACTTACGACATCAAGAAACACGTATTTCTGTGCTTCAACCCATGGGTTTGATTTCCTTCTTTTTTCAAACATATTTTTAAAAAACAAAGAAAAAAAAGTCTATGATGGAAAATTATCTTTTGCACTGTGTTAATTACTGCAACCAACAAGAATTGAAATAACAGCTTAAGATATCCATCCATAGAAAGCTGTGAGCTTTAGCTTAGACCACCAGCTGTGGTAACCTCACTCTTTGCATGTCCTGTATTTATTCTATTTGCTCATAGATACTGTAAATGCTGTGACAGTGCTATGTTATCATCTAAGTAAAACATCAAGTTCAAAGGCTGACTACCATGAATGATGCTTTTTCTCCTTCGGAGAGCATGAACTAAGCATTTACTGCCTGCTGATTTATTTATTTATTTGATTGGTTTTATCTGCCAGTTCTTGGTAAGAAACCAGAGAGACTATATAGAGGAGCCTTTTGTCTGGGAGGATAAATATTTGAGTAATAGGGTCTCAGGCATCACTTTTCCTATTCCCCCAGGGCAAATTTGTGCCTTGCAGACTACAGGAGAGAAGCTGAGACAAGGAGTCTCTAGTATTTCTTGCTGTGGTTGCCACTGGGAAAATAGTCTTCCTTTTCCTGTCAGCTTATGTGTATATTCTTAACAGCTATTAACAAATATGCCCCAAAAGGCAAATATGGCTGTAATTAGCAACCCCTTCTAGTCATGATGAGGCTTGCTGTGTGTTGCACACCTGATCCACAAAGACAGAGGCCTGTGTTTTACACCTCCTCTCCGGAGACACCCACACAGCCTAAACAAAAACACAAATCAAGATCTACAGAGGGCTCAGCAGACAGGCTGCTGAAGAGCTCAAATTGCTTAGGAGCCATCATGTAGTCCCAGCAAAAATAGACCTCCAGCTCCTTCCTGCTCACCATCGCACATCATTCCACAGGAGAAGGTCATTTGCTTTGGTCAAAGCATGGTAGAATACAAAGGAAAGGTGCAGTGTCTATTAATTCAGCTAGAACTAATTGCTTTTCATGATTAGGAGTCATTAATAACTGGTCATTTGGCAGAAACTGGTTGATTGTCCAAGCTTTGCATATCTTCACAGATGTCAGCTAGAGACAAAAAGTGATCTTAGTACTAGAAGATCTTTTGTTGTGTGGATAGAATTAATGCATGACAGATAACATGGTGGCAGATGTAAATTACCATGCCTGAAAACTGACAGCTACCTCAAAAGCAGCCTGGCATATCATGGTAGATACCCTCAGATATCACCCCAGCTGAGGAGCTACCTATAGCCTTACTTGCATAGCCTTACTTACATCTTACTTTCCCATATGCCCACATTATAAAATTAAAGTAAGCTTTTTGGGTTTTAACTCCAAAGAAGGACAAAAAGAAAAAGAAAAAACAAACCAAACCAAACAAAGCACACTACCAGTTTATGGCAATGTACTTCAATAGAAGGGTAAATAATTAAATTTAACTTTTTTGCTATTCCAACTTGTGGAAAAAGTCACCCCTAGATAGTTCTAATCTGGCCATATTTAGCACTTTGAACTAACTGGCTTTTTCCAGTTAAAAAAGTATTTCCCATATGCTTGACATATTTTTGCATTTAATGACAGAATGCAAGGGAAAAAATATTCACATACAAAACATGCCCCCACATACATATTTATATTGAGACAGAAAAATGTTTTATGTGTGTATGTATAACTTGACACTTTCAACATTTGATGTAAATAAATGCCAAATGGGTGGAGAAGGTTGTATTATACATTAACGGGCTACGCTTCTTCATTTTGATTTTTCAAATCTGGCTATGATTGCATACAATACCTCAAACAGCAAACATCTGGGTGGCTTGAATGCAACTGAAGCACGTTTTTACTGTCAAACATATTCTTACTGTAAAGTTACAGATTCAAACTTTACTAGAGAAATTTTTGGTTCTCAGCAGCCTCAGACCCGGTTTATAATAAATATGATCATTTTGCAGTATCAGTGGGGACACAGCCTTAACAATATTCATATTTAAAGTCTAACAGACTCTTTTATAAATAGGGTTCAGTTTAACAGACATATGCATTAAGATTATATCCTTGGAACTTTTCCAAACAACTGCACTGTCATAGCCAAAGCCTTTGTCCAACTTACATGTTTGACAGTTTATACAATCGCCTGACTGTTTTCCATCTATTACCTCCAGATTTAGGACATTTTATCTCTGATTCTCTTTTGTTTCTAAGTTTCAAAGTGCAATTTCCTGCAGAAACGAATATGCTCATAATTCAGGTTGTCCACCCACCCACCCACCCAGTTACCTGTCTCAGCTAGTCCAATTGCTGGAAGGAATGTATAAAGCAAGTTTGTAGCTTGATGGTGGAGTGATATAATCTTTGCTTAATCTATTTAGTGTTTAAAAATGTAAATGTTAGTAGCTATCTCAAATATTAGAGTGTTGCTCTCATGTAGGTTGTATGCTCACATGTGGCACAAAGCAGTTAATTGTACTCTTCTGGGAGACTAAAAGCCTTGGAGTGTCTGAGACCTGGAAAAATTAAAGAGTAGTTTACATCTGCTAGGACCAAAGTGTTACAAATGTATCTCAAACATTGGAAATTTGAAGCTGTAAAATCCCCAGGGCATATTATGTGCTGTAACAATGCCATTAAATATGTTGTATCATGCTAACAAAACAGTTTGTTCCTTTTTTTTCCTGTCTCTCTTTTCCCCTTAGAAAGAAATACAGTTCATGAATATGCAACATTAGCTCTTATCCAAGATTATTTATTGGAAGAAATGAAATAATTAGCATGTGTGTTTATAACAGAGATTTCAGCATTTCTTTTCCCCAGCCTTTGTTATATCACTTCACATATAAGGTTTGGCTTCTTCCTTGGGTTTAACGTTTTAAATCTGCAGTTTGCTTATCAAGAATAAGAAGCAGGCAATGCTTCCTGCAGAAGCATTTGCACATGAATCTGCAGGAGCCAGCAAGGAATGAGCAGCCCTGGCATGTCAGCTGCCCATGCTGCTTGTCTTCAGTTAGCTCTCTGGCTCTGCTTTTTGCTGCTCCATGTATCTTTCCTAGACAAACCTGCTCTTGCTAGGTCGAGCACTAAATGGTGTAGGCACAAGCCAGGCTACGGATCCCTAACTCTCATTTAGCAGTCCAGATGTAATCCTTGATTCTACAGGTGGGAGAATTTCTCAGCAAGCCAAGAAGTGCTGGGGCTTAGATCTGGTTCTTCATCTTTCACAGATTTCTGTAAATGTTGCAAGAATGGACTGTCTCATGCCATCAGTCTTCTCAAAGAGATTTGCAGTAAAGGTGTGTAGTGGGTGTGTGTGTGTAAGTGCATGTGCACATCTGCCCCTTTCTTTGTTGTCTAAACAACAAAGGCATCACTCCCCTGTAACCTTTGTTCTGCTTATAAGCCTTTCTGTTCTAATTCTGGCAACACACACAACCATTTACTTATATTCATAAACAATCTCCAATTCTGTCTTTTCAGGTAAAATACCAAGAGAGCATGGCTCACCTGGGTGAACGTAAATGGACTCACGTGTTTCCTTTTCTGGTGGTAGGTATTGATGTGTGTACAGGTCTCTCCAGCCTGCAAAGATAACTGTAAAGATAAAATGCAAAGATAACTGTTTGCTTGAGTCTTTGCAAATATCTGTGAATTGTCATGACACGGCTGCAGATGACTTGGGTTGTGGACAGAAACTCAATGCAGTCATTGGTTTCCATTTGATAAAACATCTGGGCATATGCTGCATAAACTGAGGCTGCTAGGGAGAGGGGGGAAGAAGAAGGGCCCAGAATGGAGCAGAGATAGAAGGCACTGGAAGAGCTGATTAGCCTGGGCATCACATGAAGCACAGCCCTATCATGGTTGAGGGCCAAGGCTGTGAGTTATCTCATGTTGCTATAATTGTCCCTTTCAGACACATTTGTGGAGGCCTATTAGAGCTAGGAGGGGTTCCAGTGCTCCATCACCCTCACAGTGAACAAGTTGTCCCTTGTATTTCTTTGGAACCTCTTATGTTTTAACTTGTACACATTGCCCCTTGTCCTATCATTGGATATCATTGAGAACAGCCTGGCTCCATCCTCCTGACACTCACCCTTTACGTATCTGTAAACATTAATGAGAT
The DNA here is from genome assembly GCF_028858725.1 of Colius striatus. NCBI lineage: Eukaryota > Metazoa > Chordata > Aves > Coliiformes > Coliidae > Colius > Colius striatus. Next base: position 62,244,523 of record NC_084759.1, read on the forward strand.
CACCCCTCAGTCTCCTCTTCTCCAAGCTGAAGAGCCTCAGATCCCTCAGCCTTTCATCATAAGGGAGATACTCCACTCCCTTCATCATCTTTGTGGCCCTGCATTGAACTCTCTCCCGCAGCTCCCTATCCTTCTTGAGCTGAGGGGCCAGAACTGGACATAATATTCCAGATGTGGTCTCACGAGGGCAGAGTAGAGGGGTAGGAGAAGCTCTCTCGACCTACTGCCCACAGCCCTTCTAATACATGCCAGAATGACATTGGTTCATTCCCCAACCTGTACTGGTACATGGGGTTATTCTTTCCCAGATACAGACTCTACACTTGCCCTTGTTGAGTTTCCTTAGATTTCTCTCTGCCCAGCTCTCAAGCCTGTCCAGATCTCATTGAATGGCAGCACAGCCTTCTGGTGTGTCAGCCACTCTCCCCAGTTTAGTATCCTCAGCAAACTTGCTGACAGTGCCCTCTGTTCCCTCATCAAGGTTATTAATGAATAGATTCAATGCTATCGGTCCCAGCACTGACCCCTGAGGGACTCCACTAGATAGAGGCCTTCAACTAGACCCTGCCACATTGATCACAACTCTCTGCCTCCTTCCCTTCACCCAGTTAACAACCCACCTCACTACCTGATCATCCAGCCCACAGTTTCTCAGTTTTGAGGAATAGCTGTGCTAACAAGCACAAACATCAGTGCTCTGAGAACCTTTTAGCAGGACTGGGTTGCTGAAAACTGTATCTGCCTCCATCTCATGTAGGGGTACCACTTCTGTTTCTGAGCTTTTGGGGTGTTTCATACTGCAGTCCTGGCCCTGCCACCTTCTGGGTGGGCAAGAGGAGGGGGGAGGTGTGGGGGATGAAGGTGGTGGGAGTGACAATGCTCTGGGATGCTCTCTGGTGACAGGTCTCCCTGGTGTACTCCGCAAGCGCCGAATACTCCAACTGTGGAGAGAACGAATACTACAATCAGACCACCGGCATGTGCCACGACTGCCCCAAGTGCGAGCCAGGCGAAGAGCCCTATATGGTAATTTCAGCTCCTCCCATTGACAGGAGGACACTTATCAAGCACCAAATGCAAAAAAATCCAAATGTTTTGTTACATGGCACTGATATATGTGTAGGAGAGAAAATGGAGAAGGACAGAGACACTTAAGCAGGAGCATTCAGGCCTGCACGTGTGTCATGGGAACAAGGCCCCACATGTGTGTGTGCGCTAGTACTCCACATCCCAGGAGCAGCTGGTCAAAAGGGATACTGTAAAAGCTAGAAGGTAAAAGTTTCACATGCAACCTCTGCATTCTCATCTCCATAGTTACTTAAAAACTGAGGCTGCCATTCCAGCGCGGTGTGATAAATTGGTTAGTCTGGCGTGCTCATTGGCCCCCCACACACCAAGAACTTAATTTTGCTTTCCCACTGAGATATTTTGGCACCAAGGGAACTTGGATGCTTCTGCAACATTTTAAATTATGGTTCCTAAGTAACTGCTTGATTTACAGCAGATAATTGTTGCTTATTAAAAAAAAAATACTAAAATCCTGTTTGGTTTTAATGGGATAAACATCCTATTGCAAGAATTTCACACAGTTGGTAGTCCTGAACAAGTACGTTTAAATAATAACTAGTTGGATTTAGTTTTATTTAATCTAAATGTAATGTTCAGCTGGGACATGTGAGTTCAAATGTTGTGAAATCTCATCCAAACATTGCCTTTTGTGATGTTCCCTCTGGGCTCTCCTAGCATGAAAGCAAGATTGCTGATACCCCTGCTGCAGCCATGTTTCTCTTGTAATCTTCCTCTCTGCTCCTCAGTTTTCAGTTCTCTTTCTATCTAAGCAGCAGCAGCTAAATTTTACTTCCACGACTTGCTGGAATATGACATAAGTAGCTATGGGGAGGCCACTTTCCAAGGAGCACGATGCTCTGGCTCCGTTTCCCTCTCTCCAGCACACAGTATGCTGCATCCTTATATCCCTCCATGGTCTTTTTAGGACAGACACTAGGGACCAAATTACATTCTTTCCCTCAGTATTATGTACTACAAAGCCAATGGCCCGGGCTGTGAAAGTTCCCTTTTGCTGGAAGTTGGCACACAGCGTGACCCCACTTGCCACTGACCTTGTGGTGTTGTTGCAGACATGTGGATACGGCACCAAAGACGAGGACTATGGCTGCATCCCCTGCCCTTCAGAGAAGTTTTCCAGAGGAGGTTACCAGATATGCAGGCGGCACAAAGACTGCGAGGGTTTTTTTCGAGCCACGGTCATGACACCTGGTGATCAGGAGAATGATGCAGAGTGTGGTCCTTGTCTCCCGGGGTAAGAACTTAACCATTGACTTTTGCTCTACCCAAGACACTGAAAAATAGTTTTTTAATGTCAAAACTTCTGACAGCCTCTCTTCATGTTGGAACTGATGATATTAAAGGCCTTTTCCAACTGAAATGATTCTATGATTCCATGTTCTAGCTGATTGTAAGTACAACATTGGTGAATTATGCTTTTTGGTCTGCTGAAACAGTACATTTAAATATTTCAAAAGCATTGGTGAATTTAGTAAATCAGAAGATCTCATTAATCTTACTGAAATCTCAGGGAAGAAGCAACTTTTGGGAACAACTAGAAAAACTAAAAATTCTCCTCTTATTACAAGTGGAAAGAGAACAGCTCATGTACCCAAGCACAGGTGTGCATTACCATTTCTGACACTCAGAAATTCAGTTTGGTCTTCAGTGCTGGCTTCAGAAGGTCACCTTGTAAGTCCTGCATCCTACAAACAAGCTCCATGAAGATACCTTGTAGGGCTCATACTGACACTACAACATGTTTAGGAACATAAAATATTTCCTCTCCAGAAATGAAACGCTGGCAGATTTGTCAGTATTTGACAGCATTAGCTAACGTAGCTGTTAGGTGAGATTTACCAAGGCATTTTAGTCTCTCAGGGTCCTTTCTAGACAACAGAAAGGGGTCTAAAGAACTGCTAATGTGGTGAATGTGATGTTCAGAGTAGAAACAATTTCTTGGGCTGGTTGAAGAGACTTAAAATAGATGTTGTTTTTAAGTCCAGCTTTGTAATGGTCTCCTACACTCAGTATAATTCTGATAGTAGTGGAGAGAAAGCAACTGCCACAATGAATATGTAAGCAAAGTATTCTTGGCTATATAACCTTTGAAAGTCTGCAAACCCAAGCATACTTTTGTTTTCTCGATACCTTTTTTTGTAGAGTGAGTAAATACTCTAAAACACAATCTCACCTTCCATACCTTTTCAGTTTCTGCTGGTATGCCTCTTTGGTTTAGAAGTGCAACTCTTACTGACGTTTGCCTTTTGTGCAGTTTGCAGACACTGTGTAGCCCACGCTACTTGTAGCACAGGGAACCCTGTTAGAGAGGCCCTGAAAGCTTCCAGGCTTATTCTGTCAGTGAGCCTGTGTGAAATTTTCACAGTTTACAAACAAAAAGAAGGACTTGCTTAGCTGCCAGCTGAGCAGACTGATGATGTGACTTGCAAAGAGCCCCCTCTTCACTTCCCCTCCTACATCATAAAGAGCAAGAAAGTTAAATAGTGGCCACAGTTGCTGTTTTGCAATTTTGTCAGGACTAATGAGGTCACCCAGGTGGGAACAGGGTGCTTGCTGAAAATAATCGCTTGCACAGCTGGTGCTTGGGGAGTAATCTCAAAACACCATGTTTGCACAGGTGTAACTTGTAGCAGAAACTGGCGTGCTGGATTCTGGCTGTGTGCCACGCTGTGTGTGACTCTCAGGTCCTGGGATAGCTTAGCAAAGGCAGCAGTTAAGAAGAAACACCCTCTTACTCTGAGCAATTCTCAAGATAAATTAAATATAGGCTAAAACAAGCTCTGAAGCTGCCTTAGTCAAGGTGATTTAAGATCCCAGAGGTTGTTCCTGTGTCCTGGTGAGGGAAATGCAGAGCCTCTGCATCAGAGCTGGGAGCTGACTGGCCACCCTCCCTTCTTGCTCCGGTGGCACGGGGAGAGCTAGGCATCAAGGTGAGTGGGGCCCAGGCAGTAAACCTCAAAGAGGGTCAATGGGAGGGAAAAATGAAGGTTTCCATTTTCAGAGGATTGTGCTTCCTTAACGCTCTGCAGGCATCCCCAAGGTAACAGCTCGCATACCATGACCTATACTTAGGGGCATCTCATCCCTTTGCTGGTTTTCACTAGCTCTGTTAAGTAGGCTAAGGAGAAGATGAGCATGTGGCATAGTTTTAGGCAAAACATCACTGAACTGGTAGCGTATTCCCAGTGGCTACAAGTGCCTTCCTCTATCATTTGCTTAAAATAAGTGCTGGATATTTTTTTTTCCTTCTATTTTTTTCACTACTACTGATAATCAGTTTTAGGGAAGAAGGAGACCTTTGGTAAAAGAGCATGGGTCATCTATGACTTCTCTGTGTCCAGGTTCCCTTCCATATAAAACTGGAATAACACTATTTGGCATACTCATAAGAAGGATGCAAGACTGAGACCAGGGAAGATTTTAAAAGCTTAACTCCAAAGCCGTGATTCTCAAAACTAAAGTTCAACTGCCAATCAACTCTCGAGGTACCTAGACTTAACCTCCTGGCACACTGCAGGCTTCATCCTCTCCTCCTGCACAAAAGCTCTTCCATCATGGTAAAGAGGACAGGTTGGAAATGTGGAAATTATGTAGAAATCAGACTATTTCCCCTCAATGGAATGATCCATCAGGTGTTCCTGAAGTGTGACTGAGATCACAACCAACTAGGAGAGCCACAGCAGGTCAGAACAAGGGTCACTGTAGTCTGGCCACCTGTCTTTGGTAGTGGTGTAAGTAGAAACCCACAGAGGAGTAAGAACAGGCCAAGCATACATAATGCATATCTCAATGTCCCAGCTTCTATTTTCAGCTCAGAGTAAGTCCTTGGTTTCCTCAAAAGATGGAATTGAAAAGGATCATCTTCCTTTAAAATGCAGTCAGAGATGCCTCCACTACTGACACTTCCCCCTTTCATGTGTTTGGCTGTGGTTACAGCAAATCCAGGTTCATTTGTCTTCTCTTTTATGTGTTCTAAGGGGAAAAATGATCTCTTGTCTCTGTTTTCTGAGTGAAAAGGTTTATCCCATGGATTTCTAATGAAAGTAAGTCCCTTCCTGCAGTTCTGGATAAGGCAGCAGATGCCTCCACCTGTGTTTCATCACCTCTCTGTTGTATCTCTGCAGACTATCCCCTGACAGTCCCTTCCTCCCCCATCCCAGTCCCAGGTGCTCAGACCCCTGCAGGAGGGTACACCTATACCCAGGGCCAAGTCACTGGGTGTGACATGACAGCATCAAGGTCAGCCCGCCATCAACCACCATGGTGTTAAGCAGAAAAACACTGAAATCTGTTTCTCAGTCTAGCCTTTTTTGTGGGTTTAGTCCCATCTAGGAACAAAAGACCATGATCAGCTGTAAGTATCAAGGGCCTTTGGGATGCCTTAAGGACAGGGAGAGGTCAATTTGTTGCTTATGGTCCCAGGCAAAAAAACAAGACTACTCAACTTGGGGAAGAAAACAGAAATTAATTTAATCCAACAACAATAAAAAAAACCATAACCCCCAAAACATAAAACCGAAAAAACCCAGAGTGGTATAATAATGAAGAGCACAACCAAACCTTTAAGACCACCTCCACCCAACCCCTCCCCTTTGCCTGGGCTCAGAGCCCTGATTCTGGTGTCTCTACCTCCTCCCCTGCTGAATGGCTCAGCAGGGCACAGAATGGGAGGTTCAGTCATTCCTTTCCTCCATCTTGTACTACTCCCCCACTTCCTCTTCTGGTGTGGATTTCCCTACTTAAATAGTGCTGGCTGAGGCACAAGTTTGGCCTGATTGGGCTGGAGGTGGGTCCATCTCAGAGCTGGGGGATGTTTTGAGAACTGCTTACTGAGACCAGCGCTGCAGCCCCTTCCCCGTTACCAAGCAAAAAGCAGCTCCACACAAACCCATTACACTTTTACTCTTAGATTTTGCCTGAAACACTTTGAAATCTGAGCCTGTCAGATCACAAGGAAAGAGTGGAAGAGTAATAATGTGAAAATTCATTATTTCATTACTGAGACACTTCTCCATAGTTAATGATATTAAAGGGATCAGATATTTCCAACATTGCCTTAGTGAACAGTTGCTTGCCACAAGCATCCTCTTCAATTTTCTTTATGTATCCTCCACTATTCTGCACTGTGGTAAAGCCCAAGAAATATTCTACTGGCTTGATTGAATTAACTCTCAGAAGGGCTGTTTGTCTTTCCTGAACCACCATGGCTGTTAGACTGTGGATCCTAGCTGTCCTGTGTTTTTCTTTATAGATTTATATGTATCTCTGGCCTGCGACTCATTTTTTTGAGGTTTGGCAGTCATTTCCTGCTTGTTTATTAACTGCTTCACAATCTAACATTACACACGCCCTCATAAGAAAATGAAGATGAAGTTTTGCTCCTAACGGAATGCTAGAGTGGCAGATGGAGCACAAAAGACATTTGAAGGGAACAGTGAGGGTGAATCTTTTCAAGGCAGTAAGAAAGAAATAAGGAAGGAACCACATTCAGTTTACCTCCTCTTTATAGGTACCTTCATCCCCTGTCCCCGTCTTGCATCTCTGCATGTAACATTTCCTGAACCTATCTTTCTTATTTGTAGTCTGGGTCATCCATTAATGAGCAATTGATTTTTATGAACAGTTTCAGCAGTCATTTTGTAACAATGCATACATTTTCCAGAAAAACAACCAAACTGCACATGCATAGACAGGTACATAGGAGCAGAAAACAGATTCCTCATTGTGTGAAGTGTCTATTATGTTGAGTACTTGTCTGCATAGAATGGGTCATGAAGTTATTAATTTCTTTGTTAAAATTTGTAGTGATTTACAAGTAATTTGTAAGGACATATCCATGACATCAACCGTGTATGATTTTGATATAATTTACTCATTAAGTTGTCTGTGGAGCCAACTCTTGCACAACCAATTACCTTATTTCAACATTAACTTTATTAGCAGCCCAGAAGTTCAAATAATTAAAACCTTTCCTTCATGCTGTAATTCCACTAGCAGGACTAAGTTACAAACTGTACGGGAAAGAAGTGGGGGGAAAAAAACCCACCAAATTGTAAAACCTAATCTGGCTGTCCCTGTAAAAGTGGTGTTTTCCTGTATTTTTTATTATGATTTGGCTCTGTTCTAATGTTAAGATTATTCTTATGGTGTTGGTGAAGAAAATTAGCCAACCGTATCCAACTGGCGGGCCTGCTTGAAAGATTACTGCTTCAAAAAATGGCATTCCGTGATTCTGAAAAATCTTATTTCAGGGCGTGCTGTAAACTGCAGCTTGAACTCAGCAGGGAGAATAATGTTGTTTTAGGCAATGATACTGCTTCTTGTCATGTAGGCTGGATGGTTGATTAATTGCCTTTTAGGAGGAAAGGAAGAGGAGAAACAGTGTCTCTATTCAGGCAGTTTTTAAAAAAAGAATAATCTTTGCATCAAATTGCTTATAAGTTGGGTTTTTTTAAAGAAAAGAAGATTTGATCTCAGTATAATTGGTTGCTGCTGAACCATGCTCAGTTGTAGCATATTAATTTACACTGTTTTGCCTCATCTTGCCCTTCGTTTCAGTTACTACATGCTGGAAAACAGACCTCGCAACATCTATGGGATGGTTTGCTACTCATGCTTATTGGCGCCTCCAAACACCAAGGAATGTAAGTGTTCTGCAGTTTCTATGCATTTCATATGGTTTTGACTTGGAATCATCTGGAAGCACAATATGCAGTCTTTCAGCAATGGTTATTATGTTCAAACAATAAGTCCAGCTCCAGTAAAGCAGTTTCTGCTTCCAACTGGCCTTGCTGACAAAGAAAATGCTGAACATTTGTGGGGGGATCAGAACCTTCAGTCTTAAGGATCTGCTATTGTTCAGTCATGCTCCAGTTTTCATCTGTTAAGACACCCTGTACAGAATTTACCACGGTTTCTCGACCAATAAGTACAAGAGGTCACAAATTGGTGTACTTCTAAAATCCAGTTTCATTTCAGCTATGAAGAACTTTGTAGAGCTTTGTAAATTCTAGTAAAAGTGCAACACATCTTTTCACATCCTTTGGCTTCAAAGTGATGTAAGGGCTGATGTTAGCATGTGGTAGTCAACACTGGTAAAGGAGCTAATCCTGTAGATTTCATTGACAAAAGAAGCTGCAGCTTACAAATTTAAAAAGCAGGTGGGGGGATGTGTGTGTGTCTCGTGTGTGTGCAATGACTTACCCATCCTCATGCTATGGGGAGAAGGAACAGCTATGCACTGGACTTGTAATGCAGAGGCAACCCCTCAGAAAACTGCTTCCTCCTTTAGGGGGTAAAGAAAATGAGAAAGAGAAAAGGGAAACTAACATTCTCTCTGAATGACCAAATTACTCCAACACTCACTCAGAGAATCTGGGGCAGATCAGGAGAAAAAAATTATTTTTAAAAAAATCCCTCAAAAACCAGACAAAACTGGGCAGTCTCCCAGAGAAACCTGTTGCTTCTAAACCCCAAATCCTGTCCATGTTCCATTCTTTTAAACGTCTGTATCATGAAACAGAATTGCAATATTTTGCGTGCTTGATTTGAAAGCAGAGGTTGACACAGAAGTCCCTGAGCATGTACCTGTGTACATAAATAGCAATTGCTTAGTTCAGACGCTACTGAACTGTGTATCATTCATGCTCAGTGAGCCACTTCAAAGGAGGATCCATAATTAACAGCTACCACCTTTCCTAAGGTGCAAGAGCTCAAATGAGCCAGGAGATAATTGCCACCTCACAGAGCTCCTGGTGAGTGGTAAGGATGTGGGTGGAGGCATCCCCCTGAACTGTCTGCATGCAAAGTGGCTGGTCCCTTCCTTGAACAGCTGCTCACCCCGTTGTGGCTGCAGAAACCTGCCTGGTCCTAAGATGGGCACTTCTGCCTGAGACAGCAGGAGTGGGCGAGGGCAGGGTGAGCATGACTCTGGTAAGGTATTAGGAGGTGAGGTAAGGGCACTAGGGAGGGTCCAAGTGTCAGGTGTGGGAAGAAAATGGAGAGGTAAGTAAAAACACAGGGAGAGGCATCTCAGTGAGAGATGAGGGTATATGGTTAGAGGATGTGGACCTCATTTGTAGGAGTACAATTCCTCGTTGGGTTTCCTTGCATTGGTAGGAATATAACTATGCCTTCTGCTAGCCAATAGCCAGAAAGGAATCTCTCAGCTGATGGTCTGCCTCAAACACGTGCTGCAACAGGTTCTTAGAAGTATCAAACGTGTTGTAGCTTTACTGAACTACCAGAAGAAACAAATCATTGCATTTTATAGGATACCTGGCAGATACAATACATAATGTTCTTAGTTCTGTAAGGAAGGTACGAATTGCACAACTGATTACATACATGCAATTGAGTGGGTACTAAGGTAGGAGAAAACCTAAATCCTAGAAAGAGTAAACATTGCCATTGTAATGAAGTCTATGAAACCAACTGTTTTATTACAAGTGTTCAAAAAGCGGGAAAGCTTCTTAAAATCCAAATCCCTCAAATCACTAAACTCAGGTAATTTGTTTTATCATGTCTAAACCTCTGGACCCCGATTGGAATGGCAGCTCCCTAATTCATAGGCAATAATTTGTACACCAGATGGAAAATCATCCTTGCTGCAGAAACCTCCTGAAATGTTCCTTGTTGTTGTGGCAGGCAGAATAAAATCTGGTATTAGCAAATTATCACACATTTCACCATCATGAGATTATACCAGTCAGAGCAAAGAAGGGGTGACATGTCAGTGTTGCACAACTGCATAACATTTTGAGGTTTACAAATTCCAAACTTACCTGAGTGCTGTGCTCTGAGCATCTAACCTTAATGTGAGCACATGTTTTTTTGTCATAGTGAAGGATAAAATCAGCTCATTGATAGGAATGGTTGCTCTGTGCAGTATAACTTCTGTTTATTGACTGACAGTCACCATGGGGGGCTCAGAATGAGAACTTCAAAGGGTCTCAGGAATCTTCTGTCTCTTTCTTTAGACTTCAAATTAGCATTGAATAGTATTCAGGAGCCTAAACCCCACACTAAAGGGGTGCCTCTTCCCTAAAGCTCCTTTCCTTCAAACATGGCTGCACAGAGCATGCTGCTGCAGAAAGGTGACCCAGCAGGTTGAAGGAAATGAGAATGGAAAATTACTTAAAAATAAGAAGGTGTGGGGGAAAAGGTTTGGCTTTGCAATTCTAGACAGAAAAATGAGGGCAGATAAATCCCACCTCAGGCCTTCATTAGGTCTGAGACAGAGTTGAAGGACAGTGATGCTCCTTAGCTGGAAAAATACCTTGCTGGGGAAGTGCCTGGCCTGCATGTTACAGAGGGCTAGAAGGAGTGTGGAGTAGGGTATGTGGGCTGCTGCATAGAAACCTGCTCAGGGAATTTGCCTGACGATACATTTTATCTGGCAGAAAAGTATTTGGGTTTGATCAAAGGGTAAACAAATAGCTTTCAACTCCAAGAGCCCGCTGTGCACCTTTCATCTCCTTACACAGTCAATAAACCTTGAAATGGCTGAGGAAACAAGATGAATATCCTGTGCCTCAGCACCTGGAAAGATTAGTGTAGAAAGGATTGGAAGTGAGAAAGAAATTCCCTGATGAGCCTGTGTCACCTTTTTTTTTTTCCCTCTCAAGGGACTTAGAACAAAATAGCACAAAATAGCATTGAAAAAAGGGGTAGGGAGGGGAGATGTTTCACAGAGGTTCAAGATTTAAGGCAAGTGTATTACCAGGTTACAGCGTTGAAACTCTTTGGACTGAAGGATGAGAAGAAGTGTTCTGCTCTGGTCTGTGAGGAATACCAGGCTTCAATGGCAGCTTGTAGGCAGTTGCACGCACAGAGAAAGAGCTGTGCGTATGTGAGCATAAGGATGTGTGTTGTGTAGCAGGGAAGTTTTTTCTTACTGGCAAAAAGATAAACATCACCATAAAGAGTACAATTTTTCCTATCTTGTGAAACGCCTATGTAAGATTTGTGGGCTGTCAGCATGCAGCTCCCTCAAGCCCGCTGTGTAGGAGCCTCAAGGCTGGTCTGCTAAGTACAGAGAGGCCCCGTGCCAAAACATCAAAGATGTGAGTCCCTTAGCTGTTTGTGAAGTGGATCATGAGCCATCAATACCCCTTGTAGACAGTAAACTGGGATATGATACCTCTGTGATAAATTGCAGCACTGCAAAAAGTAGGAGAGGCAGGCTTCCCCTTCAAATGAAATAATAATGAAGGTAACGAGCACTAAACCACTTTAAGATGTGGCTTCCCACTATTAATGGTGCTGGATTGTCTGTCGGCACCTCTGGAATTGGAGTCACTTGAGGCCTCTGAGTACGCAGGGTGGTTTTTGCTGTGGGGTTTTTTTTTTTTCTTTTATCCAATATAAAAGTATATGCAAAAAGCAGAAGATTTAAACCTGTATGGATTTTCTCTGCTAGAGAAGTGTAGTTGCTGCTGGAAGAGATTTCATCATTTAACAGCTGCAATTCTCCATCAGTTTATTAACTCAGCTCTTCCCTTCATACTTTCCTATTTGCCATTCCAGTTCAAAAATGATGGAGGAAAACAAAATCAAACCTGGCTACAAACACTTGAAGAACATTTACTTTGAAGTTGTATTTACACAATTTTATCAAATATGCAAGTTCTTGTCTACTCACAGATTATTGATCTAGAGAACTTCAGCAGCTGATCGAGGGTTTTCTTTTCTCACCCATATATTTTCATACACGTGCACAGGCACAAAATACTGCTGTTTCCTCTTACCTTTTTTTGCTGGTCGTGTACATGAAAACAAATGCAATAATCAAGCTGAGTTTTTAAGTCTAACACCTACCAATGATGGCTTAGTAAAATTTTAGAGAAAAAAACCCCGAAAAAATAAATGAAAACAGCAAAGGAAAACAAATATTTTTTCATTGCCAGACAATGAATGGTATCTAGAAACAGAAAAGATCGTTTTTGTTGTTGTATCATTAGAACTTGAAAAACAACTAAACGGATGAGATGGAACAATAGACTAACAGGCTGATGGCTTTGTGTGATGAGCTGTAATCAGGGAGTCACTTCCATACCCACGTACTGGAAACCGAGAACTCAGCATCCTTAATTGAAATGCTTAACACAAACAAGCCTAATGCCAAAACCACTTGTATTCATGAAAAATAATTATTTCTAATATTTTTATTTTAACTCTCTATTCTTTGCAATATCACTAATTTTCTTTCTTTGCCAGATTATTCCTTTTGTAATATGATCAACATCAGGACTTTTTTCCTTCTGTTTCACATTAGGCTTGCAAATGAATAAGCTTGTTAGCTGGAGCTAACAAACTTTTCTATTTGGTTTGGGTTGGGTTTGGGTTGGGTTTTTTTTTCAGTTGTTTGATCTCTGAACGCCCCATTCCTCTTCACATGTGGAATGGGAGAAATGTTGAAGGCAGTACTTTATTGTTCACTGGTGGTATGGCCTAATTCTGATCCCCTTAGGGTTTGTCTATATTAGGAAAGGAACCTAATCTTAGGGCAAAGTTGGACAGCCTCAGCCATAAACCTTCAAGGGGAAGGATCTGAGAAGCAAATGTGGGGCTTGCTGTCTTCAACTGCTGGGAAAGCTGAGCCTAGGTATCACTCAAGAAGGCATCTGGTCCCAGTGTGCTTCTGAAAGATAACTCCAGTGACTTTGATGTTTTCACCTGTATGGGAGCTGTAGCTCACCCAGTGAGCAGGACCTGGCCATGGGAGACATTGTAGGTTTCTGCAGCATCTCTCTGCCCAGGCTCAGGAGCTGCAAAACCTGTGGAGCTGTAGCTTTTCCTCCATCAGTCCAGGCCAGACACCAAGGCAAAGAGAGAACTGGAGCACAGCTCCTTGCAGGACTGTTCTCTTCCTTCCAATGCTCTGAAGTCACCATGGTAAGGTTTAAACAGCAGTTATCCCCTTTGTGTTGCCCAGAGAAAGAGGTGATACCACTGAATTGCTGGACATAGGCATAGTTCATGAAGCATCTGCCTATGACCTTCCAGGACTGCCCAGGGACATAGTTGAGTCTCCATGGCTGGAGATAATGAAAAGACATGTAGGTGAGGTGCTGAGGGACATGGTTTAGTGGTGAATTTGACAGTGGCTGGATAAACAACACGACTCTATGGTCTTAAAGATCTTTTCCAACCTAAGTGATGCTATGATTCTACAATTACAACCCCCAGTGAATTCTAAACAAAAATTTAACAGGTGCAAACACAGTGTCAGACTAAGGCCACGTGGCCTGTACTCATCACCACTTCCTTGCCCCAGCAAGGAGAGAGCAATAAAGCAGTTCAAGACATTACAGGGAGAGAACAATGACATAAAATATTTCCTTTTCTATGTCTGAACAGTAGTGGTAAGTTACAGTGAGAATTATCAGATAGAACATAAAGGTCTGAGGGAACTTTGCTGTCACCATTTTTAGAAGGTTCAGTCTCAGGAATTTATTTACTTCATGGTCTTCCTGGTTTAATAATTACCTATACTAACTGAAGTATCTACCTGTGGCCCTAGGAGAAGTTAGAGTAACTTGTCATATGGTATTCAGTATGTATCCTGAAAATAAAAGACAGGAAAAGAAAAAGAAGTCAGGCAATTATCTCTTGTCTAGGATATGCTCTGTTGTTAGTGATATGCAATATTTTCAAGTTAGTTAATGCTTGATTACTGAAGTCACCTGTAGATGCCTTAGAGAGTGGTGTAGATGCATTGGAGAATGGCTTGGCTGTGACTGTTACTTCCATGACTTTCCAAGTGCCCAGGGTTTTCATACTAAGTGATTTTTCCCTTAAGTCTGGAAACAAACCTTTCATGCAAGTACCTGAATACAGATTTCCACTAATATGAAAATTCTGACCTCTGCTTTCTACATACCTAGCTCTTTATTTATGACTAGGTTTAGTTATAATCCAGTTTTCAATTACTTCATCAGCCATAAACTGTCTACCTTTATTGGATTTCAACTCAGTATAATTTATTTTTAATCTCATATTCCAGGCTGCTAGTTATTTATTTCTGTGTGTGCTTTATCTTACTTTGCTCCCGTAAAACAGTCTCAATGACAGGACTAGCAGCTCAGCTGGCGTTAACCAGTATGCATTGCTGTTCATAAACGGCTGTGAGAAGGGGGGTGCCTCAGGAGAAAGCAAGCTGCTCTCAGTGGCAAGAAATAGATATGTATCTACACAAAGAGATTTTCAAAACACTTCTTATTTCAGGATCACTCTGATAGTCTGGTGTGTAGACACTTTGGATATTTTTATGATATGTTATTAACTATTAAACAAACCTCAAAAAAAGCTGTTGCTGATTATGAGCAGCAGTCCTTTGTGTGGACCAGTAAGCTGACACCCACAGCAACATATGTCAGGAGCACATATGGTCTCCTACTGCAATTAGATTTTATTCACTCACAAACACTTCACAGAATCATAGAATCTCAAGGCTGGAAGGGACCTTGAAAGATCATCTAGTCCAGTCCCCTGCCAGAGCAGGACCACCTAGAGTAGGCCACAGGAGCTCATCCAGGTGGGTTTTGAATGTCCCCAGAGAAGGAGACTCCATAACCCATCTGGACAGCTCCTTCACCCTCATAAGTAAAGAAATTTTCCCTTATGTTTCTTTAGAACCTCTTATGTTCCAGCTTGTACCCGTTGCCCCTTGTCCTATCATTGGACGTTATTGAGAAGAGCCTGGCTCCATCCTCCTGACACCCACTCTTTACGTATTTGTAAACATTAATGTGATCACCCCTCAGTCTCCTCTTCTCCAAGCTAAAGACCTCCAGCTCCCTCACCCTTTCATCATAAGGGAGATGCTCCACTCCCTTCATCGTCTTGGTGGCCCTGCACAAAACTCTCTCCAGCAGCTCCCTGTCCTTCTTGAGCTGAGAGGCCCAGAACTGGACACAATATTCCAGATGTGGTCTCACGAGGGCAGAGTAGCGGGGTAGGAGGACCTCTCTCGGCCTACTGCCCACAACCCTTTTAATACACCCCAGGATGCCATTGGCCTTCTTGGCCATGAGGGCACATTGCTGGCTCATGCTCATCGTGCTGTCCACTAAGACCCCCAAGTCCCTTTCCCCTACACTACTCTCTAAGAGTTCACTTGCAAGGGGGCACGATAGTGAAATATCCCCTCCCTGCACCCTCCTCCTCTTACAAATCTGATAGTTTTGTTTGTCCCTGTTTACTGTAAGTCCATCTCGAGATCCATGAATAACTGTAATAATCTTGTTACATAAAGCAGAAAGGTTCTTTGAAACAAAAGAATTATTTTATTGCCCAGCATCTGCTTACTATGAGGACAAAAGGCTGGCTGAATGGCAATTTAAGTCAAAGCTGTCTTTTGAATAAAAAAAACATCCCAAATATTCAAATGTGAATAGAAATTAAATTCTTCTTTTAAAAACTATGGGTTTTTTTAAATATAACTGTATTTTGACTCCTAGAATGTCATAACTAAATTACAATTTTTAAATAAAAGCACTTATAAGGCAAAAAGTCGACCAGCCTTCAGAGATAACCTTCTTTCCTAATGCCTTTATCACATTCCTACAGTATTACTTATAGGTGTCTCAGAATATAAACCACCCTTTTGAACAGCTATATTACAGCCATCAGTCTTTTTTTTTTTTTTTGTGCTTAAAACAGAGTTGTTTCCATATGTTGTGCTGTAGCACCTTAGAATGCCTCCGCCTGAGGTATACCTAAGTCTTTATAGGTCATGTAAGCGTCATTTATATTGGAACCAGAATTAATAATGTGATTGGGATACAAAATTAATAAATAATGCGATTGGGATGTGCACAGGAGCAACCAACTTTGCAGTCCTGGCCTAGTGGTGGACTGGGAAAAAAGCAGCAGCTACGAGTTCCACTTCTTTTTGCTCACACAAACCCAATGTGTACTGAACTCCTGCAGAAGCTGGCATTTTTGGTTCCTCTTGTAGTGCAGGTGCACAAATTGGCACTTTCTTCCAAGCCACATCTGAAGAAAAATCTTGGCTCATAACGAATATGCCAAATTATTAAATTTGATAATAGGCTTAAAATATGCCTAACAACTAACTCCCACTTAGGCATATGTAAAAGGCTGTTGTGTTCCAGTGCCAGGCTCCATTTTGCCACAACAGGCACTACAGAACAAATGAGGTGGCCCCATTCCTGTGCAAAGAAAATTCTGCACGTAGGCTCTGGAACTGAAGGTGCCCACTCTTGTGCATAAGAGAGAATCACAGAATCTCAAGGGCTGGAAGGGATGTCAAAAGACCATCTAGTCCAACCCCTCCTGCCAGAGCAGGACAACTTAGAGTAGGTCACACAGGAACTCATCCAGATGGGTTTTGAATGTCCCCAGAGAAAGAGACTCAACAACCCAAGGCTCTACTTCCTTTTGCAGACAGATGAGAAATAAGAGGTTAACAATACCAAATGGCTGAAAGATTGATTTTAGGCAGAAATACTTCAATAGCTTTCATTTCAGATGAAGGAAAAGAGGAAGAGGAGAGTTTGATAAAACTTGCTTGAAGAGAAGACAAGCTGAAGCTTGTTAGATAAACCCCACACAGACAAAGCAGCACGGCTCACTCCTGTTAACTGAAAGGCAGAGTAAGAAAAGCCATTGTTGGCTTGTTGCAGCTTGTGAGGGCTGCACAAAATTAAAATTGTCTGTAATTGGATTTGCCAGGGGGACTACAAGAATAGGAGTAAGCCTGGTAGCTGCAGACATGAAGGAAAGTCATCGGGCTACAGCACTGGCCATTTACTAAATGTCCTCTGTTGTCCAGCTGTGATGAGGTTGAAACCGAGGATAATTCACTTCAGTTTTGTGAAGAACTCTTGAAAATTTAAAATGTAAAACTCTGTCTTTAACCTCCACTCCATGCAGAGGCCATCTTCATCTATTGATACCTAGATGGTTGTTGTATTGCAGTTGTATTGCAGTTTCTGGAGCTCATAACTAATTCTTCTTAGAAGGAAGACTGTCACAGAGAAGCAACCGGAGGCAAAACTTATGTAATTTGCCTGTCATTTACACAATATGAAAAGCATCTGAATGAACAAATTAGTATGTTTTAAACTTTATGAATAAACTTCCTCAGTTTGGGAAAAAAGAAAAAAACAAAACCAACCAACAACCCCAATTATAATGAATTAATCCATTTCCTCCCAACAAATGAGGTCTGAAACGTTTCACCATTGTTAAAGAATATTTCTTTTGAAGACATCTGCAACTTGTGCTTTGTGGCCACATTAAGTGTACACTTCTCAGTCACTACATGTAGCCATGTTTCACGTTAGGTAATCCTTCTCTTTTTTCTCTTTTGAGAAAACATTTCTCTTGATTTGAAGAACATGTATATTGCTTTGTTCTAAGCTGTGGAACATTTCTCAGACCCTTCCGTACTGCTTAATTTCCTGTCAAGTTTACCTAGTGGGTTTGATTTCTCAGAATATTTACTAGGTCAAAAGAATGGCACAGTTAGTTATCAGCTACTCTAGTTGACAGGCTAGTTTGTCGAGCTGTGTTCTGTGTGCACCTTATCAGATGCCTGGGACAGTCTTTTGCCTTTAGGTATGCTGGATTTAATTATCATTGGATTTTTTTTCCATAGACAGCAATACAAAGCAGGAGGGATTGCATACCCCCTCCAAGCCAGAAGATGTTTTTCAATGCCTGATAATAGTAGCTGTTTGCTTTACCTCCTTACCTATGATTTTAAAGTTTATTTGATAATGAAGGGAATATTTTCTCCCAGCCTCAGTGTTTTTATTCTGTTTTAAAATGCTATGCCAACACCATCTTGTGTGAAAGCATTCCCATCAACAGCCTTATTCCAAATAATACACACCATTGTCTGGTATTGTCAAAATATGTTAATTTATGACTTGTTTTGCTGCTTTGAAAACTTGGTGTGCGACACCATCTGAAAGATTAATGTTAACTTTTAAACTGTAGAATTTAGCCACAGAAACTCCTGTTGGACAATCTCACTCCTCTGTCAGTATGAAACCTTCCTTTAAGCCCTTCATTTCACTGTTGTTGTGGATTATCCCCCTCCATAGAATATGGACTTGGACTGACAGGGGGAATCGTAAGAAACGTACCACCTAGCTGGATTGCAGGAAATTCTAATATTCCCTTTTATGGTAATGCAGTTCCATAGAGAAAAAGAGCTTTCAACTCTATTATTTGTCACCTTTCCTAGGTTTTCCTGTGGGATCATGAGGGTTTGCACACCTTCAGTATTTCACAATGATCCTGCTATTGAAGGATGCTTGTGAAAAGCTGTAATTTGATGAATCTTCCAGCTGGAACTTTAGGGTCTGCAGTTGGAAATAATGGAGTGGGTATTACAAACACTTTGAGTCATCATCTGGATCCTGGAAAACTTTCTGCTATGTAGGGCAGATCTGTAATACAGGAATCTATGTGTAGCTGTTGGCCCTGCCTGTATCTGAAGATGGTGGAGTTTCTTCCAAGTTCATAATTGTTCAGGAGGTTTGACTTCTTCTGCTCTCTCTAGATGCTATGCAAAAATGTAGTCTGTAACACAATTTTCAACGTACCAGAAACATTGGGACTAATGACCTTCCATAAACTGACGAGTTCATGGATTCTTTGCTAACGAATGGCAAATGCAATCAAGCTCATTAAAGGCTCTGTTTGCCTGGGCCAAGATATTCCTGTGACCGGACAAAGTAACCACAGAAGTTTATGACATTTCTGTTTATATTGCAGGTGCAGGGGCTACCTCTGGCATTTCAGCCATTTTCCCCAGTACCTCTGGCACAAGCACTTTCTCACCATACCAGCATGCTCACAAAGGTAAGAATGCATTCACAGGTTTAACTTAGCAGCCATTTGATTTGAAAGTGGCACCTGCAAAGTGCCGCTGGCTTTCTTAAACTGCTACTCAAAATGATTCGGAATGAATTTTTGTTTCTTGGTTAATCAACACCACTCATGTGGGCGGATGGACTTAAAATGGATTTGAGCTGTACTCAGTAATGCCAGAAGTAAACGCAGTTCATTATTTGTTGCCATACAGAAGTGGCACTATGCCTCAGCAAAGCTTAACTTAGACTAGTGAGAATAATTTAATACACAAATATGGCCAATCTCTTATTGAGCTAACATAAACAGTTCTCCAGCATGATTATTAGGCTTTAAAAATATGTGAACCTGAGAAGACACCATGAGAAAGCTGCAGTTAATGAGGTACTGACGATGCTGATCTTCCAGGTATTGTCTGGAAACATGATCATGAGTTTTCATGCATTTTAGCATATCTAGCATTTTCTCTGTTGTTTTATTGCTTTTCAATTGCAATCATTTGCATCCAAATTTTGCTTCTGAATATCTTTTCACATATCTTATTTTAAATTCACCTTCTAATCATGCTATTTTTTAAGTCTCTGTTAGAAAAACATCAGTTCTTCTACATGTGCATTGTGTTATCTATTTTACTACAAAGTATTTCAGACAGTCATAGTTATCAACAATTATTTTAGCTCTCATCCAGTTTGGTTTTTGTTGGTTTTGTCGTTTGTTGGGTTTTTTTTTTCAGTGCTGTTTCCCAGAATACAGTGTTACATACAGTTTCCTATGTTGTTAGCAGATAATATGTTTTCCTACAACTTTGTATCTGATGGATCATGCCATCAAATATTTGTAATGAATACTGTTAACTGTATATTGCAGCTTAAATGTCACAGTTTTGAAAAGCTCTTGATTAGTTTGCTTTTGAAGTGTAACACTAAGTTTTTCACAAGTAATGCCTCACAAGTAAGCCCAGACTCAGATCAACTACATGAGTATGCAAAAAGTAAGTGTAGAGCAGGCCGCAAAATATTAACTCTTCTCTGGCCTTAAGGGTTGCTCCTTCATGAAAATATTGTTCATTTATTCCAGCAGATCTTTCAGGACAAGGACACTTGGCTACAGCTCTTATAATTGCAATGTCTACCATCTTCATAATGGCTATTGCCATTGTCCTCATCATCATGTTTTACATTGTGAAAACAAAACCTTCTGCTCAAGGTAACTGTTCGACACGTGACCTTTTAGCTGCAAATGCTATTTTTAGATGGCTTCTGAGAATAATTAGGGCTGTATTTTTATGTTCTAGCCTGTTGCAAGAGCCACTCGGTAAAAAATGTCGAAGCTCAGGCTAACACACAAGAAGAGAAGAAAGAAGTGCAAGGTATAAGTTGCTTTAGTTTTGCTTTTCCTGTCCAAGATAACATTGGGCTTAAATACTCATAATGCATTTCTCTTAATTACAATTTCTCCTTTGAACTGTGTAAAGCCCACATCAGTTTACTAAAGAATTGTGTATAATAGTTTTTGTAATTCCAGAATGTCACTTAATGCTTCAACAGCAACTAGAAAGGTAGCAGAGAGATTGCTGTTTGCAGCAAAATTGCAAGCAGAACCAGCTCCTGAGACAAAAGACTCATTTGTAAACTCATTGCCAATTTAAATTTGTCTAATTTTTTTATCTACAGATAATGTTGTGATATTCTCTGAGAAAGAAGAATTTGAAAAACTTACAGCAACTCCAGCTAAGGCTGTTAAAAGGTGAGTAAAGCTTCTGCAGGGGGGTTGGACTAAGTGATCTCTAAAGGTCCCTTCCAACCCCTACCATTCTATGATTCTATGATACTTCCAGTTTGACTCAAGTGAGAGAGGAATAGAGTCACCATTCATCCTGGCACAGAAGAACATATGAAGAACAAACTAGATGGGTAATGGTGGTAGGCTGCTGCAGCAGAGAAAAGACTAGGTGCCTTAGTAGGCTTTCCCCCATTCAGTTTCTGAGAAGGTGACAGACATTACCAAAGAGAAACCTGTGTCCTCCCCACTCCCTCCATGACCAGTTCATCAGCTCTTGGGGCTCATCTGCAATTTTGAGAACTTTGTTTTTGAGGCCTTTTACATACATGTCTTTAGTAAGGTTCCTCTTCACTTTTAGGCAGGAGAAGTAAAAATAGGCATTCCAGGTCTTCAGGAAACTCTTTGTCTGTACCATCATCTGGGTGGCACAATGATGTCTACTTGGAAGCCAAACTTGGCTAGGCAACATGATTAAGGTGGGCTAAACAGTGTCCCCAGTTGGAAAACCTCTATATAAAGGGATTCTTGGAAGCAATGTGTGCCTGTGTGTAGCTTAGAAGGCGTTGTACATGTACTCTGGGCAGGTGAATGCAGTTACATTCACATGACTGTGGAGGAAAAGCATTTTAGAAAACACAAGACATTTTTAATCCATTACTCTAGCACAGCAAAAAAGGAGGTGATTGGAGACAGCCCATGGGAGGCTTCAGTAAGATAACCATATCCTTCATCTTACAGCGAAAATGATGCGTCTTCCGAGAATGAACGACTTTTAAGCCGTAGCATGGATAGCGACGAGGAAGCCGCAGTTGACAAGCAAGGGACTCCAGAGAGATGCTTGTTATCTTTAGTCCATTTGGCCAGAGAGAAATCTTCTACAAGCAATAAATCAACTGGGGTAAGGCTATTTTGAGATTTTAAAACTGACAGCATTTTGGGGGGTTGTTTTTTTTAAAGAAACAATATGCAAACTGTCACCCCCAAAAACGCGTTCTAGTGCAGAAATCTACCAGAGCTTCTCCAGACAAAATTTGTTATGGAATCTCCTTTGCATAATAACATATACTGTTCAGGGCTGCAAGAAACCCCAAATTTGCTACATGAGTAATAACTTTGCTTTCTTGAGTATTTTATAGTCTAAAGAAAGAAAAAAACCCAAATAACAGCAACTCTCGATATAGGTAATGCTAATAAAACTAATCCTGGTGCTACATTTGCCACAGAAAATCCAAGACAGAAAAACAATGTAGCAGCATGGCTGCATTCATTGCATTCAGATAACTGCATATCATCTGAGAACCTTGACCCAGTGGCACTGGTATTTCCAAGGCACAGACTTTTCAATAATATCCAGTGTTGTGCTTGGTTTTCATGTGCAATTTTGAAAGACATAAACATGCTTTGAAGGTCACTCCTGCGCTCTGAAGGACACTGTAAATCTACTGTTTGTTTTGCTGTGGAAGGCCTTTGCTTCTGCCTGCTGAGCATATACTGCTCAGGGCATTTTATCTCACTTGGAGTATTTTGAGGCATAGTGAAAGTCATGCATCTCCCACACATCTTTTTAGGTTATATTAACATGAAACTAACCTCAAAAAGAACGTGTCTGCTGAGATGTTTTTTTATGTTTTTAGTACTTTAATTTTTAAATGGCAACAGTTTAGGACAAATTTGCATCATTAATATCAAACATCAGATAACTTTTAAGGTTAAAAACTCTGGAAAAGGCATCTTTTTATGTTTGCATGTTTCAAGTCGTTGGGATGGTTCAGCTCAAACTTTCTAAAATAGCTCATTTGTCAGATGAGACCAGACACACAAAGTATCAACACAAGAGAGATGTTTTTGTAGTTGTAGACAGTTTTGACTGTCTGCAAATAACTTACTACTCCAATGCTCACATTATAAACTTCAGCTTTCTGAGGTTTCTCTAAATATCCAACTTTACCATATTTCTGTATGCTCTGGCTTGAAATTGGATAATATAAGTTGGGTAGGCATGAAAATACAACATTTAATAAGTGGCTTACCTTCTGTAGACCATATATGTAATAGATACATTCTCCAGAGTGATTTAGATAGATGGTTCACAAACATACCTGAAGCATGAACTCTTTCTTCCAGACCTTCTATTCTAAAGCTTGCTCACAAAGCTGAAGACAAACTTTTCAATGCAAGTGCGGACTGCATCAAGATCCTCCACTCCATACCTAAGATTTCACAATGTAGTCAGTTGCCAGAAGTCAGAAAAGCAGCAGTTTGCTTCAGGCTGGAGATTAAGTAACATCTCTAGTAGAGAAAAGAGTATTAAGTAGCTATTGGACAAGGACAAAGAAAATTAGAGACTTGCTCTTAAATCGAGTCTGCTCCTTCCTAGTTAAAACAAAAACCATTATGCCATGAACTGTTAAACGGAGGATTGTCAGGCTCAACTTGACTTGTTTGCTTTCAGCATAAACTTAACAAATCCTCCATGTTCTGACTCTGGTAAAAAGAGCATATTGCATAATTCTTCATGGGTATGGAATTATTTGTCCTCCCCCCTTGCCCTAAAAAAAAAAGAGAATTAAAATAAGCATCCAATCGTTTACTTAGAAGGAGTTTTAATGAATCCCATTAAAAGAAAATTTCCCTTTTAAAGGGCTCTACAACAGCTAATCCAAGCCCACAACAGCCACACAATCAATTAAGCATGTGTAAATTACACCAAGAGTATGTGAACAGCAGCCAGTGTCTGCATTGCATTGCCCTGCGACACAACGGGCTTGCACAGCGCCTGCGCCTGCAGGACAGGCTTCGGGTGGAGCAGATGCTTTGTGATCTCCAGCTGCAAGTCTATTAATCCAACTCATTGATGGGCCTTACCCTTTAGACACCAAATACAATAAGGAAAATCTTTCCACAAAACAAAATATTGAAAGTGGCGCTTTTTTTTCTAGCCTGGGTTGCAGTGAGAAGTGGTAAATTTGTGGAGATAATGCTAGAGTCCCATCCAAAAGACAGGTTTTCAGAAAGGTCAGTCCTAATGAGATCTGGCAGAAGGATGACAATTCCAGTCTCTGAGAAGCCATGACATTCTGACATTTGTTTTCACTCCATATTGAATCCAAACCCAAACGTCGAGAATATTTTTGCTAAGTGAATCTATGTCAAAATGTCCTTTTTCAGCTTGGGAAATGTCAGGTTTTCAATCCGAGTTTCTTTCTTGTCAAAAATGACTAGAGGACCCTGGGTCTCAGATTTTCCCTGTCCAAAGCTTCACTGATTTTTTATTTTTTTGTTTTAATCTAGCTGTAAAATGTTTCAGGTTCAGCCAGGCAATGTATCATGGAAGAAAACACAGTTAATTAGTAATGCACTAAACAGTTCTATGTCAGATGGAAGAAAAGAAGATCCTCTCCTCTATTGTCCTCTTAGATTACCAGAAGAAGGCAATTTCAGTCTGAATTTAATTCCCTGCAGCCAGTCTTGTCTTGGTTTACCTGGGCATCTCTGCATTAATTGTCTGCATGTGTGATATTGCATTTGTCCTCACTGTCAGGAGGTTTCTTTGGTCTGAAAGAGAAATAAAATACACAAATACTTGGAGCAGAAAAGTAATTGACCTTAAAAACAAGACTAGAAGATGGAAAGAAAGATCTCTAACAGATAAAAGTGGAATCAGAAATAGGTTTATCCTTCATGGAATAATTTCTGCGTCCTTTCCTTTGAGTCTTCAAAAGGGACCTTTGAGGACATTATGTGAGAACCTCTAGGTCTCCCACAGGTTTTCCACTGCTGTTTGCTAATTGTTTGCTCCTGTGACTGAATAATTAATGAAATAAATCTCTCCTCATTTAGATTCAAAGTCGAAGGAAAAAGATACTCGATGTATATGCCAACGTATGCGACGTTGCAGAAGGTGAGTGTACAAAGCGTGAAGAGATACTAACAGCATGGAATTAGGTCACGTTTGCTATACTGTGAGAAACGCCTCTGCCTTCCTACAGAAAGCAGAAAGTCTCAATCCAGGAAAGACACTCTGTAGGCAGATTTGTACTCACTTGCCAGGAAGCCCCATGGTGCCCAGGCTCCAGGCTGGGCTTGGGCTGAAGCACTTCTCTCTGGGCAAGTGCATGGGCTTCCTGCCTCTGGAGAGCAGGAAGGGTAGTGCAGGTTGTACTGGGACACACGCACAGACCAAGTTGTGGAGAAGGACTCTTGCATTCGCCATCTAGAGGAAACTTGCTTCATTTATTTGTTTAGTTTCTTGGATGGCAAACAGAAACTAATTCCAAACAAACAAGTGTAATTTTGGGAAGGCCAGAACTGAGGGTAAGAGACAAGGCTTGACCTATTCTGCTGCTCTAAATGCTGTCCCACCTCTCACAACAAGAAGTGGAGATTCCAAGTTTTAAGTGTTTTAACCCTCTTTAGCGCTTGAGTACCTGAACTCTTTTGGCAGAAGAATTAATTTCCCTTAAGAACAGGTGACATGACTGCATTTACTCCACATACATACTCTTTGTGTGCAGGTGTGTGTATGAGTGTTCTGTGGTTCAGAGAGCTCTGTCTCCCACCAAATTACCACTGTTGAGAAGCAGGAGAACTACAGAAGCAAAAGACTGGTTTTGGAAAAATGCTGTAGTTGTTTCTCTCCTCTATTCTGTGACCATGAATACATAGAAAAATTGTCCAGACAAAAATAGCTTTTTCCCCACAGGATGAATGTTAAATCCTCTCTAGAGATTTAGTGCTAGTAATGACAATTGAGCACTTGCAGGGACTTTTATTCTTGCAAGCATCTGGCATCATTGCTTCACCTCACTCGCATTCCTACAAGGGCAACTTTCAATTACAGAGATGTTACAGCAGCTGCTGGTGACAGACTCAGGGAAGGGTCAAAGCTGTCTCTCGAGCTCAAACACTGTGCCTGACGTGCAGAGGTGTATTAATGGAGCTGCTCACTAGGGACATGGTTGCAATATACTTTTTCTAGCAGATAGTAAATTGCTGAAGGAAGGGGTAGTGCCATGAGAATTCATACAACACGTCTCATACTTCTTTCCCAGACAACTTCTTAGCCTAATTATTGTCTCTTACTGTCACTAGGAAGAATTAATTTGGTAATACACAGTAATATCTTTGGAGCTAGACATACCTATAGTGGATTATCACTTAAAAGATTCTAGCTGTACTTAGTGTTAACAGTATAGATTGTAGCATAATAACATCTTGAGTAGTCGAGACTTGTGCACTGAGCCATCTGACTCCAAACACCTCCACTTTGCAGGTCTGAGCCCTACGGAGCTGCCATTTGATTGCCTGGAGAAGACCAGCCGAATGCTCAGCTCGACCTACAACACGGAAAAAGCCATAGTGAAAACGTGGCGTCACCTTGCCGAGAGCTTTGGACTGAAGAGAGATGAGATAGGTGGTATGACAGATGGCATGCAGCTATTTGATCGCATCAGCACAGCAGGGTACAGCATCCCAGAACTGCTCACCAAACTGGTGCAAATCGAGCGGCTGGATGCCGTCGAATCCTTGTGTGCAGATATTCTGGAGTGGGCACAAGCAATGCCTCCTCCTGAACCATCAGGGACATCCTGACATGCCTGCCTGGGACCTGTGCTTCCACATCACTCACAAGAAACATGATACCAGCAAGCACCACATCAAAGACTTCGGACAAAAGACCATTGAGGTTTCTTCTATATAATCGCTCCCAATAACCAAAGGGATCATCTTCTCTTTGACTTCTAAAACATGAAGTTACACATCTACCAAAACAAGAGCAGAAATCTCCGGAGAAGCTTGGTATGAAAGAAGTCATTAAACAAAATGACCAAGTGAAGCAGTTACTGATAATAGGTGGACATGTGAACATCCATTTTGCAGTCTGTGTATAAGTGCAGATGTATAACTCTGCCGAAACCCTTTGTGCCTGGCCTGCAAAAAAGCCACTGAGTTGCTCACTGAAAATATTCCTGTCTCTTAGGGCTTGATTCAATGATGTAATAGCTGCAGTCAAAAGCAGTACCACAGCTAGAGCATCAATTAATACACATAAGGCACATAAGGCACATTTCTATCGGCCCTAACACATTCCATGTGTCACCACTTTCATTTTCTATACCTGCTAGGGGTTGTTGGATCTACAAGTATGTGCACAGGTGTTTATACACAGTCCTCAGATTAACTAACTGTACTATATGAGAAGAGTCAACATAATTTACAGATTGAAGTGCTTTGAAACACTGTCCATAATGCACATAAATGCACTCTTGGTCCATATTGACATTTCAGAAATTGTAAACTCAAACTGCTGACTTGCTGAGGACAAGGTGGGTTGCAAGTAGGTCATAAAAAAGCTGGCAGTCACTCCTTTTAAGTTGAGAGCAACAAATTCTTCTCTTCTTTGCCATTACAAAAAAAAAAAGAAACAATGAAAACAGCTTGTCCACTAACGTGAAAAATGTCTTTTTCTAGTAGTGACATCTACAGGTCAAATTTTATTCCAAGTAGAGGAATTTCGGAGAGTAGTGGTGCACGTTTGACACTAAGAGCAAAAAGTGGATTTCTTTAGAGGCACTTGAAATGCGGAGGAACAAATGTTTTTTTCAATGCTGTACTCTTGTAAACATAGACCAGGAGCACAGAATCGAAGGGTGAAAACCAACTCCTCTGGAAGGTAAAACGTTAGTGTGAGTTTGTGTACCACAACAACTGACCTGATTTTTTTTCCCTTCTAACCGCTCTCTGATTTTAAAGAGTCAGAAGTTCTCTAAAACTTTTTCAGACCACAAATCAGTAGCTGTTACCCAACCTATTTGCTTAAATTATAACTATAACGAGTGATGACGGATTTCAACAAGTGCAACCACTAAACTGAGAGATGTGTCAGTTCCAAAGCAATACCTTTTAAATTCCAAAATGTATGGCTGAGAAGAAATGCTTTAAAAAAATATTCACTGTTACCCTAAAGTTAACAACCAGTATTCCATCGCTTAGTAACTAGACCTTATCTATAAGTAGTATCATAATTGTGCAGAACATTTAGTATCACACTTCAACATCTATATTTAGTATCTTTGCAGCACTTGATTTGTATAGCAGAGGAAGTACATGCTGAAACATAAAGCCTATCCCTCTCATTAGTCTTCTTCCACCGTTTCTTTCGTATCACAACACAGTCTTCATTAATTTGCATATGACAAATTTGATGAGAATTTTGACTTTTAATGAAGCATTTATCTGAATATTTAACTAGCAAATTGGTGTTTAATTTAGGGGTGAAATCCTTGAAATCGGTGACAAATTCATACAGAATTCAACAGGCTTCAGTAAGATTTCTAGGCGTGCTGACAACTCAGCAATCTTCAACAAGATTTTCAAGATCCTGAACTTGCAGTTTTGTGCTATTGCTACTATGAAAAAGGGAAAGGGAAAAGGGAACGTGAAGATTCTATTTTTCTCATGCCAGTGTGTATCTACAGTGTTATTCAGTGGACTGCCTCCTATATTTCATGTGTCATTTAATAGTACACATCACTTATTTGTTTAAAAGAAGATACAGGAATCCTCCTTTTTATGTTTATTGGGCCATGAAAAGTCAGGGTCTTGAAATCGATGGTGCCAATGTGAACACAGACTATTTAACGTTATTTTATTTAGTATACAGTATTTTTATTGTTACACAAAAGATGCTCAGGAGTTTTTAAAAACCCCTGTAGATCTTGCCAAATCTTACTTTCTAATAATTTTGTTTAATGCTGTATATATAACTTATTACATTGTAAAGTATGAACATAAAATATGCTAATAAAAGAGGTCAAACACAGTTGCATTAGCCATTTCTTTCGTTAAATCACTTCTTGCTCTATAAGCCTGTAATTAAATGAGTTAGCCAAGGGCTAGCAGGCACATTCCTGTGGTATGGGAGTGTCTAGGGAACATACATGAAGGAATCTTTGCATTCCCATAGGATACTCACTCTCTGCATCACACTTTGGAAACTTTTGAAGCAGAAACCTTTCTTCCTTTGTCAATATAGTTTTGGTTCAATACTTCACCTTGTAGGTAGTACAAAAATGCCAAACTCCTAGCAACTCCTTGGAGAAACTATAGGTTTACATGCACTGAGAGCTGGCACACACTGGGAGTCTGGTGTCTCACATCACAGTAGAAATACTCTCCTTAATGTGTTTTAATTTTGTGTTCCTAAATTAGCAGTACTACACCACATTATCAGAGAGCTTAACTGGAAGCTTTCTCTGCATGGGAGGATGATTATGTTCATCCAGTCTCAGGCTGCACTGGTGAGACCACTGCAGAACCACTAGTTTCCACAAAAAATACAGTACCAAGTTGTTTTTCCTCCAGATGTTGGTGACTTGAGCTAAGAGCTTTGGAGTATTTAATACAGATCAAGTCTTTTCTAAATGAAAGAAACACTGACCTACTTTTAAAAACTTTGGTACTTTTGGTACTTCTTTAGACTCATTTGTTGGTTTCAGCAATTAAAGGATAGAAAGGCTCCAGAAACTGCAACAAGAGCTTTGAGTTTGCCAGATAGTGAGGAGGAACTGATGTTCTGAGTTTCACTTTGCTGTCTTTTTACTCCCTGTAGTGTATGTGCAGGAGTTAACATAGCATTGAAGCACACTCCAACAAGTGTTACTGCATCTAAATGCATTGCTGTCTGAAAAGCCTGAGCATTCTCTGCTTTAAGGTGCTTATGGACAACCACCCAAGGGAGGAAATTTGGCCTCTTAGGTTTAAACTGACAAGGCACAGACACAGAGCTGCATAAAATACCTGTATCCTTCTATTGTGCAAAACAATGAAAGAAAACACAGAAATATAAAAACCAAACTACCTGAGAGCTTCTGTGGGATGTCTTTGTTTCAATTTTCCCTTCTTTTCTTCTTTTTTTTCAATTTTTCATTCACATGCAGTGTTTCCAGCACACTGGGGTGTAGCTGTGCAAATACAGGTGCCTGCAGTGAGACTCATCTGGAGCTAAAGCAGACATCTAAAATAATCAAGGCGGGTTACATCCTCAAACTACTATCTTCAGTATCTCTAGACTATGAAGAGAAGCTGGAGTGACAAGCTTTGATGTAAATATTTATTCTACAGGTGTCAAAGGTAAGACGAGTTGAATCTTACCAAGTAATCAATGAATTTCAGGTCTGTGACTTCATTTCAGTTCAGTAACATCTCTGAAAGAGCTTCAGCCAGCAAGTGGAGAATGAAAATGAACCTGAACCTATTACAAATGTTAATTGATGTTCTATTTTCAGGAATTATTGGATCAGATGAATACCTAAAGTGTACTTAAGGTCAATTCCTCTATGATAATATTCTTAGTATTTACAGTGAATTTGGCTCATACAAGGCTAGAGTAAGATGATGATTGACTCTGCTATCCTAAATATAATCAATTTGCAACAAGAAGTTAAACAGAAGTTTCCAAATTTTCACGTAAGAACATTAAAGGTTTTAACTCAAAGTGACTTTACCTCAAATGTAAGCACATTTCTTACCACATAATCTCAAACCAAACTCACTTTGATCATCCAAATTCTGAAGAAAACATGACCGTCCTTGTTTAGAAGTGGCTCTTTTCCTCTCCAGCACGCACTTGATAAACAGACAGTCTTCTTCTGAGTGAAATATCAATCCAGCTGTTGGCGCAGAGAAGCCAACTTGTATTTTTGCTTTTAGGATTTTCTTTTCCCAGTTCCTGTCAGCACTTCTTTAGAAAACACTCATAATCTTAGTCTGAGCTTTTTAACGTCATGCTGAAAGATCAGACTGAACAGTGAAAGAAAAAATCATGGAAGTATAGAATCATTTAGGTTGGAAAGGACCTTTAAAAGTCATCTAGTCCAACTCCTCTGCAATGAGCAGGGACATCTTTAACAGGATCAGCTTGCTCAAAGTCCTTTCCAACCTGATCTTGAATGTTTCTAGGCATGGGGCATCCATGCTCTCTCTTGCCCACTTGTTCCAGTTTATCACCAACCTCATTGTAAAACATTTCCTTTTTATATCTAGTCTAAATCTACT
This sequence comes from Colius striatus, assembly GCF_028858725.1. Lineage (NCBI taxonomy): Eukaryota > Metazoa > Chordata > Aves > Coliiformes > Coliidae > Colius > Colius striatus. The sequence continues at coordinate 62,275,297 of NC_084759.1, forward strand.
TTCTTTAAAACCTTTCCCCTTGTCCTATCAGTATAGGCCCTATTAAAAAGTTCATCCCCATCTTTCTTATCAGCCCTCCTTAAGTACTACAAGGCCATAATAAGGTCTCCCTGGAGCTTCTCTTACCTAGGCAGAAAACCTCCAACTCTGCCTGTCTTCATAGAAGAAATGCTCCAGCCCTTGAACCATTTTTGTGGCCCTCCTCTGGACTTGCTGCAACAGCTCCATATCCTACCTGTATGGGTGACCCCAGACAAGAAAACAGTACTACAGGTGAGGATCTCATGAGAGCAGAGCAGAGGGACAGAATCATCTGCCTTGATCTGCTGGTCACACTTCATTTGGTGCAGCCCAGGATACAGTTGGCTTTCTGGGCCGCAAGCACAAGTTGCTGGCTCATGCTCAGCTTTTTCATCCATTCAAGTCCTTCAAGTATCCTCAAGTCCTTCTCCCCCAGTGCTGCTCTCAATTCCTTCATCTCCAAGCCTGTATTGATACTTGTGGTTTCCTGGACCCAGGTGCAGTACTTTACACTTGGCCTTGTTGAAGCTGATGAGGTTCACATGAGTACACTTCTCAAGCTTGTCCAGGTCCCTCAGGCATGTCACCTGCACCACATTGCTATGTGTTGCCTGCAAACTCACTGAGGGTGCACTTGAACCCACTGTTTGTGTCACTGATGGAGATATTAAATAGTACTGGTCCCCACACAGACCTCTGAGGCACACCACTTGTCACTGATCTCCTTCCATTATCCTCCATTATCCTTCCATTATCCTCTGGATGTGGCCACTCAACCAATTTTTCATCCACTGAACAGTCCACCCATCAAATCCATTTCTTTCCAGTTTAGAGAAGGATGTTGTAGGGGACCATGTCAAAGGCCTTATGGAAGTCCAGATAGATGACCTGTGCAGCTCCTCCCTTATCTACTGATGTAGTCACTCCAGGCCACTAGGTTGGTCAGTCAGGACTTACTCATGGTGAAACCATGCTGACTGTCTTGAATCACCTTTCTGTACTCTATGTGTCTTAGCGTAGCTTCTAGAAGGATCTGTTCTATGATCTTCCCAGGCACAGATGTGAGGCTGGCAGGTTAGTAGTTCCCTGGGTTTTAAAAAATGGGTGCAATGTTACCCTTCTTCCAGCCACCAGGGACTTCACCTGACTGTCATTTTCGAATATGGAAAGTAGCTTGACAACTACATCAGCCAATTCTCTTGACTCTGGGATGCATCTCATCAGATCCCATAGACTTCTGTGTGTTCAGGTTCCTCAGCTGGTCATGAACCAGCTTCTCTTACAGTGGGAGGGACCTTGCTCCCCTACTCACTATCTTGCAGTCCATCCACTTGAGAGATGTGGGAAGAGAGATTGCCAGTGAAGACTGAGACAAAAAGTTATTGAGTACCTCAGCCTTCTCCTCGTCCATTGTTACCAGTGTGCCAGCTGTGTTCATCAGAGGCAGTACACTCTTTGGCCTTCCTTTTCTGGCTGTCATACCTATAGAAGCCCTTTTTATTGTTCTTTGTGTACTCTGCCAAGTTCATCTCCAGCCGTGCCTTGGCTGTTACTTACATTAGCACATATGCTCAGGTACCTTGATTTTATCTTGAATAACCCATAAAATGTCTACACAGCTACAGATCCACTTTGGTCATCACTGGAAGTTTGCTGTTTTATTCATCACAGCAAATGCCACACAGTCTAAGTGTGTCCTAGAGATAAAAGAGGAAAAGTATCACAGTTTCAGTCCAATGTTATACTCCTTTAAAAGTTTGCCTTTCACAGCTGACTGGAAAGGCTACTGCTTTACCTTGTCCTAATTGCCACAAACTGTCTCAGGCTTTTCCTCTGGGCAGAGGAAAACATGCCTTCAGAGGAAAGGAGCCAAAGGTGCTTCAGAAAGGCAAGGTGGGAAAGGCTGGGAGGCAAAGTGAGAAAGAAAAGACTGCAGCACAACAGGGAATGGGAGACCACTGGTTGGGGCTGAGGCAAATACAAGACAAGGCCTCAAATAGTTGTGATGTAAAAATGAAGGTTTCTATGAGGCAGAAGACACACATAATTTGCTGCAAACAGAAAGTTATTAGAGTTAGAATTAAAATGAAGACCCAGTTCCTAAGGAAATGAGCAGGTCAGGGAGAAAATTATCAACAAAATCTCTTATTTCCTTTTTGATGTGCTTTTTTTTCCCCTCTTAAAAGCTAATTGTTCCTTTGCACTTTGATAAAACCCAGCTTTCAAGTTGAAAAGACCTTGGAAATATTTACTTCAAATAAAAGACTTAATTGCTTCATACAAAGCTCTGGTCAGCTCAAGGTTTTGCCTCAAGGACTTTGACAGCGCATGTCATGGACACTGTAAAAATAGCACTAGGGCTTTTTTCTTTTGTTTTATACCAGCAGACCCTACTAGAGAGAGCACTTAATTGTGTGTCTGCAGACTGTGGAGAGCTCTTCCCATGCAAAATTAATACTTCTTACCTTGTAAGACTTTTCTCACCCAATCTCAGCTTCCTAGCCTGACCAATATCATCCCAGTTTTTCCTTAGAGAAGCTTTCCAGACTTTGCAGACTCTTGCTGATCTTAGGTTGCAGCCAGCAACTGCCCTCTACATTGTGTTTGGTATCTGATGGTTCTGGTCTGATGACAAAGTAAAAAGAAACCACAGAGGGAAAGTGGGCTGAAAAGGATAGATCTCTGCTTCACAGCATAAAACAACTGCTGACTGCCTCCATATCCTATAATTTAGGATCACGAGTCCATTATCCATGAACTACAAGACAATGTTCATAAATGCCCAGCAGTATGGCTTGGAGGATGAGCTGAAAAGGCATACCAGCCCAGTTTCTCCCCACTGAATTCAAAGCCTCATACAGTTTAGAAATCCTGCTGTGTTATACAAAGCATGTATTTCAGAGAAAATACTTCACTGTTGCAGGTGAAAATCATGACCCAGAGGTAAAACAATGACTTCTGTATGCAGAAGTATCTAGTTCTAGACACATAATATTGCATATATATTCTGTTTCTCATCCACATCGAAATAAGCTCTTTTGATTATTTATTGTGATATGATTTATAATGCATAGCACCTGTTACCTCGGGCATTAATTTATCACTATCAACAGCTTTTCAAGGACAGAAAAATGTTGATTCCTTTTTGCCAGTGTTCTGTAGAATTAGACCATCCGAATACTTATGGAAGAATGCTAAGAAGCCTTTGCATGCTCTGCTGCAGATGTCAGTGATTACCTATCATCCAGGTCCCACACAGGCATCTCATTTGCCCATCATCTCTAAAACGAAAAACAAAAAAGAGATAATTCATTTTTTGATAGGTGAGCCTGCTTTAAAAACAGGCTTGTAATAGGATTCAAGTTAGTATTGCAAGACAATTCAGGAATACACAATGATTTTTCCAGTTTAATCCACCACACAAAAGTGAAAAACCAAACCAGACAAAACAGGAGAAACACCAAAGTGTTTCTGTGTCACTCTGAAGAGAAATTAGTAGAGAGACGACTGAAACACGAAGGAAGCAGAGTGAGGCGTCTGTTTCTGGAATTTGGCCTTGGTGTGCAAGGCTGCTGTGAAAAATGAAAAAAACCAGTCACACTCCAATGTGGAGGAGGACAAAACAGAAGGATATCAAACTGCTACATTGTGGGAAGGGCTGTGGAACAGAGAAATTCTGTTTATTTGCATTTCTTATATAAATAGCTCTTAAACTCGTACACTGGAATGCTATTTCTTCTGAAGGACAAAACCAGTCTGGCAACACTGGTTATCTCTGACCTCGTTCAAAGGCATACTGTTTTTCCAAAAAGCTGATGTGTGGGTGGAATGTTATGCTCCTGTTTGAAACTCTACCATACAATACTTTTTTTTCCCCCTGTTAGCTGGATAGATTATTTTTATTTCTTTTCTCCATAACTAACTACACCAAGGATGACACTTTGTGAAGCTGAAGGTGACTTTAAAGTATACTTACTAATACACACTGAGCTTCATAGCTACTGTTGTTAGCAGTATCCTGGCCACTGAGTCTGCAGCCTTAGCTTGTGTACGTCTACCAGAGCAGTTACTTATCATTAAGTTGCAGTGATCAGAGAGATGTGCTATATTCAGGGAAATATTCCTAGGGACCAGTATAGATATTCTTGAGTAATGGGCATAGAGAGAATTAGTTTGGAAGAAACCTTGAATTGGTTTGGATCTCTTTTTCTCAGGTCAGTCAGTGTAACTTCAGAGATCAGAATGCCTCGTGAGTTATGTCTTGTTAAATTTCAACTTAGGTCCATTCACTCCAAAACACCAAGTAAACAGTGAGTGAGCTTGATCAAAGTTATCCCTTCTAGTAGTGATCAGGTAGTCATAAATATACAGGACACTTGCTTTAAGAACTGTGAAAAAGTCTAATGAACAGGAATGTTGCTAACCATGGCCATAAGATAGGATTAAAGGCTTTCACCAGCCCCAAATGCCTCTGTTTTTCTCAATGGATACTAGGGGTTTTGACATAGCACACTACATAAGTCAATACAATACATAAAGATGTCTTTGCCCATCACAGGGGGATGCCAAAATAGGATCACACCACTTCACAGCACTATTACTTTTACAGTAATTTTTGTGAGTTTTAGAATCATGTGAGCATTATGTCATCAAGAGGTACACGAGAGGCCACTGTTTTGCCACTGCAGTTCCTCTAATCATTTGAAAAGTGGAAGATTACCAAGTTGTTTCATAGATCAAATTTTCAGACTTTCTGAACTACATTTAAGTATTGTTATCCTGAAGATAAATGCTTTCCATCAGACCATCAATCCGCAAAGCCATATAAGTTTTAGGTGAAAAATTCAGTATATAATTAAAGGATTCAGTGTCACAGCTCTGAATTATGAGCTCTACTTACAGCCACTTTTAAAACTGGTTTGGTAAGTTAAATCATATATTTTAGACATTGATGCTGATCATGAGTAGAAGTTCTTCAAAAGTATGTCGCCTCCAGTATACTTTCACTTTCCAGGTTAATTTATCTGCCATAAGAAATTTTTCCTCATAATATATTAACTTCAGTTATATAACATTAGAAAATTTGCAAGCAAGTCATGTTCAGTACTGGAAGATAAGTCTAAGAGACAGACCTGTTATCAGCTGGTGAGAGTCATAAATATGAAGAGACAGCACAACTGTGCAAGATGGGTAATCACAGAATCATAGAATGGTAGGGGTTGGAAGGGACCTTTAGAGATCATCTAGTCCAAACCCCCTGCAGAAGCAGGGTCACCTAGATCAGGTCACATAGGAACATGTCCAGGCGGGTCTTGAAGATCTCCAAGGAAGGAGACTCCACAACCCCTCTGGGCAGCCTGTGCCAGGGCTCCCTCACCTGAACAGTGAAATAGTTTTTTCTTATGTTTAAGTGGAACTTTTTGTGTTCCAGCTTTATCCCATTACCCCTTGTCCTGTTGCTGGCTACTACAGAAAAATGAGATGTCTCAACCTCCTGACACCCACCCTTTAGATATTTGTAAATGTTAGTAAGATCCCCCCTCAGTCTCCTCTTCTCCAGACTAAACAGACCCAATTACCGCAGACTTTCCTCATCTGGAAGATGCTCCAGTCCCCTGATGGCCCTGCGCTGGACTCTCTCCAGCACTTCCCTGTCCCTCTTGAGCTGAGGAGCCCAGAACTGGACACAATAGTCCAGATGAGGCCTCAAAAGGGATAGCCATTTCATTTAGATCTGCCAAGCTTCTGCAAATAAAGCTATCCCCTATCCAGGGAATGATCTTCTTGCAAATTTGCCAAACCTAGACTTTGTAAATCAGGTCTGAAACATTGTCCTGCTCATTTATTCAAAGTATGCCTTTGATAAACATCAAGGGTGATTCCAACTCTATAATAGATGGGTTTCTAAAAAGAAAAAATATACCAAACTTCTCTTCAAGTTTGGTAGCCTCTCTGGGATGAAAACTAACCTAACATGAGCAGATGCAAATATTCTTGTTGACTTTCCCAATAAGGACTCTTACAGTTGTTCCGAAGAACAGCAACATAAAATTGTGGGTCAATTCTTCATGTTCCTTCAAAGCGACACGTTGTGACGATGAGAAACTTTCTGTTCCATGCCAGTGATGGTAGCTGTGCACACAAGCAAAATGTGGCAGATTGTAGCTACTTTGAGGCTACATGATTTGACTGATCAGTTGCCTGCTCTAAGAAAGCATTGAGTCTCTATCTGTCTTTTAAGTACAAGTAGTTAAAAGGTTTCTCTCCTCTCCTCAAATTCTCTCCAAAAACTGGTTGAAAATTAATGTTCTCTTGCCTGTTGCCAAATCTGGCCAGAGATCAGAAGAAAAAGAGATATGCTGAAAAAACAGCATATCCCTTTTCAGGAATGCAGATGGAGGGTGCTCACAGAAACGACGTTTTCTTTGGGAATCAGGAACCATGGAAAGAGCTGGAGTGAAGTTTTTCAGATGTCTGTTCTTGTAGAGACTTCTGAGAGAAGGAAAAAGCAGTAGAAATTTCTATTTCTATCACAATACCCAAATGCTACAAAAGCAGAAAATTCCAGATGCCGTCTGAGAAGGCAAGACTATATAAAAGAGATGCCCGAAGTGTGGCCAACTTGACAGCAGCCTATCCTTCCCAAACCAAAACCAAAGTAAACCAAAACAAATCCCCAAAAGAAAGCAGGGAATGGAATCAAATTCCTCTGTTCCCCACAGACAAGATCATTCAGAGGAATGATAACAGGATGGGGATGTTTGAGCAAGGCCACAACATGGATTGGTGCAGACAACTCGGGTGGGCTGGCCCACACTCACGAGATTAATGTTCAAGACAGTGCAACAAGCAGAAATATACAAAATTTGATATAGCAAATATTTAGAAGCAGAAATACATAACCACGATTTTGGTACAATGCTTATTTGGTACCTATTCCTGCCTGCCAGTGACAAAGGCAAGCTAGGTTACTTATGCTTTTAACATAGACACCATTATTAGTCAGCATAGTTACTCTAGATAATCAATTCCAAATTGAAACAAAATAGATCTAAAATCTCCATTTCAGTTTATTATTTCCTATGATTTTAATTCCACTTTTGGTAGACTGATATTTTACTTTCCTTGAAATCTCTGATCTTGAAATCTCTGATCCTGAACTAATATTGTTGTGAGCCAATCTTTTCACTTGCATTTTCCTGGTTGATAATAAACTGAACATGACCCAGCAACATGCCCTCATGGCCAAGAAGGCCAATGGTATCCTGGGATGCATCAAGAGTGTGGCCAGCAGGTTGGAGAGGGTCCAGCGCAGGGTCACCAAGATGATCAGGGGATTGGAACATCTTCTTTATGAGGAAAGGCTGTGGGAACTGGGTGTTTAGTCTAGAAAAGAGGAGACTGGGGGGGGGAATCTCATTAATATTTACAAACATCTAAATGGTGGGTGTCAGGAGGCTGGGGCATTACTTTTTTCGATGATATCTAGCAACAAGACAATGGGATGAAGGTGGAACACAAAAAGTTCAATTTAAGAAAAAACTATTTCACTGTTCAGGTGAGGGAGCCCTGGCACAGGCTGCCAAGGGAGGGTGTGGAGTCTCCTTCCTTGGAGGACTTCAAGACCCACCTGGACATGTTCCTATGAGACTTGATCTAGGTGAACCTGCTTCTGCAGCGGTGTTGGACTAGATGATCTCTAAAGGTCCCTTCCAACCCCTACCATTCTGTGATTCTATCATTCTATGAAAGCATTTATATTTTGGATGTCCCACAAAACCACACGTTTAAAGATGCAACCCAAGGGAAACTGAAAATCTGGCAGCAAATAAAACCAATTCCAAATTCATCATTGTTTTACCTTTCTAGATATTAGGAGGCTTCATAAATATTTCTGCATTAACAGGATTGATCAGTAATAAATCTGGGGAAAACATGGCATGGTTTATATTCTTTAATGATCTTCATTGACAAGTTTTATGACAATGTACCAAGGAACTACTCAAAGTTGTCTGTCAACAATGGGCTTCAAAAAATTTACCTCTAACATTGTAAATCTGGCTTGCATATGAGTGTACTTGTGACTTTCATTTTTTCAGTCAAGAATTATTACCTTGAGTCAAAAGGTTCCATTTTGGAACTTTTCTATAGCTTTTCTATTTCTAGAAGCATCTATTCTTCACAAACCACTTCCTATTCTTTTGTTTAATCTACTTATTTATTTCTGATACTTTTTATGTTTACTGTCATATGAGTGTGAAACCAAGAACTTGTATTTTCTTCACAGCTTAGTTAAAATTTACGTGACATCAAAATCATTAGTCTCTTCCTTAGTTCATCCATCAATTTAATTGCATTACTATTAAAGATCAAAAAACCTCCTTTTTTTCTTGCATTCTAACGGGAACGTTCTAGTTCATAGAAAATTGAAATTAGCAGTGATTCATCTTCTTAGACTGCATGTAAAACACAAGGGTGACAGTAGTAAAAGCTACATCTTACACTATGTGTTGTTTCTACTACATTACCTTTGCCATTATTAGATGAACACACTGTGTTAAATTAATAAAAGGAAGAGAAGTAGATTAACAAACAGTGATGAAGGTTGAAAGCCAAAAGCACAATTAACATTCCTGTGGATACAGGAATCCTAATAAGTTTCTATAGCTTTTCTGGACTATTAAATTTCTAGTATTTTTAATGACCAAGCAGATGGAGAAGCACATGAGGACTAGAAACGTGCTTCCTAAATAAGAGGATTTTGCCTCCAGCCAAAGATAAATGCAATTTTTTGCACTGCTGGTAAATCTGACAGAAAAGCAAAACTACCAATGGAGAAACATTCAGTCCAAAACATAATCTGTTGTCAGCAAAAGCTTTTAGCTATAAATAGTGCTATTTTAAAATTACCTAGAATCGGTTTCCTGACAAGAGTATGAACTGCTCTCTCTCTCTTCTGGACACACTTGATGCCAAAGCCGGTGTTCCTTTCTTAGGAGAGCTTGTCAGAAATGCAAGTCAGATTGCTATGAAAATATCTGCAGTTAGAACTCAACTTCAAAGACTCAGTTCAGAAACTTGTGGTAAAAAATACAAAGGAGAATCAAGAAAAAAAAAGTATGAAAATGAGAAGTAAACCCCTCTTTAGTTTTATACTGACTGCCAATGTTAGTCAAAGACTAGCATACAGCAGATCTTCTAACTGCAGTTTCAATTTTACAATTAAAGAGTTTCACAGTACAAATCAGCACCTAGAAATGGAGACTAAGCTGAATTTTTAAAAAGTATCCAATTTCCTATGTGTAAGAACTTTTGAGCACTGAGCTGTGGCAGACAAAAAAATGTATTCATCACACTGAGAAATGTGGGTACTATGAGGACTGTATTGCAAATTAAAACAAAATGTAGCAGAAACAATAAAACATAACAATTTAATATCAGAGACCACTATTGCTGGGAATTTTAAGAAATGTTTTTATTTACTTTTGCAGAGATGTTACCACCCAAAGTTACAGCAGAAATTTGTAAAAAGCAGGATGTGACGTACAAAATGCTACATAAATACGCAAAAAGATCCAACAAACACTAAGGCACTCTGAAATCAAGTCAAATTTCTCATCCAACACATCTAGTTGCCTTAAATCCAAATCTAGTTCTAATCATTAAAACTGTAATTATCTAAAAAAAGATCATTTTACAAGATACCTGGCTGTTACTCATGAACCATGTAATAAATTAATGAATTTATAAAACTCTGAAGAGTCCAAAGTAATGGAGATTCATACCCGTAAGGAAAGGTTGGTATTTCTGATCTGTTTACTCAAGGGATCCATTTCCTTAGATTGCATGAGTCATTTAGAACAGCAGCATTATTTCACATCTTTAAAAAGTATTGAAGAAAGCCATTTAGCATATTACACAATTTTCTTTTCAATGAATGAGGGAATTAGCAACAAAATTCAACATGATACAGAGTAGCCCATACAGTACTGGGAGTTCAGTCTCATTTACTTCTATAAAACAGTATAGAAAATAATTAAGTTTCAAGTAACAGAGGCAGTTAGTCTAGATTATACAGAACAATAATTACACTGAAAGATAGTGCTAGTGACTTGTGCTTAGACTAGAGGTAAGGGAGTTATTCCTCAGCAATCCCAAATTCAACAGAATTGAATTGAGATTTATACAGAGGAAAGCATGATCTGGATTTGTAGTCCTATGAAGTTCTTGGATCGTTTGGTGAAGAGCAAACAATTCAAACATCTTCTTATTGCTTCTGAAAAAGATTTTACATAAAATAATTATCAATTGAAAATTAAGAAGTTGCACCTAAACACTATAGAACCTACAGAAAATGACTGGGAATTTCAAATCATTCTTCTACGTGGCACATAATGTCTCTAAGGAAAAGGTTAAGAATGCACGGTGACAAAGGAAATGGAAGGAAATTTTGAAGGGAATGAAAACTGTTGAAACTTGAATGCAAGTCACAGATGAGGTCAAAGTTTCAAAGATTACTACCAAGTACCTGAGTAAAACTGAAGGTCAGAGGGAAAGAAAGGAAGGGTTCTCTTCTGAACATTCTTGTCATCTGCACATCTATGTATTTCCTCTTTAGCCTGGCTTGGTTTGGATTTTAGTTTGCACTCTGCAAATTGAACTAGATCTCTAAGCAAATTGAGAATCTTGTCTTACACATCTGTGACACAAGCAGTTTAAATCTAACTGCTAACAGAAAAAGTCCAGCATTGCCATAAATAAAAATCAAATCAAAAGATGGTTTTGAGAATAAGGAGAAAGAAAAAGTTCCCCAAGTTTGCTGATCTAACAGCAACTAACAGAATAATGATAATGGAGGATTACTTTATTCTGGAGAGTTTTTGCAGTAGAACACTGAGCTTTTCCAAAATCTGAACATCTAGCTTAGGACTTCGAAGCAATGCAGAGCAAGTATGGAAGAAGGATTCATTACTGCAGGCTTCCAGGAAAGGCTGTAAGGAACCTGTAAAAAAAAAATAATTAAAACACTATATCACATAGCTTGATGCAGGGAAAAGTAAAACAGCTATTGGTACCTTCACAGGGCTTTAAATGTCTCACATTGTGCAACTATCAGCACAACGAAATAATTCAGTTTATGCTGAGCATGTGATGCAAAACTCAGGTAAAAGTAGGAACTGGAAAAACACAAGTTCTTAAGAGTTCTGATATTACTCACTCTTGTATTAAAACAAGGTCCGTTCCCTTGAGAAAAAAGAAAAACAGGAAAGAGAACAATTTTAAACTCAAATAAAAATTCTTATCTTCACTATGTTTATTCAATGTTAATTTATCATGGTTCTTTCCTTTTGATCATGTGAGGGGAACATTAAGCTGTGCAAAAGGACACACAAAGACATATTATAAGCTGCTGCAAAACACTTGAACAAAGATAGTATATGTAGGAGCTAATGTGAAACCTGGTAGCCTTTCATCACCAAAATACTCTCATTGTACTATGTTTCAAGACAGGCAAAATAGTAATGGAGAGGTGTAAGTTACAGTTGAATAAGAACACTTAAATATGAACAGAATTCCCTTAAAATAGTAGACGAGTTTTCAAGTCACACTGTATAACATTTCCCTGTATGCTGTTGCCCAAAATCCAATCACCTCAGAATAAGGTTAAGTCTGTTTCCTTGTTATCTCAGTTTTGGTTCTGATATTACAGATTAATATACAGAAAAACCATAAAGAAAATAAGCAATCATTGATTTTTTTGTTAAAATGAATGGCCTTTCATACAGTATAGGGCATTTGCATTAGAAGAATACAGATGTGAGGAAAACATTTTCATGTTTACATAACATTAAAAATACGTGTGGTACTTAATAAGAAACTGCAATATGTAAATTACAGCATAAACCAGTAAACAGACAGTAAACAAAATTCCTTCACTGAATGCTGCAATTTATAAATAGGATGTCAAGATGCTTTTATCAGCACAAGGAGGATAGGATGCATCTTTTGGTCAAAATCTTCCCCTTCCCTGTCCAAGGACATACAACTTATTAAATATAACGTCTAGCCTTGGAGTGAACTCAAGGTTTTAATTTATTTCAGGAGGCTTACTGATACAAAATAACAAGAAATGCTACAGAAAACTGTTTTGAACAGGTCTTAAAAAAATCAACTTGGCAGTTAAAGTCAGCCTGAGAGTCTAAATGACTAGCTTTCTCAGAACTGGGCACTTATACCAAATATTCAATGAGGACTCAGTAATTGCTAGGCCTTACTTTTAGGATGATACTTATAAATATGTATTTTTTGCAAAACAATGTCATGTCATTTGGTTGCACCAACAAATGACCCAGTGCTGCCCTCCTCAATGCTGAGTACATCTTATCATGCATTATACTACAGAGTGAAGTTAATGAGTTTTGTGGGCCTTTGCTGATTTATGCCATCAGATGAAGAGACCAAGAAACAGCAAGTGCCTTTAGCACAGATCAGAGAAGCTAGAGTTACATATTATGCTGCTTCTCTTTTCAATGGAGGTGCTTTCAGCAGAACTGACTCCAAATGCTGGATTCAACAGACAGAATCTACAAGACACATAACGGAATGTACGGAGGTGCTGAGGGATTTGGTTTAGTTCAGTGATGGGCTTGGCAGTGTGAGGTTAGAGGTTGGACTCACCAATCTTGTGAAAGATCTTTTCCAACTGTAATGATTCTATGATGGAAACGACAGACTCTGAGGTTAGAGGTTGGACTCAACGATCTTATTAAAGGTCTTTTCCAATTGTAATGATTCTATGATGGAAACTACAGACTCAACACTTTGGTAGCAAAAGGGGCCAAACTTCTACCGACAACAAATGAGACAAGCAACTGAAGGCACTATGAAGTCTGGAAAAGGCAAGAAGATGTTTTGTGGTTTGCACAGCTTAAGTGTCCTCCGTTCTTTACTCAAAGCAACACAAAACAATCATTGTTTCAAGAGATGTACATTTTAAAGAAATAAATGGTTATAAATTCATTTATTTGCCAGTTTACTTCTACTTCCACAGAATCATAGAATGGTAGGGGTTGGAAGGGAGCTTTAGAGATCATCTAGTCCAATCTCCCTGCAGAAGCATGTCCACCTCGATCAGGTCACACAGGAACATGTCCAGGCAGGTCTTGAAGACCTCCAAGGAAGGAGACTCCACAATCCCTCTGGGCAGCCTGTGCCAGGGCTCCCTCACCTGAACAGTGAAATAGTTTTTTCTGTAAAAGTTTCTTGCATTTTTTCTACCATGTTCGATCCACCTAACGGTTTTTATGCTTACTACCCTCCCAACTTTCAGCATTTGCCGTCTCAAAATTGTAACAGTAATAAATATAAAACCATAATGACAGGAAAGTAGAAATGTAAACAGCAGCAGTAAAAAAATATACTGAAAAAATCCTAAGTACATATATATTGTTCTTCTCTGCCAGTAAAGGTACTATTTCTCATTCTATTCTAGTTTATGGTCTTCAATTAAGGACAGAATGCTACGACTGAAGTGATGTATTAAGTACTGTTGACACTTCATAAGACAAGAAAAACATCATGAACACCGGAACAATGAACTATGACTGCATTTCTATAAACCTGCAGATACCACAACACATTAAAAGCAAATGAACTGAAGATTGGAAGTTACAGGAGAATTCCTAAAAGGGAAAAAGAAAAGGGCACAGTCTCCTTAAGATGAAAAATAAGACTAATGCTGAAGAAACACATTTTATTCGTGTGCATAAATACTTATTTATCTAAAATCATACATATAATGAAAAAGTTTACCAGATATGTTTGAATTGACCTGAAAGTGTCTCTTTATCAAACATCATGAGGGATCATCAGAATGCTGATTTCACAAAGAAAAAAAGCAACAAAAAAGAGAATAATATATTCTCTAAGGAAAATTTTGCATTGGAATGGGGGATTATTCAAATGTACCACTCAACAGGCAACAGAACTGGAAAAACTTTGTCAGGAATCCAAGTAGTGACTGCATTCTGCCCTTGGTGTATACAAACCCAGTCCCTAGATGTAGTTTTACTCAGGGCACAGCACTTTTAATTTCTTTTAATATTTCTCAACTTTCACTGCAAAAGGCATTATTTTTCAGAAACTCTGACATCAAAAACTCAGGGCTATCTGTCTATCACAGCAAGAAGAAAATCCTTGGATGGGTTCGCAGTGTGCACTAAATTTAGTGGCAGATGACTGACATACACTCAAGATTCATCACTTTTTATGGAGCCACTGCTCCCTATGAAAGAACTCTGGAGTTATTCAGCACATACAGCAGTGTCTTAAACCTGGAAAAATAATTAACCCAGAGTTCATTTCCAGTGCACAGTATCATGTCCTAGTAAATCTAGTTGGCAAAAATCCATAAGAAAGGGTAACAAAGATACAAACAGAAAAAGCAAATAAGCAAAGCCCAATAGACACAATCCTACCATCCCTAAAGCACTTTGTATCAAAACATTTTTATCACTTAAGAGTGTCTGAAGTAAAAATAGATATACAGATAGGAAGAGACTACCTTTTGTAAAGCAAGAAAAATTTAGGACTACAAATTCTTATCACAACTTTATAGACATTCTATACAACTACATCTTCACAGAAATTCTTCTATAATTTGCTAGAGTTCCTACAAGTGACTGCCTGTTCCCCAGAGACAGAAATGGTCCTATCAATCTGCACTACACCCATGATGAAGTCTGTTTTAACAACAAAAACTTGGAACGGTATCTCCTACTTACTGAAGATGTTTATCGGAAAGGTAAGAAAAGCGCAGGCAAACAGGTGAGAACACTGACATTCAAGAAGTAAATTGAGATGTAAGGTTCTTCTTCTTTCTATTGACTGTTAAAACAACAAATGGTTTCAGAAACCTCTGATTTAACCTTGCTTCTGACTCTGATGAACTGATTCATGAGAGATCTGAAGGTAACAAGACCGCTGGGATGAAGAGGGCAGTCCTATGTTTTATTCCTGTAAATATCCTTAGATAGCCATAAAATGCTTTACATTCCTTTTCTGCAAGGGCAGACAAATACCACATTCAACTGACCTGGACATTTCCTTGTTGCCCTGGTCTTACTCATTCCTCCCTCAAAAATAATTCATTAAAGAAATTATAAAAACCCCACAAATAGCTACATATGTGCCTATCTATGCTGTAAGAATGTTTTGACTATAAAGCTTACAAACCAATGTAAAAGATATGCATCATTTTTAAAGATATGGATTTTTATTATAAAAAAAGAAGAGTCAAAGTGCAAGCAATTTCTACAAGTTTGCAAACTTCAATTACGTGAAAGTAAATTGATAAAGGCACATGTTTAAATGGACTTTCTCTATACTGCTTCTATATTCCCTTCAGATAGGTTTTGCAGAATGCATTCTGAGTAATCAGAAAACGCACAAACCAAGCACATACTGCAAATGCACGTCTGACTGATAAACCAAAGGAATAGAAAGTTTACATTTCAACGTATTTTAGTGGTTTAGAGCTACATAGATTTGGTTTTTATTAACTGTTTCAGAAAAACTGAATTTGAATCCGTCCTGACAGCACCCTGGCACAATTTAAAATAATCTGCAAAAGCCTTCACTGATATCCTTCAAAAAACTGCAGTATGTTGTAGTTGCATTAGCTTAACTTGACTGGTAGACTGCAATGAACAATGAGAAATTTATCACTGTTGACAGAATTTATCTGAAATTTACCCTTAATCAGTCACTTACAGCATAAAATCTCACCAGCTGTAGTTATCCAGAAAATTCTGGTTTACACCTGAAGGTATGTCACCTCAGAAAATGAAGGCTGTCAGGAATGTCAACTGAAGTTCATGTTTTAACAAATTAATGCTTACAGCTTTGCCTCATTTCTAATTGCATCAGGCTCCACTGGGAGAATGGAGAGCATGTGACACCAAAGCCAGTGAGTGATGGAGCACTGTCTACTACCCTAGAAAAGTTAACTATGCAGCACAGCAGAAACACTTAAAAGGAAACAATAAGCACTTACATGTTGCTAATAACCAAACGTCTATAATATAGTCACCTGTAAGTTTTGAGCCATTTGCTGTATTTAACTTTTTCTCAGGTAATCAATAGCAAGGACTGTTAAATGCCAGAGGTTAAAGTACATGGGAGATAGGGTGAGATTTCAGTCAGCATAAAACATCCCAAGGGACAAAATAAAGTCTCACAAACTTGTAATTCCAAAATAATCCTTTAGTCAGGGACACCAGAACAGACCTCAGGATTCTGAAAGAAACATTGCCTCAATTTTATAACAAGAGGAGTTAAACAATTGTTTCTAAGCAGTCAGGAAGCAGTACTTCTGTTCTCTTCCTGTGAGGAGAAAAGTGCCAGTGCAATATATATATACATATATAGGTTGGAAGGTTATACTTGGACAAATGAAAAAGGTAATCTGAACATATGTGCCCTTCAGTGAGACTCTTAAGGTATTTTCAGGTACTAAAGGAGACAAAAAATGAAATAAAGTGTACTACAGGTTGATGTATGTTTATAGTAACTATAAGTATGCTGTGTAAGAGTAGCCAGATACTTTTGTTTGGGAAATAAATGCTGCAGCAGTTACAACTTGGCTAGACTTCAATATCAGATCATAAAGCAACATGTGTGCTATTATATTGAGGAAGATGGCAGTTAGTAGGACTGGAAGGTGTGTCATGTAAGGCATTGGCAAGAAGGAAAGCAAAACATTTTGCCTTAAAAAGTGAATTCTAGTTTAAAATACTGATTTTTGCGATTGTGGTGGTTTGGCATATTAATTAATGACTGTGGCATGAAAACAGGAGTAGTCTAATGAAATCACCTGCTGGAACTGCCCATTTAGAAGGCAAAAGACATAAAATATGTGAAAACTAGAATTATCTTACTTGCTAGAGTAGCAGAAGCACAAAGACAGTACACTAAGAAACAACAAACAATTTTCCTGGAACATCACTGATTAGAAACATCAGAGGATGAAAACTTTTGATGTGCTGATTGAACTCCATATGTCTGTGAGCAACCAACATGGTCTAACCATTAAAGACTGATTCTAACGAGGCTTGGGAGAGAGGAAAACCCACCACTGTACAAATAACCTAGATAGCATTATAAATTGAAGCTATGCCCTAGTAGGGGTTACTTTGTTCAAAAGAACCAGAAAAAGCCTAATGAACTACCAGAATCCATGAAGGAATCACAGTTCCTTCTTACAGAGGACACCTAAAGGACCTTTGTTCCAATAGTTTTACTGTCACAGCTCACCTGCCTTTTTTCCCTTGCTCCCATATCTTCATTTCTGCAATAAACAGCTCAGAACTAAGCACAGTAATACAAATGCAATGACAAACTCAAATAAGGAAGCCTTTACATAAACAGCAAACCTAGCATGACCTGTAATTCTGTAACATCAGATTGCAATAAGCAGGTAGGCAAATTCTGAGCTCTGACAATGCATAGATGTTACTCAAACTGCACAAATTGTACCATCTATTTCAAAAAATGCTTTTCTTTATGAAATTATTTCAATTATGGCATTGCTGTGAACTCACCATGAAAGTTACAGAGGGAAGTTGACTAGTAAGTACAGCAGTTCTACCAAACACTAAACATTTAAAACTTGGTGGGTTTTTTCCTAACTAAATTGTAGTTTAATTGTTTTAAAATAAAACATTTTATGGAAAGCTCAAAAACTGTAAACTATAAAAAATGCAAGTTTAGTAAATAAGAGCAAAAAAAAACCTCACTTGAGTAAACTTTCACTTTTCTAAAGATTTTTTAAATTAGATCCAAATATTGATATAAACTTTTTTTTTTACATCAAATACCTTTAAAAGTTAGCATTGACATTTACTTTCAAAATGGTAGGCTGCTTACAAAGTACAGTATTCTCCTGAATGACCACTGAAGCTTTACTTAGAAAGCGGCTACTTGGCTTTACATAAGTTTATATTTAATCATAAAATCATAGAATGGTAGGGGTTGGAAGGGACATTTAGAGATCATCTAGTCCAACCCCCCTGCAGAAGCAGGTCCACCTAGATCAGGTCACACAGGAACATGTCCAGGTAGATCTTGAAGATCTCCAAGGAAGGAGACTCCACACCCTTCCTGGGCAGCCCTTACATTTCTTACTTTGGAATGGATGAGAGAGAGGTCAGGATGGCTAAGCATTACACAACTGTTACCATAAGAAGAAAATAATGACAAGAACTCTTTTTCTTATCGGAGAGAAGGCTACTATTACTTCATTAAAAATAAAATGGCATTACTCCACTTACTGCATTCATTTTTAAAACCTGTAAACATGTATTTCATCAAAACCAAAGTATTCAAACTAAGCTTGCAATTAATTAACAAAAGTGTGTGTAAAGTTCTGGTGTACTCGCTTGCTTTCAGCAAATATACAGGTTGGTCCTAACATTATCACAGGCTGCATTTAGTGGTGTTAGAGATATTTATCTGTGGTTAAAATATTAAACTGAAACATCCATTAATCCAACATAATTGTTCACTGTTTTCAGAAGAATGAATAAAAAAATTACAGAGGTAAGGCAGGATGATAGAGGAAGGATTTTCTTTTAAATGATTTGTATTTCAATGTTTATCCCACATAAGCTGCAAATCATTCCTTTTGCTATAGCTTCAAACACAGTTCCTCAGGATAGTTCCACATCTGCCTTTCACACAGGTGAGGAGGAATCCTACATTAGTGTGGTATTCACAGACTTGGCATATTTACCCTTTTGGTACCGCAGAATAAGCTCATTTGAAAAGTTTAAATCCTGCAAAGTTAGTAGTAAATATAATAAGCTGAAAAACACGGTCACATTTTAATCTGTTTAAGCTACAGGCATTTTCCACTCTGTACCTTCACTGTTTGTATTGTTTAAAGTTTCAAAATGCTAAGACTCAAGAAAAAAAATAAAGGAGCAGGCTTGGGCCTCCTTGACAGATTGTGACCATCGACTTTTTAGAAGTACCTGCAGAACAGTACAAACTGTGGAATACCTAGCATTAGCTATGGAGTCATTTCAACTCAAAGGAAGAAAGGGAGTGTCCATACAAGGCAGTCCACATAAAAAGATACATTTTGCAAGCAAATAATCACTGTTTCTTACTATGGAGACAATCTTTTCATCTCCACGAGCTTGATTAACTCCCCTCTGAGTAAATCTAAATGCAGACCTGGTTTTCCATTACCATTATATTTTCTTACAAAAAATTTATAAGGAAGGTTCAGTGCATGTGTAAATACAGCACGCTTCTACAGTCAATAAAAATCCTAAGTGATGTTAATATTGTTAAGAAATCCTACTTGAGCCCTACCAGAATGTGCCTTAATTTACAGTAAGCAAGAAAGAGCCCTTCAGAGATTGCTTTAAAATATGCACTCGGTTTGTGAACAAGCACATGGCAATCCAAAATATTCTCTCTGTAAAACAGAAGTAAGCTTGAAGACAAAGTAAACATAAGCTTCATTTAAAGCAAAGGACGGAGCTTTGTAATGACTAACGGGCATGTAAGTTTTGATTTTTGGGAATGAATATAAGGTTAGGAAAGCGGCACCTACTACTGTACATGACAGAATTCAGCTACCACTGCAGGAGGAATTTGAGATGTATGCTGTCTTTGTGTAAAAGTGCAAAAGGTGAAACTGAGGCAGGCAGCTCTCTGCTTATTGAAGATCCCAAATCAAGCATGAATCAGACTACAGTTCAACAATGGTATTTTTTGATAGCTGACTATAAACTAGGCACATCCTTTTAACTAATGCAGAGGTAAAAAAAACCACAGTAAGTTGCTTGAGAAACCAGAAGACGTGAATGGTATTGAACAAGACTGTATATAACAACTATTCAACTACAGAGTGATTTACTACTAATGATGTGATGTTCTTCAACACCCACAGAATAAGTTTTCTTGCTGAGGCCATGTTACTTATTACTAGATTGTTTCCAGAAAACATTTCATGTCTAGCATCCAGGAATTCTCTTGAACAATGTGTTGCAACTGCTGTCCTAGAAACTAGGTCTGCTGAGAAAAGGAATCTGTAGTCTCAGGGAGAGATCTTTGGGGTATGAAGACGCCCTGGAAGTCACTGGTGTCATACTGTAACAATCTTGATGATTAAAAGTAACTATTTTAGTTATTTAGTGTTAATTTTAATACTAATTTAAATAGGAAATAGTAAGAGTTTTGTTAAGCAAGAAATACATTATAACCATTTGACTAAACTGAAACTTACCAGTGTTTACCAGTTAGTACATTTTGCTCCCAAAATTTCAAAGGTGGTCAGAGCACTGTGTTTGTAGAATTTTATCACTCAGTACATTCAGAGTTTATTCAAAGAAACTAAATTTACTTTTTTGTGATAATACTAGCAGAGAAAGTTTGTTCTTACATCTGTCTTCAGGCAGGTTTAGAGCTTAGAGATGTGACTAAAAACCAAGCAATATGTCTTGGTAGCCTGTTTTCCTTAAGTATGATAAGGAAACCTTCAAAAGCCTTGGTACGGAAATCTTTCTTCCCTGTCAAGTAAGCAGGAATGTAACTCTTCTCCTAGGTCTTTACTGACCATCAATAATCAAGCTCCCTTGATTCTGCTTTTACTGGTCAATCTGTGCAGCAGAGGAAAGATGGACATCCTCCAGGAAACAAACATTGACTGAAATCCTGGTAATGGATATGGAGAGACTGAAAAGGACAAACCCAAACTGTCACTCATCTCATCTGACCATGAAACAAAACCAGAACTGGTGAGATAGCTACAGTGAAAACATAGCTAAACTGCTGCTTTGTTGCTGTGTCCACTTGTATGAGCTATTGGAAAGCACATTTAAAACAGAAGACTAAACAGCATGAAATGTACCAATTTATGTACCATTACAGACATTTGTGCACAAAAATATTAACAGAATGTAGTAAGAGAAAAGGGATAAAATAACTTTGCTGAGCTGATTTTCTACTTTCAGGTTCATAACAAGCTGTTAATTCTTCCAACTGTGGAACTTAGAAGTAACCTATTCCACTGAAGACAGCAGACTAAACCAATTAGACTTTGACTGAGGCCACTGAGCTCATTCAGAGGAAAAGAATCACTCCAGCAAGCAAATGACATGAAATAAAACATAAATCACTTAAAACAATATTGTTTGTCCTGACAATTACCTACAATTTAATTTCAGCTACTTATTCATATTCTAGTGTAGGTTAAATGAAGCAAATATTTGCTAACAGAAAGCAAATGGTTAGGTAAGGACTCAGTTGCACTGTTTCTTCCCTCAAATGTAGTAATAGTAGTGAACAGAATTCACAGAAGTACTGGAAGATGGGGGAGAGGGGGAAGACTACCACTTTCAGCATGAAAGTATGCTGAAACTGAAGTTCTGTTGACACAAAGCAAACTCTCTGAAATTACTGCATAACATCTCCAGCAGTTCCTCTCACTCTTGCTCCCTGAGGAGCTGGCTGAAACTAACCTCAGCTTTTTTCACCCCTGACATTTAAAAGTCACCCTTTGTTCCAACTTCAAATGTTTTTGTGTATTAAAAGAACAGTAATCAGTATAACATTTTATCCTCCTCCTTAGGCTTTAGTATTTTTGTAAAAGAGGTGAGGCAAACAAGTCTGGCATATAAATGCACATATATATTCTGTATTTGTGACACACCGTTACAGTTCCAAAAACATTAATGATTTGGACAAAATAATGAGATTATTTTTGTCTGGCACCACACTTCAGAATTATACAATGGCATGAAAACTCACTGAAGTCTGAGAAATGTCAGTGTGGCTGGATTAATATCCAAGTTCTGATATCTGAACCATAACATAGTCTGGTGACACTTATGTGACTTGAGATCCCAATCTGATAAACATACATAACTTGAATCTTTCCAAGAAATAAATTGATTGGATCATGCACTATAATGTAGGCTCTGGAACTTTGTATGCTACAACTATGCAACTAAGTTTCACAAAGCACGTGTAAAGAAGTTTCGTACGGGTACCAAACATCTTAATCATTTCTTCACAGAATTCCTGTGCTGTTTAAATCACCGTGTTCCTATGGCCTAGCTGGACAGGTACATTGGTGTTATCCACTCTTTTACAGGTTACATGTCAACTCAGATAATTTTTTCATGAAGCTGTGAACCTCTGGCATATATTTATTTATAGTTTCATAAGAGCTTGCAAATGGTTTACAAGATCTACCAGACTGGCAATATTCCTGTGGAATATAATAAGCTGTTACTAACCTGGAATCAAAGAGATTAAACTCTAATCCTAGTAATGACTGAAAATGTTCCAACCTGGAATCTGAAGTAATACTAAGAGATGGACCAAAAATAACACCTTGAAGGCTGATAACCCATCTCACAGCTCTAATGAGGAAATGATGATGACAAATGGTTTAAACACTGAGAATGCAAATGGACAGTGCTCTTGACACAAAGTGGGTCAAACTAAGCTGATATTCCACTTTTGTTTTTGTGGTAAGACACAAAATGCCTAATCTCTGATTACATTTTCCACTATCTAAGTGAACACTCAAATGTTGCTTCAACAGTACATTCTCGTGAAAGTACAGATGGGAAAGGTAATGCAGAATACATATTCACTGAAACTATCCATAGTATTCATATTGCTCACATTTTCCTGTTCTTCTTAGATCCAGGGATTCCGAGGGAGGTTTCCTGAAAGAAAGTGCCTGTCACTGCAAGCTGTGTGGGGGTCATTTGGGGGTCACAGCTTCTTGCTTTGTACTTCACACAACCGAGTTGTGCAGTGCAAAAGAAAACATCATCAGCTTCTTCCTACATATTGGAATGTATATGCTCACTGAAAACATAGAGGAACTAAAAATTTTCAAGGAGCAAAGAGTTTCATTAGCCTTTGAACTGAAGGGGTACTGATATTTAAATGAAGTACTTTTTATGGCTTGAATTCCAACCCTGACAGTTATCTTCATCAGCCATGGTCTTAAGGGCATGGATGTGCCCAAACATCCAAAAATACGTGTGGGCACATTACATACAAGACAGCACAATAAACAGAGATTTTAGCTATCAACTGCCTCTCACTGTACAGATTTTACTTCTTCCCACTACTCTGCAAGAGTCTTTTTATAAACAGCTTGTTTTATTAAAGTCAGCCTTACCTTGACAGAAGCAAATGGTGAATGTCAACACACATTTAAAGAATAACAGAGAAGTAGATCTTGACAAACAAATCCTAGTTTACTGTCCTTTTTCTTCTCTTTTTTTGAAACTAAATTTAAGTGATCCTTGTTGTTTTAATCTTTCCCAAGTAATAGCCATGAGATGGTGACCAGCACAAAGAATGCCCTACAAAGACTCATGGTAGCTCTAAAGTATCAAAAATTATTCACAACAAAAATTCCTTCTTAAATGTTATTCCAGCCTACTAGGAAAAAAAATCAGTACATACAGAACATTTAACACACTATTTGACTTTCTAGCCTCAGTTTCCAGGAGGAACTGAAGAATCTCAACTCCATGTTTGGGGTTTTTTTTCAGGTTTTGAAACACCCTGAAGCCATGCTCTGGACCACCTAATGATATAGCAAGTGTTCCTAGACAATTAAATCATTGTAGAATTAATACTTCTTCCACCTTTGCCTGCTGGTCCTTCTCTTCCTTGTGATAAAAAGATCTAATAAAAGATGCCAACAGTCAGAACAGTAGAAGATATTGTGTATGAATGCATATCCTGTGCTGGCTAGCAAGTCACAGGTAGACAGAGAGAAGTAGTACTGAGGAAAGTTGCCTTTCAGTCCTCCATCATTTCTCATTGAAATGGTGGTGAAAAGACTCTTCTAGATTCTTGTTGTGAAACTGAACAGAAAAGGACAGAGGTACATGAAAGACTGTGTTAATTTCCCATTAAGGTCTTGTACATAGAAAACAGAGGATACCAATGCATTTGACTTTATTCTTTTGCCTTATCAACACTGTCAATGCTTGTATGAACTTGTAATGGAAACTTGGATCCTGGACCCATAGTACCAGATACATCATGAAGCCAAAAGCAATGATACCAAACTCAAAACAATGGGCTACAGCAGTACTGTAGTACTCTTGTTAGAATTTCTATCAACAGAAATATCCATCTTAAACTACATGGTCCTTTCATATGCAGCTTAAGTAATTTTACTTACTATGTGAGGGAAACCTAGGTTTCATTTCTGAAACATGAGGAAGATAATTTCTAACAGGGAAAAGAACCTACATGAGGACCTAAGACAGTCCTGGACTGTACAGAACAGTTAGCATTCATTGCTTACTATAACAAAAGGCACGTGGTAGAGAAACATACAATTTTTTTCACAGCCAATTCACATCTTTCAGCCTGGACAACTAAAATTCGAATCTGTAAAAATACTTCACAAAAAAACCCCTTATAAACTTAAGTTATGGAAAACAGCCATAAAAAATAGAGCATTTGCTTTTTTCCCAACTCAATTTCTAATCACTTCAGCTCCAAAAGTAATATTTTTGAACAAAAGCATTGGAATATTCCTATAGAGCCAGAAAATTATTGCAGCAAGTTGAAAGAATGCCTAGGACTGAGCATCTTACAGGAAAAATCAGAATTGACACTTTACCTCCTGTTGGTCAGATGCTGTCTTCTCAGGTAACATGATCCCATATTTTAGTACATGGCCAGCTACCTATGACATCGTATTCAAGGCTGCACACCAATAAAGCTTTAAAATTGGGCATAAGTTCCTCTTTAAATTTAAGACAAAGAGCCCTCTGAATATTCACTGCTGCCTTCTAGTGTGTTTTTTAATGACTTTTTAATGGGAAACTTACAGAGGAATGAAATACAATTTCCCATTCCAATACTACTGCTCATTGTTAACAATTTCTTGCAAAACACTATGTATTGGAAAAGAGCAGAACATGCCTATAACGTGTATTGGCAATTTATTTTCCCAAAAAGAAAGGCTCTGCATGAGGTTTAATATGCAGTTGCCAGCAAATAAATTCCAAAGCAAATGTCAATTCAATTAAACATTAATATACCTTCTTTGGTTTCACATATAAGTATCTTCTCTAAGCAGCAACAAAGCACACAGTAAACTAATCACGAGCCAGCAACGTGCCCTTGTGGCCCAGAAGGCCAACCTGGCCTTCTGGGATGCATCCTGGATGCATCAAGAACACTATGGCCAGCAGGTCAAGGGAGGTTCTACTCTGCCTCTACTCTGCCCTGGTGAGGCATCATCTGAAGTTCTGTGGTCAGTTCTGGGCTCCCCAGCTAAAGACGGACAGGGAACTCCTGGAGAGAGTCCAGTGCAGGGCCACCAAGATGATCAGGGGACTGAAGTATCTTCCTTATGAGGAAAGGCTGTGGGAACTGGGGCTGTTTAGCCTTGAGAAAAGGAGACTGAGGGGGAATCTCATTAATATTTACAAATATCTAAATGGTGGGTGTCAGGAGATTGAGACATCCCTTTTGCCTCTTGTATCTAGTGACAGGACAAGAGAGAATCAGATGAAGCTGGAACATAAAATGTTCCATTTAAACATCAGGAAAAAACTATTTCACTGTGAGGGTGAGGGAGCCCTGGCACAGGCTGCCCAGGAAGAGTGTTGAGTCTCCTTCTCTGCAGGTCTTCAAGACCTGCCTGGATGCATTCCTGTGTGACCTGATCTAGGTGGACCTGCTTCTTGCAGAAGGGTTGGACTAGATGATCTCTAAAGGTCCTTTCCAATCCCTACCATTTGATGATTCTGTGATTATTCTGCATCTTGTGTATCTAATGACTACTGCTAGGTAACAGAAATGTACTGTTACTGGTATTACCCAAAGTAATATCAGACATCATCCACGTTGCTTAGGTTACTTTTGTGCATACAGCTACCTCTTTCTCAATCACTTTGCTAATCATAGTTATGACTATTAGGAAGAGTATTTCAGTGTAAGACTATACTAACTACACAGTCATAAATAAGAGTCTTCAAGGAAGAATAAAACTTTAGTTAAATATTTCAGCTGCTTTTGTTGCTACAAAATGGCTTTTAACTCAATGCGGTTCCATCCCTAGTCAAACACGCTTTCTATATTCACCACTACAATGCATGTGAACAAAATAACAATATGCATTTGAAAAAACAGCAGCAGTCCCTTCCCCTTTTCTGTTCTAAAAGTAGTGAGTGATTTTTATCTTTAAAAAAATATCAATCACAAGTTTCATTCAACATGGCATCGGAATGCCTCACTAGCTTCATGTTCATCCAGTTGGTTATCAAGTGATTCTTAGCCTGTATCACTTGGACAAGTGCTGTGACAAATAAGATTTTCAATCCTTTCACAGGGCCACAATACAGTAAAATTCAGCAAAACACAGCTATCTCTTCTAGAAATGTCATTTCCAATTATTAGAAACTGATAAATGACTGAAGAGGAGTTGTTCATCCAAGCTAGAAAAAGAACATAAATAGTCTATTTTCTATCTCCATCTGCTGGCAGGTTTTCATGATATGGCTTCCCTGGCATAACCTGGCTTCAAAGAAAAACACAAGCAAGGTCATATAGTGACAAACTGTAAAGCCAAACTAAAGGCAGTAAGAAAAAAAAATACACCAATAAATAAGAAAGTAACCAGGAAAAAATATAAATCATAGGGGTAGAGAGGGAGAAGAAAAGACAACTCAGAAAAAAACAGATAATTCAGAAATGCATTTTATGTCTCATTAGAGACACACATGATACAAATGAATGCTAACACTAGATTATTTACACAGAAGAATTGTGCTATTTTGACATTGTATTTATGCTTAACCTTGCTTGGTTTGGAGGTAGGGGGTTAAAGATTTTTTTTTAATTACTCAAACTTACCAGATTCCATGGTCATCTGAAGTAATCCATCAAGAGCACTGGAAAGCAGAACTCTACTAGATATTTTTAAGTGACTTAATATGACAGGCACACATTGGTATTCCAAAAATAAGGCCTTCCCTTCATCTGTCTTCAAGTCTACGTGAAGTGAATCAAAAGCCTGAGCCAGGTAATCCACTGAAAGACATCAGAATACAGATAACGTAACATCTATAATCATAGTTCCATTATGCAATACATGAACAACTATCCTGAGTTAGTGTTACAGATTAAATGTTAAATGCATGAAAATACTGAATTCTACTTTGATTTAAAGACATTCTCTGCCTGGTTTTGTTCCTTAACAATTTGTTGTGAGTGGAGAAAAAGACTAACTACAAGTAATATGTGGAAGAAAAATATACTTGGAAAGAAAAGCCCTTCTAATATTTCCTTAAGGGTAAAGAAATTACAAGCCTGCATAGTTCAAGACAACATTAAACATTTGGGAAACCTCTGTTAAAAGGAGTCACGATTTGTCTTGATTTGTCTGAGTAGGAGCAATCACTTTCATGAGAGCGACAACTGCCTTTCCTTCCTATGAAAAACCGTACTTCGAGTTTCATTGTGTGCATTTTATATACTCAGCCTTCATGGAGTGCACTAAATCATATGAAGAATGTAGATTAAGTGAACCAATTTAATTTCCTTAATTTCCTGATGTCAAATCTTTCTCGGTATTTTGGAAGAGCATTGATCATCTGGAGTGCAGAAAATGACATACAAGGAAACAATTTACCCGGTAGCAAAACCTTAACTATGGTGCCACCTGCTGGATACTGACATTTTGAAGGACACAGCAGATAACGTTCCAACTAAATGTGCTGCTTTATCACCTGCTCATTAGTAGACTGTGGTTGGAGTGATCCAAAATCATATTCAGTGATATTTGACACACGTTTAACCACAGATCATATTTTCCATGTTATAGAATCAGTAAAGCAACCATGTAAGTTTCTGCAATTATTTATTCTTTGTACCTCAATTCTTTTTGCACTGTCTTTATTAAACGTTTCTAGAAATGTGAGTCCCAAATTGAGAGTAACTATCATGCTTCACAAAAATATCTTGCCTTAAGTAGTTCCCTCTATCATTAATGATGTCAGGGTGGTCTTCCACTATGTTTAAATCCAGTGTTTAGTGTAAATAGAATCATAGAATGGTAGGGGTTGGAAGGGACCTTTAGAGATCATCTAGTCCAACCCCCTTGTAGAAGCAGGTTCACCTAGATCAGGTCTCATAGGAACACATCCAGGTGGGTCTTGAAGACCTCCAAGGAAGGAGACTCCACACTCTCCCAGGGCAGCCTATGCCAGGGCTCACAATACTGCAAAGGTCGGTTAAGCTTAACCATCTAATCCAGCAAGATGGCTTCCAAGAACAATAACATTGTTCACTATGTACAGATTTAAAACCTCTGGCATCCCTGTTTAGCATCAATCAAGCTGCCAGGGACTGCAGAAGTTTTGTGATCTGGATCTCTGTTGTCTAACAAATGGCCTAAAATTCATAATATATTTCATTCAAAAGACTGAGAAAAAATCAGATGTGAAGGTAGACATCTAGTTCTGACATTCTGCCATGGTTTTTCAGGTTTACCTTGAAATTAACATCTCTGGAATCTGTTTCCTTCTCTTTGCATTACTAGTACAGACAATGTGTTACTAGTAAACACATTCTGAGAACAAAAAGGTAATAATAGAGTCATGGAATCATTTAGGTTGGAACATAGTCTAACCCTCCTGCCCAAAGCAGGGCCATCTCTGAAGTGTAGGTTAGATTTCTCAGTCGTAACCCCACTGAACAATTATTTGCTCTCAAAATGATCTGTGCTTTTAAAATGTCTTTGAACAGGGAAAATAACTGGTTAGTATCACAAAGAGTTGGAAAAGGGTTATAGGTACACTCATTCTTATGCTATCCTTGCAAAACTTCTTGCAGAAAACTTCATTTATACAGCACCACAATACTCGTAAGCTGCTGCAGGTAGGCTGTCATCCCCTTTTAAACCTGCTCTTGATGGTATATAATTAGTGTTTTCTGCCTGACTTCCATAAAAAGGATCTGCCACATCTCTTATTCCCTATTTCCCTTGAAGAGAAAAAAGGCTTTGTAGCTGAAGGCAGCAGTTAACAAATGAGCTGAGAGAACAGTTAGTTTATTCTTTGAGATACGTTTTCCACAGAGACAATCTGATTCCTGGTAATTCGTAGTGTTTATCAACTTCAAAACCTTTACCTTCCTCTCCTATGAGCCAGGGAAGACACAACTTTCCCTGTTTCTTTGACAACACAAAATTATACAGGCTTTAAGCAGAGAATCCTGCCTTACACTACTATTATACATATCTGCTAGTGTGAAAGGTGGGAGGATCCTGGGAACAAAGCAGAAGTAGAAAAAAACCTAAGTGAAAGGAAAGAGTCACTCTACTGATGCCCCCTACCTACATACCCTGACTCTTTTTGGTTAACAAAAGGCAGAAAGGTGAGCTGAAAATGATGTAGCTGATTCAGATACAAGAATTCTCTAACAGGCATTGAAGGCTGTCTGGACTATAATGTTTAAGAGGATATTTTAATTATTGTTTTTTTCCAAAGAAATAAATCCACAAAAATTTGCAATCTGATCTAGGTGACCCTGCTTCTGCAGGGAGGTTGGACTAGATGATCTCTAAAGGTCCCTTCCAACCCCTACCATTCTGTGATTCTATGAAAAATCAAGTCTCTATGTAGTCAGAAGCTCAACCTGGTAAAATGATATTGCATTTAGGATTCAGCGGGGACCTATCAACTTTGCTGCTTTTATGCTGATGGACTCTTTCAGCACAGGTGAATGAAATTGCTTCATAGCAATCATTGAAGGCACTAGTGAATTAAAACAATTAAGTCAAAAGAGAAAGCTAATAATAGAAGTCAACACCAGATATTCTTTTGGATTACTCATCAAATCTGCAGGTTTACGAATTAAGAACCTTCAAGCATAATTCCGATTATGTACTACTGTTGAAGTCTTCAAAGAAGTCATATATTTAAGAAATAGGTAAGAATTCCTTAAATGATCAAAGTTAATCTTTAAGTTAATTTTAAAATATCTCCATAAATCAGATTGTTTGAAGGTTTTTCTTCTCTGGGTTCTAACAGAAGAATGTATACCCATCCCTACATCAAAAGGATAAGGCAGGAAAGTATTAAAAATCTGAGTCTGTGCCTTTTCTCATAGTGTACTCAGCACTCAGAGCTCACAAGAAACAGTCCACTTTTGTCATCACTTTGAAGAAAATGCTTTTGTCTTTTCAGATCATGTCTGTTGCCAAAGAAGGCCCCACTGAGAAGATTTGCCACAGCATCTTGAAAACTGCAAAAGTAATCTGTCATGATCTGAAGCAGAAGATGCTATTTCCAGAGCTGTGTTACCTCCTGATATAACTATAATTGCTTTTGCCTTGTTAAAGTACATTGTTATACTACATCAACATGGGATTTTGGAAAATTTTGGACAAAAAAGTCACTTTTCATGCAAGACAGGTGGCTTTGAAGTCAAAAACATTTTTACGTAAACAGAACATGACACCTTTGTAAATGAGTCTATTTGACAGTGAAATTTGAACAGATAATCCTATCAAGAACTGACAATTTCATAGAGAAGCATTTTTCATTGCTGATGTTTTGTGAATAGTCATTTGCAGTGTCAGACTTGGCAGGAGAAGAAGGGAGCAGAAGATAGGTAAGGGCTGGAGTACGAACTCTACACTAAACTTCAACCAAGGGATAAAACAGTCTCAGGACACATATTGTATCACAATTCAATCTAACAATTGTAATCCACTACATGAGTGGCTTTCTCTATGTGACTATAAATACATCAGAAATACCAGTGAACAACAGATTTATCTATAAAGATATGTTCAGTAAATTTATAACTAACTACATTAGAAAATAAATACCTGATACTGCAACTGATCAGCCTTTCAGGGACAGATAGGTAACAATCCACTAGCTTAAGCAGGACAGTGAAATTCTAGAACTGAGCAAAATCTGCTACTTATATCAGTTTATAAAAGTGCAATTAGCTGTGCCATTCTATGCAGTAAAGATTTTGTCAATCCGATCACTGCTGTAGTGTCAGTTTGACAGAATTACCAACACCTCTTTTCCCCTTCTTCAGAAACGTTGCTTTGTCTGACAAAGAGTTATCATAAGGAACACATGAAATCCATAAAGAGTAATAGTGAGATTCATATTTGTTTTCAATATATTTTCCTTCAGAAGGGAGTAATACTCAAGGAAAACCACTTTTCAATAACAAAGCACAATAAACTCTACAATAATGATTTTTGTCCAGGCATGTGACTTAAATTTAAAAATACATAAATAAATAAAGCAGAACTTACCTTGTGTCACTGTTTTAAGTACAACTAAAGTTGACAGAAACCTCAAAGGCAAACAGGAACTCTTAAAGAAAGCTGCTGATTTTGATTTACCCTCTGCAAACTCTTCAGAAGAACTATGTGGGTTTCTTTTGCTTACTATGCCTTTGAAAATATCTTCGCCAAGTCTCCTCATTGTTGATGCCAGTATTGCATGCTGTTTCAAACAATGCATACACAGTTAGTATATGCATTACAACACACTAAAATCCTGTGTAGTATACAGAGATATATATGTTCCCCTAGAGATTAGATATTAAATAGTGAATGCTTTGACCTTGTATTGGAATATAATCTATACAGGAGATACTGCTTTGTGTTCCAAAAGCAGTAGAACATTATCACAGCACCTTCTCAACATGTAGTTCACAAAGAACTGGGCTGACATCATTTAAGATGCCTCAGGTTCCAGATCAAGCTGAGCTTCAGTCAGCTCTATTTTACAAGGTTGCCTGAAGGTTATATCCTGTAAAAACGTTCACAGAATAAAGGTCTAAACATCAACCTTAAGAACACTGTTCTTAAGTACAGCTAAGACTTTTCAACATAAACTATACAGAAATATTACTTCAGAATCAAACTTCACAGTTATTTTCATTTAAAATAAGTTTCTTATCAGCACTGAAACTAACAGCTTGCTATTCTGTTGGACTTAAACTCAGGATTTTTACAGAGTTTCAAGATATTTACAGTTTCCTACCTTTTGTATTAGCAAAAGCCCTAGTGACTTTTTTCCCTTTTTTCTATATCCCTTTTTTCTATAGTAGCTAGCAACAGGACAAGGGGTAATGGGATGAAGCTGGAACAAAAAAAATCCACTTAAATATAAGAAAAAACTATTCCACTGTGAGGGTGAGGGAGCCCTGGCACAGGCTGCCCAGAGGGGTTGTGGAGTCTCCTTCCTTGGAGGTCTTCAAGACCTGCCTGGACATGTTCCTATGCGACCTGATCTCGGTGAACCTGCTTCTGCAGTGGGGTTGGACTAGATGATCTCTAAAGGTCCCTTCCAACCCCTACCATTCTATGATTCTATGACTATACCGAGTCTTTGCAGTATGGCTACTGTGCCTTTCTTTATTATACTGCTAAACACTTTCTCAGAGCAGTCTAGTCAAAGGGAGTAAGGAATGTCCCAGAGAACAGAAAACTAAAATTCCTTTCCTGCTTTGCCACACACTTCCATCAGTTTCAACAAATCTCATGCAAAAAGTAAACTCAAAAATACTGCCTTTTCTAGTGCAAATTTTGTACATGGATATGTAAAACTGTAACTTTCAGATGCTTAGACACTACAGATACCACATATGTATGAAATCTATGTTTACACAATGTAAAATGTAAAAGTTACTTGAAAAATAATTCTTTTGCCATCTACCTGTGATAAAAACTACGAATTCAGGCTCTGCAAAGACAGCAGTTTCTCTGTATATATTACAGAAAACATTCACTTTTCATATGTATTTTAAAACATCCAATTAATGTCTTTGGTGAATTTAGCTTTTAAAAGCTAAATACTGCAAGAGGACTACTTGTTTTACCTGAACACCAGTGTCTAACTGTCTTATAGACCAGTAAATAAATTTAATCACAGGCACGTGTAGTTTAGGATTCACAAATGGCATCCACTGGAGTTGCTCAGCAGCTATAGGCAAAAGCTGTAAAAATATACAAAGGAAAAAGTACATGCAATAAATGAAACTAACGTACAAGGCAACCATAAATGAAAAACAAACACAACTCCCAGCTTTCTCTTGGAGTTTAAGAGATAACATATGCAAATACCCCCTGAGCAGATCCTATGCAAGTAACAGAATTATGTGCATACACAGATTTTAAATTTTACAGAGGTTTACAGGTAGAAGTGGAGGTGCATCATGTGAGCTTAATCTCAGTAAATACAATCTCAGTGGCTACAAATCTTTAATACAATGAAGAAAAATGGTAGATTTTCTAAACACCTCACTAATTTCCAAACCTTGGTATTCTCAGGGAGAAAACAATAAAAGTGTTAAAAGTACAACAGAGTATCCCATTTAATCAAGTGAAACTTTACTATCTAATATAAGCATCAAAATATTTTCAATTAGAAAGTTCATCTCCTTAGAAAAAGGGAATTACATAAAGTATTGCCATAAAACACAGGAGACTATCAACTGACAGAAATGACTTGAAATCAAATGATGAAATTCTCAAGTTGAGACGGAACACATTGTCTTAAAAATGATCTGTACGCTTTATGAATGACAAATTTTCTATTATAGCTCACTGAGTGAATACTGACTTATTAACAGTGATTTTGTTTTAATTACTGTACCCAAAGCATGTATGAAAGAGGCTAACCCGATACATTCTCAAAATAATTCATAAAAACCCCATAAATCTGAAGACACGTTAACAAAAGCAAGCAATCCAAACCCCTTTACCTTCATACACTTTTCCTGAGTGCAGGTTTTCTTGGAGGTCTGGGTAACTCTAAGTTTATGATTATCCTCTCTTTCTTCTTGTATTTTTATTTTGCTAAGGTGCTGGTCTGAGATCCAATCCATAAGAAAAGTTAAAAGCTCATAAACTTGTGAACTCAAAGGTAGCTGTAACACATCCATAACATCAGACATTTCAGTTTTCAAGTTCATGATTTTTCTAAGGCAAAACAGTAACAGACTGAAATATATGGGAGTACATTAGTTCTGAAATATTATGCATAATTTAAAGGATTATAAGTGTATGTCTTGATAAAATCTGGGAGGTAACTTAAGCTATATTAGGAGCCTGTGGAAAACATTATAATCATGGGAATGATCTTTATAATGATCTTTAACAGGGCATGCACACTTTGCTGAGTCTTGTATTAGGGTTTGAGAAGCCTGTATGGTACTAATATAGTATGTCTGGGAAAGGTAAACTCTATGTGGGGTAGAAAGTGGTGATCCTGACCTGGAGATCACTGTACATCAAGGAGCCAGAGATACACATCACAGTTAAACTGAGCAGGTGCAGTGTGTGCTGTGCTGCACAGATCCATCAGCTGCACAGATCCATCAGTTGCACAGTTTATCCCAGTTTAGTTGGCTGCCAGATAAATTTATCCAGCTCACTGTAATGGTAGCCTCCAGACAGCCATCTTGGTACCAGTGACCATGCCTCTGCTTTTGTCTAAAACGGCAACAAGAAGTTCTCCTCTGAACATCCTTCATGAATAGAGTTGTTTTCTTGCAAGAAAATTATATAATAGCTTGAATGGCCAAAAAGTAGGAGCTTCTCTCCATGGACAAGACCTGCTCAACGTGCCATGGGAAAATTCCACCCAGGCTCTGTCTCCTGATGCACAAACAAAACATTCCCCAGAATGTGAAAGGATGTAAGATTTACTTGCTATCTATCTATATCCCTCCTCTTACTTTGCTGTATTAAAACAACTGTTTGATTAAGCCATTTGCTGTCAGGCCTTTCTTACAGAGACCCAGAACAAAGCCTGCATTATTTCTCTCTCTCACATCTCGCTTCCCTTCTCATTGCAGAAGAGATACTAAAAGAAGAAAGACTTCAATAAATTGGCATTCTGTCCCTGTACTACACTGCAGTGAAATACTCTACGAAAGGTATCCCCAGGTCTCTGAAGACAGGCTGCACAAACAGTTGTCTAAAGACTTCAAAAGTTTTCATGCACCTACCTTCAGATAACTTTTTTCTTCTCCACTCAGGACTATAACAACTGATACTGTTTATATTTCACCTGTGACTGAAGTACACTAAACTCTAGCTATAGATATGGACTGTTATAGATGGCTCTGTATAGGCAGCTCAGTTTTAAGGCATTTGATGTAGATCAGTTAAATAGGATAGTGTGAATACCTCTTTCCTATTTCACAGTTTAGTCTCTAGCTAGAGAAAAATCATGGCCAGTTGGGAGATGCTGGTAGAGTACTACCAGAGGACTTGCTACTAAATAGAACAGTGTGCAGGCAGAAAGCATTTCATTAAGTGATGTAAGAAGATATCTTAAGGAACACAAGGTGACTGTTTTGGAACTGTGTATGGAGCAGAAAAGGCCTTGGCATTGTGTAAGCACTGCTCAGCAATAACTAAAACATCTCTGTGTTATCAATACGGGTCTCAGCACAAACCCAAAACACAGCCCTGTACCAGTTATTAGGAAGAAAATTAACAGTATCCTAGCTGAAACCAGGACAAAACACTGCATTTATTCTCTTTCTCTCATTAAGGATCATTTTAAAAAAAACCCAAAATAGTATTACAATCACTTTTGGCTTAGAACATTAAAATTATTTGTTGGATACTTCTGACTGACTACTTTTTAGCAGGTGTAGTCATAAGAAGAATGCTGTACTGTAACAATAACCAGAATGAGTTTAAGATTTGCTCAGACACAGCAAAAAAAAAACAGTTACAGTGTAAGCAGGTTATAATTTTAATTGAGACGAAAGATGACATGACAGGAAGAGGAAAACATACCATAAATAAAAACATATACCTATACTATATCCATACACAATATGAAATCCAGTACAATTACTTTTAGCAATAAGCTTAACTCTTTGTTAACTGCCTGTTTTCCCCCAATACAATCCATATCTTTTCTTACTATAACTAATTCACTTATAAAATACAATTGGAAGTTACATTTTCTAATTTCTAGCAGAAAGAGGGTGTTCCACTGTCTAACGCCTTTCAAATTACTCTATCATTTTGCCCAAGTCTTACCTTAGTAGTTTTTGATGTTCCCATCCCTTTTTCCTGCTTGACAGGTTTACTTTTTTGCACCACTTGACATATATTCTTAGACTTCTGTACCATTAAAAATTCATGCTTCCTCTGCAACAAAATGTAACAATGAATTATATTTCACTTGTTACCTATAAAGGAAGCAGGTACATGTAAGAACAAACCTTACTTGTAGATTCTCTAAACGAGCTTGTACTTTTCTTGCTTGACCTTCCAACTTCTTGTTCAGCTCAGTTACATCACTTAACTGAAAAAAAATCAGACAATATTAAACTATTTGTAAATTCAAAACTCAATTCTTGACTTATCACACTGAAATAAGTTTTTTCTTATGAGCATGTAAAAGCGATAGAAACAAAATCATCATCCACTTCCTCAATAAATCACAGAATCACAGACCGGTTGAGGTTGGCAGGCACCTCTGAAGATCATGTGGTCCAAAACCCCAGCTCAAGCCAGGGAAAGCCAGCTGCCCAGGACTATGTTCAGACAGCTTTTAAATACCTCCAAGCTGGAAGGCTCCACTACCTCTCTGGATAACCTGTTCCAGAACAAATAAGATAGCAGTATGTCTTCATTTATCTGCAGTCCAACCTTTCAGTTCGTATGGAAAGAATAAGCTCTATAGGTATACAGGCACTATACTTTTCACAAAGAAGTGACAAAAATAGAGTGCACATTTCAAGAATGGTCTGGTAGTCTTACTAATGTAAGTAAGTCTACTTTTTATTTAATAGCATCAGCACAGCAATTCAGCATAGGGTGGATTCTGTTATGTTATAAAGTACTCTCTCACTATCCACTCTAAACTTGCTTGATAGGACATGCATTTGTTCTTCCTAACAATTAGCTGTTGCTAGTAGATCAGAGGAATAAGTCCCACCGGTATTCACACTGTAAAAGATCACAGAAGCTAAATTTCAGGTACTAGAAAACTGTGTGGAAAGTACTTTCAGTCATTCATATAATTCTTGTCTTACAGAAAGAAAAAAATCATCAATTTTGCAAACTTAAGCTATTCAAGTATTTTTAAATGTTGACTGTAACTTGCAAAATGATTGAACAGGAAACAATTTTACCTGTTTTCTTAAAGAGTCATTCATTTCCTTCAACGTGTCAAATGATGACTTCAGCCTCCTATTTTCTTTAGTTATTTCTCTCAAGGCTTCTGTCAGCTGTTTAACTTCTGCCTCGTGTTGCTACAGACATATCAAATGTAAAAACATAACTTACAAGAGCTTATTTTAGAAACAATTCTAAGACTCATTATAGTGTCAAAATAATAGGATACGCTTTCAAAGATCATGTTTGGATTCTGCATTGCCAAATCTGCCCATTCAACCTGTCAGGAGTAAAACAATACCCACACTGCGTAATAAGAAGCCATAAAGAAACCGAGAGCAGCGTGCACAGCCTATTGCTATTATTCTTTCCAGATTCTACCTAAACTAGATGATATGAATATGTACATTTCTCAAACAAGTACAGACGTGGGAAATGTTTGTGAACTAAAATCAATGACAAAGCTTTTATTTGCAGCTTATTCTTACGAAAAAAAAAAAAAGAAGTGATTTTGTTTTGCAGCAACTGTGGATGTTTCAACTAGTTCGTTCCTGAAGGACTGTACCCTGTGGGACAGACTCACACTGGAGCAGTTTGCAAAGAGCTGTGGAAAGACCCGTGTTGGAGAAGTTCATGGAGAACTGTGTCCTGTGGGAGGGATCCTACACTGGAGTAATCACACTGCCTGTGACAGTAATGTGATGTCACTGTCCTTATCTCAACCCACAAACCTTTCATTATATTTTCTCTCTTGTTCAGCTGAGGAGGGGAGTGATGCAGCAGCTTTGGTGGGCACCTGGTATCTAGTCAGTGTCAACCCACCACAGCCTCTTACCTTGCTGTAGTGGCAATGAAACCCATTTGACAATTTTTGATTAACATACACCAGTAGTTAGTTATTGCATTGTTTTCTGCACTGTGCTTCCCACTGTTTGCTCATAGCTGGCTTCAGAATTTATTTATTTATTTGGAGAACTGACAATGAGTTGATGGCTGTACATCTCTTTCCCTTTCAAAAAGAAAGGCATCACTTGTTAAAAATGTTCTGATGCTCCATTAGAACTCTATACATTTTCACAAATAACCACTGATTTTTCCTGGGTTTTAATCATCCAGTTCCCTAACTGGTGTAATGTTCCTATAAGCTCAGAACACCTGAAATATCTAAATTAACATATTACCCTATTCTTTCCCTGTTGAAAAGTTGAGATGCTGCTCCTCTGATGTGCTTGTCCCCTTTTTAACGTGTAGTCTATCCAACCGTCCACAGCTCATGGGAAAGGTTTATCCACACACTTCAAAGAGATGTAATTTCTCAGCTCTCTCAGAATTAGGTTGATCTTTTCTTCCTTTGAACTTTCTGAGTGGTTTTTTTTTTGCTAATACTGTCTCCAATAGCTGTTATATCACTGTGTCTTAAAGCCTTCCCAAGGAAATCTACTTCAGCTACAGCTAATGTAAAGATACTCACTTAAGTTAGATACAATTACAGATCCACCACATTTTTTTCTGATATACTGTTTATACTGGTTACCTTCTTT
Organism: Colius striatus; assembly: GCF_028858725.1. Lineage (NCBI taxonomy): Eukaryota > Metazoa > Chordata > Aves > Coliiformes > Coliidae > Colius > Colius striatus. Next base: position 62,314,051 of record NC_084759.1, read on the forward strand.
TCTAAATTGTAACAGCAAAATGTAACTACACATCAGACAACTAATAGTAACATTCTGAAACAGAAGCCATACAAAAAAACACCCCTGACAATATTGTTTGGTACTTTTAATGTAAACCTGTCACTGGAGATTTTGAGCACTTGAAAGAAAGAAGCGTTACATTCGGCAAATACGTGATGGCTTAAGATGGCTTAACTGCAGACAAGCTAAATGGCATGGAGAGCAACAAATATCTTTAAACATATTACTGCACCTCTTTTATAATTCCAAATTTTGTGTGAACTTCTTCTTCAACACCTCTTATTTTAGCCAACACTGCCTCATGTCTGAAGAGCAATGCTTCTCGCTCTGTTAGAAAACACTCTTGTTCCTGGAGCTGCAGAGCATACTCCCGCTGTGCTGAACTTTCTCTCTGTATTAAGAAAAAAACACATTGAAATGGCTTTAAAACCCATGAAATTGTCACAATTTATACTGAATTTGAATTTTTTCTCCCAGAGATATGCTTAGCTATTTATGAAATTATAGCGTTACACACAGCTTACTAATTAAAAGTATCCTGATGGTCATCTGTGTTCAGTTTCCCCAAACATTAACTCGTTTTAACTCTTGAATGTAGAAGCTCTGCCTTCAAACTCCTGCAAGTTGAATTTTATCTGATCTACCCACTATTCTGTCTCTTCACAAGTAAGGAACGATAGGACAAGAGGAAATTGTGCCAGGGGAGATTAGGAAGAACTTTTTCACCATGGGGGTTGTTAACACTGGCACAGGTTGCCCAAGGAGGTGGTGGAGTCTCCATCCCTGGGAGTATTTAAGATGCACAGATGAGGTGTTGAGGGACATGGTGTAGTGATGGGCTTGGCAGTGGGAGGTTAGTGGTTGCACTTGATGAACTTAAAGGCCTTTGTCATACAAAATGATTCTATGATTCAAGTCAAAGCACCACTATCAAATTAGCAAATTAATTTGAATTAATTTTAGTATATATGAGGAAAGGCTGCGGGAACTGGGGCTGTTTAGTCTGGAGAAGAGGAGACTGAGAGGAGATCTTATTAACATTTATAAATACCTAAAGGGTGGGTGTCAGGAGGTTGGGACATCCCTTTTTTTTATAGTAGCTACCAACAGGACAAGGGGTAATGGGATGAAGCTGGAACACAAAAGGTTCCTCTTAAACATAAGAAAAAACCTATTTCACTGTTCAGGTGAGGGAGCCCTGGCACAGGCTGCCCAGGGTGGTCGTGGAGTCTCCTTCCTTGGAGGTCTTCAAGACCCGCCCGGACATGTTCCTATGTGACCTGATCTAGGTGACCCTGCTTCTGCAGGCGGATTGGACTAGGTGATTTCTAAAGGTCCCTTCCAATCCCTACCACTCTATGATTCTAAGTAACTGTGATTAGTATAAGCAATAAGTAATAGTTTTAGTATATAAGAACATATATTTTAGTACCTAAGTAATTTCTCAATTCTCTGTCAAAAGTCTTCATAACATTACTCAAAGAACACATTTAAGTCGATTCCAGTTCCTACCTGGAGTTTCTCATGTATGACAAATAATTCATCACAAATCTGACTGATGTGGGGTGGTATTACATCTCGACTATTGCATGCTTGAGCTTCAGTTCTGCTCAGAATTTTCTTTATCAAACCATTGGTAATATCTCGGTCACTATTTTCTTGTGTATTTGCAGGCAAACAGGATGGTAAAGTGCTGTCTATGGAAAGGAAAAAAACCTCATTTTACATTAAAAAATTAGTCCTAGGTAAATAATGATAATATTGTTGTTCCATAACAGCAAAATCAGAATTTAGAGTGACAAGTTTAGAGCAAGAGGTATCCAAATGAGAAAGTAACCTCCTAAGGAATTAGAGAGAATTGCTCAAAGCCATATTCCACAACTTGTTCAAACTGATCAGAGATCAACGGAGTTTTAGAAGTAAAACTATGCCCTCCACCTCAACATAGAAACCCTATGGATATCTGTATTAAATCTATGCCCAGACTGAATCATAGTGTAGCCAAAATCTAATATTTTTGCGATTTGTTGCTGACTAGACCTTGGCCTGACAAGTTAACTGAAAAAGGATTAAGAAACTACTAGATGTGACATGAGAACTGCTAGACATGATAGATGAGAGCGTAAGAAGCTCATGAAAGTGTCAGATAGTACAGTGAGGGATGGTTGAACTTCACAAATAGCCAGATGGTCAAAAATCACAGAAAATTGCAGGGAAGGATTGGGACTGAGAGATATTGTGCAAGGCCAACTGCATCTAGGTGCCATATCAGGTCAAGATTACCTAGGTGACAGTATCAGAAATACAAATTTGGGTACTGCGGTAGTTTGTCTGATAGTTAATTTCCTCATAGTGGCTCATATTGCTATGTTCTGGACTTGTGCTGAGAACAGTGTTGGTAACACAGGGATGTTTTGGTTACTGCTGAGCAGTGCTTGCACACCATCAAGGCCTTTTTTGCTTCTCACTCTGCCTTGTCAGAGAGTGGGCTGAGGGAGCACAAGGAGTTGGAAGGGGACAGAGCCAGGACAGCTGACCCCAACTGACCAGAGGGGTATCCGACTGGTCACATGACACCATATGGCATCACGCCCAGTAATAAAAGCTGACAGAAAAAGGAGGAAGGGGACAACTTCCATAGATGTGGCATTCATCTTCCCATGTCACTGTTCTGTGTGCTGGAGCCCTGCTGCCCTGGAGATGGCTGAACACCTGCCTGCCCATGGGGAGTGGGGAATGAATTCCTTGTTTTGCTTTACTTGCATGCACAGCTTTTCCTTTACCTACTAAACTGTCTTTATTTCTACTCACAAGTTTTCACACTTCTACTTTTTTGATTCTCTCCCTACTAAAGCAAGAGAGTGAGGAAGCAGCTGTGTGCAGTTGAGCTGCCAAGGGAGGTTGAACCACAACAGGTACAGATAAGCAAAACACAGGCCAGGAAGGCAAAAGGAGTTAGTGATGGGTTGTTAATTAAGCAGGTAGCTATGAAAGAGAAAAGAAGGACAATGAGAAGGAGCATCAAGGAACAGCAAAAAGGTTACTACATAAGCAAGTGATGTAATCAGGGCTAGTTGGTGATATGGATTAGGTAGCTCTGTGGTTGAACAGCCTTTACAGATGGAGCAGGAAAATCAACTAACCCTGTTGTTTTGCCAGTTATGTCTGCTTTAAGGGTGAGGAAGGATAGCTTAACTAGTACAGTGACATACAAATCATAAAAGAAACAGAAAAATAAAGGAAAACAGAAAAAAACCCCAGTCCTATCTGAAACAAATGAGAGTGATATTTATCCATTTTGTATTTATTTGGCTTTTGATCCTAAATACTGTAAATTATTAATTTCCTGGTGATTTTTTTTTCCCAGAAAGAATGTGTTTTCAGAAAGCTGTTCTTATACTCCCCCCACCAATTTAAAAAAACTTCCAGTGAGCATCTATTACAGTTCCATTGATCTGTTCTGTCTGGCTTCTGAGATTCCTTTTAGCCAGTTTGGGGTTTGCTGGCTGGATGTCTCCATGCTTCCAGAGACACTTTCAAAAGAATACACCAGTGTTCTTCTGAACCTAAAACTCCACAAGAGACAGAGCTACACTGATTCACAAGCTCCTTGAATTGTGGCAGAATTTTCAAACATTTGCAGTGAATGAATGCCAGCTGGTTCCTGCCTCAGTCTTCTAGTCAGAATTTCCTCAGTTAACTGAACAACAGATAACTCTCTCTTTTCATCCTTAAACTGGTAAAGACATCTGACTTAACAGCTGTAGTATTTGTTAGTGCAGCTAGCTACTTAAAACAAAACAAACAAACAAAACCCCAGGCTCATCCTTCTACATTCTTTAAAGTCACCTGGTAACCAGTTTCCTAATAGGCTGATTTTTCTTTGTAAAATCTATATTTGTATCGTATTATGTCTGCACCTTCTGAACTTATCCCAAAGGAGCTACCCATAGTTACATGAAAGGTCAAAAACCCAAATTAGAATAGATTTTAGCTGATTATTTTATTTCTGAACTGACCAGAAATACATTTACTAGAAAGCTTTTTAAATGACGTGTTAGACTTCACACAGTTTGACAAGTATTTAAAATTCAGTATTTATTACCTGTTTCCACAAATAGAGCTGTATTTTTAATTTCATCAGTTTCAGAGCAATTAAAGCTCTTTTCTTCTATTTCTAGACCACTTGAATTGCATAAAGAATCTTGCTCGTCATCAAAACTAAAAAAAACCAAAACAAAAAAGCAGTCATTTGAAATGACTCATTTCCTTTCTACACATGCTACACATGTAAGAGCAGTAAGAGAAGTCTGGACAAAAATGTAAATGTTGCTCTAAGGTTTTTGTATTTGACTGGTAACAAATAAATCATTTGGATGGAAGGCATTATTACTCACAAGATTTTAAGCATGACAATTAGTAACATTGCTGACTTATTAACTCAAATTTTCATGCTGTAAGCACAATGTATGCGGCAGATAAACCCAACACTCTTCTCTCACCATCAATCACCAAATTCCAGGGAAGACAGAAATACCAACCCCCTTTTCATTATTTCTTCTTCAGATTTGGTGTAAAGCAGCCCTGAGAACAGACTCCTTAGCTCTTGGAATCAAATTAGTTCTAAGTAAGCTTAAAGCTGTTTATCAGTCTAAACTACTTGCCTTTCTCCTAGCTCAGTTTATATCTCCAATATTAGCAATTCCAACATACACAGATTAGATTAGAAAGAGAGACAACATTCTTCATCAAAATCAGCATTCACATTATTTCATACACCAGCCATAAACAGTTATTTATTTAATGAGAATCTTGAAATCACTTCTGGATCTGTGCCATCCAAACATATTGTTTACTCATGGTTTATCTGGATTTTAAGAGATAATAAATGATAAAGTAGAGCAGAAAACAAATCACTTCTCACCAATCCCAATCTTTAAAACTTTTTAGGAAATCACTGGAAGACCTGATGCTGTTCTCTCTTCCACTTCCAGTAAATTCTGATCGCAAAGAACATTTGGATAAAGAAATATTTGTGTTTTCCAGTAAGCTGTTTATGTCACCTGAAATATACAAAATGACAATTTTCTTTTACATTTGAGAAGCTGACATTAAGAAACTGACAAGGGCTTACCAGAAATGTTTGCCATGTAATCATGTATGTTTAAGAACCAAAACAACCACTGACAAGGCCTGACAAATGACAAATTGTAACAGCTTAAACAACAGGAGGAAATACTTACTTTTCAAACCAGATTTGTCTTTGTTAAGTTTTACCTTGCCTTCATACACTATTTTTTTTTGTATAACCAAAGTCTGATGAATACATTGTTTTACTTTGCTGTCTGTGTGCACCAGGAACATGTGCTTCTCAAAAAGCCCAAAGACATTTGAAATATTAAACATATATGTGTTTCTAATTTAAAGCCAAATCATGCATTACGAGGTGGACTCGTAAGGAGCAAGACTTAAACAGTTTAGGAACTGCTGTTTTAAAGCATCTTTGTACTCTTTATGTGAATGTTAACATTCCCAGTCTGGCTCCCAGATATGAGAAACCTCAGACCAAGAATGTCTATCTATTTAAAATGAGAAAATACAAAACAAAAGAAATCTGGGAGTGACATCGTTGTAGTATATATATTCCCTGGAAAAGGTATTGAAGTAACGTTTTTCAGTATTACCTTTGTACACTAGGCTGCTTCCATTCTTATACTTGTTATGTAATGCTCCTGAAAGGAGATCCTAAAAGAAAGCAAAAAATCACTCTAATATAGTCAGAATTTTCAGAGAAAGTTTATATTACAACTTATTTAACACTTAAAACTCCCTTGTGACAGAACTCCTACCACAAACTACTGACTTTGAAAAGGGAATGAGGTTTCTTCAATATGCAAATGATCCTCATATTAAGAGGTAAACACATTTTCCCCAGTCTAATAAAGAAATATTCAGTGTTATACATTAAAATATTTGAGAGGCTGCAAGACACTATGAAGACAGTAAAATAAAATAAGGCTGTAAAAGTAGGCTTAGCCAATCACAGAGACAGTGACATCTCTCTTTATGCCTAGGCTTTTTATATCAAAGTTTCTTGCTCTACTTTTTCCTGCCAACTTGTAACAACATTATAAAAAAACAAAGGACAGGAAGTTTTAAGCTACATGCAAAATCAATTAAATGTGCATTGGGAAAAACTGGGCTCAAAGCAGCTCTCATGATCTTGGATGCGTTTCACTGCATCTCTCTGCTATGCTCTAAATGAAGTGATCAACAGTTGTATTTTCTTGTGCTTAAATATTGCTTTTTAATGAAATAACAAAATGCACAAATCTAGTGCTTTCTTCCTTGCAAGCATTCCACTTTGAAGTCTCAGGATATTTTTTTAAAGATAATTTTGGTAATTATTTTTCCTTCAAGAAGTTTTGTAACTCAAAACAGAACAATTTCCAAGAAAACCAGACCATCTAGACCACCACAAAATGCTGAGTTGTAAATCATTCTGGAGGAACTAAGATTAGATACATACAGAATTCAGCTGGTAAAGAAGTCAAATCTTCACCTCATATTTAGATTCCTGATCCTAAAATGGCAAGTCACACCTTTTTCCTCAAAAAAAAATGGGCTGGTTTCCATACTTGTTTGATGATTCCCTGGACCAACTTGATCTTGCAACTCAACTGTGTTTAGCTCAAATCCAGCTTTCAGTCTCTCCATATCTTTGGCTGCTCATGGGTATTGTAAAAACATATTATTTGCCTTGCAGCATGAGTTTGAACACCTAGGGTGTGCTTTCCCCTTGGACACACTTGAAGCATTTGACCCACAGAATACACCTGCAAAAATTCACCTCAGTGAAAGACTTCAGAAAAAATAAAGGTAAGCACCTAGCCAGTGACTATTCCTTCTACAAAGTGTCTTTGCTGATGGATTTTTAGTCAGATCAGTTTCCTAATCCACTGTGTGGACCTATATATGCTTATGACAGCACAAGTAACAGAGACACGACAATCCAGTTCCTTCACTTGTATCAGTGCAATGAACCTGGCACTCCCTGGTGCAAAAGAGCATTGCTTTACCCCAGCAATACCCATAATAATTTGCCGTCTGGTCACTGTGTCAGTCTCTTATGAACTACAGGTGTGAGTCTCCTCTAGCTGACCAGATAATGAGCAATTCCCTGCTCCTTGAAAACAGAGATCATAGAATCATTGAATGGTAAGGTTGGAAGGAACCTTTAGAGATCATCTAGTCCAACCCCTCTGCAGAAGCAGGTCCACCTAGATCAGGTTGCATGGGAACACGAGCAGGTGGGTCTTGAAGATCTCCAAGGAAGGAGACTCCACAACCCCTTTGGGCAGCCTGTGCCAGGGCTCCCTCACCCTCACAGTGAAAGAGTTTTTTCTTAAATGGAACTTTTTGTGTTCCAGCTTCATCCCATTACCCCTTGTCCTGTCATTAGATACAACAGAAAAAAGTGATGCCCCAACTTCCTGGCACCCACCATTTAGATACTTGTAAATATCAATGAGATACCCCCTCAGTCTCCTCCAGACTAAACAGCCCCAGTTCCCACAGCCTTTCCTCATATAAAAGAGATAATTACTAGGTTTTATTAAAAACAATCACAAACACTCCTAACACATTCCAAACAAAGCTAGCAATTGCTGTGGCAAAAGATGGTGTAAAAGAAATTAGTTATTATCTATTTCACATGTGCCTAGCATACCACTTCCAAGAGGATTCACATATTTTACCCAACTGGCAAGCACCAGAGGATTTCAGGCAAAAACTAAGTGCCAAGCTGCTCAGGGTCTGTTTTGGAAATTCCTAAAAGCTGGAATTGCAATTTCCCGGGAAATTTCAAGTTCAGACAAGGAAGACTCTTCAGCACTTCCACTGCAGTGCAATCAGAGCAGAGGGACAGAGCTAGGGCTAGAAAGAATGCACTTTACATGCACCCTCCTACTGGCCTGTTTAAATCTCGTTTTTGTCTGTCGCCCTGGACACGTATCTAATACCCCATCGTTTACAATGAACTCCTCGGGAGGGGAGCTGAGATAAACCCCCCCAAATACCTCAGTGACTAGGTGAGGAGGAATGACTTTCCTCCTTCCCTCTCCCTGCCCCGGCGTGCCCTCCCCGGCCCAGGCGTCTCACCCCAGCCGGCCCCCGCAGGCATGGCCGTTGCAGTCGGCGCTCGAAGCAGCCGAGGCCCGGGCCCGGGCCCGCCATGGCGCTCCGCGCCGCCGCTCGAATAAACCGCCACCACGGCAGGCAGCGGGCGCAGGCGCGGGAGGCGGCGGCGCGCAGGCGCACGGGCTGCCGGCGGCCACTGGGGGCCGGGCGAGACCCAGGCGCTGCGCTCCGCCCTGGCGGGAGGAGCAGGGTCGCGGTCAGCCCTGGCCTGGCGCCCGCGCCGTCGCTGATTCTTGCGGGGGCTCCGCGGGACAGGCACACCGGGACTGGGACCTGCCCCGGGTGACAGCTCTTCCAGCGGAACGGGCCTCCCGCCAGGGCCCAAGCTTCGTACAGCCACCCGCAGCATTCCAAGGCTGGTGGAGGAGCTGCAGGGCAGAAGTACTCAGACCTGTCTTTGAAATAAACCAAAGCAAACCACACCGAACAACACACCCAAAACATACCTTAGAGCTGCTTCCAAATCCTATTGCTAGGGAAAAAAACCCTGATAGAGCACAATAAGAGTAGAGTTTCACACCCCTGCCTACACTTACTCCTGCTTATTCACTGCCGCGCCGCTGGCAAAGTTTTAAAAGGCAAACGACCCTGACATATGCAAGCTGCAGCACTCCAGTTTTGCAGTAAAACAGAACTAATAAACACACAGATGACATTTACATTTCTGGCAACGTGCCCCTGTTAAGTAATGTTTTTCAGTAAACTTAAGTCATTTATAAGTGTATGTACACACACACAGAAAAAGGTTGGTGTATCAATCAAAACTTAAGAACACCAGCTTTCAAATATCAAAGTGCTCTTCAGAGACTTCAGACAGCACAAAGCACCAGCATGTGCCTGGCAGCTGCCTCAGCTTGCTCACTACATCACAGAATAAGCATTAAGTTTCAAAGGCTTTCAGCGTATGGAACTGCAATTAGCACCTACGCTTTTCAGAAATTTGCATCCTGATTTGAATACACAAAGCAGGAAGGCAAATTCTGCAAAAGTTTCAATTTTTGAAGCAAATCAAAGCAAAGACATTTATTTTAACAAGACTAAGATTTAATTTTTAAAATTTGACATTTAATACAAATATGTCAGGATAACACAAATACACCTGAAATATGCCAGTGTCTGAACTTTATTTAACATGCAAAAAAAATCAATTGGAACACATAAAAAACCCAACTATAAGCTGTAATTTTACATTTATACATCAGAAGTGTCCATTTTAAGAAGTGGAAATAATTAGTCAATAACATCTAAGTACTGATTTATACTGCTAGAACATCTGTATACTCAAAGAAGTAACTATATTTGTCCACAGTCTGTAATGACAATTTTTCCATTTACTGTCCCTTTAGGAGAACCAAAGGATTCAATCTTCTTCACAACATCCATTCCATCTTTCACAAATCCAAATACTACGTGCTTGAAGTCCAAGTGTTCTGCTTTTTTAAGTGTTATGAAGAACTGAGAACTATTGGTATCCCTGCCCTTATTTGCCATGGACAACAATCCAGGACCAGTGTGTTTCACTTCAAAATTCTCATCTTCAAATGCTGCTCCGTAAATTGATTGTCCACCTGTTCCATTATGGTTGGTTATATCACCTCCCTTAAAAAACAAAAACATGAGGCACAGCATTAATTTACAAGTCACAACACATAAACCAACAGCACAATTCTATTCCCTTTCAACAGTCAAGACTTTTTAGGAAGAACCTTATTCACAGTTTTCATCACAAGTACCACATTCACTTAGCTATAAGGCTTCCCTGCTTCAGCAGCTTTGCTCATGGGCAATGGAAGCAATGGTAGCAGTTTTCCCCTTCTTTATCCCTGAACACAGCATTTTCTCTTCCAGTTCCACATGGTGACCCCTCCTGCAGGCCTGTCTTTCCCACTGCCTGCATCACTTGACCCCGATCCCTGGGACTTGTGTTACCTCACTAAAGGTCTGTCCTTGCCTAGTCCCTGCAGGCACACAACTGATCATGGGAAAAGAGTTAAGGTACCAGTGACAAGTAACTTTGTGCTTCCATGCAGGCAGCAACTTTCCTCACATTAGTGCATGTTCAGGAGAGCAGCTACTGCTAGCAAGCATCATCTTTTGACTTTCTGCAAGGCAGGAAGCTTCTGGCTCCTAATTATTTGACTGTACACATTTAAGGTGATAATATAGATTATGATATCTTTGAAGCCTTAATTGTCATTGAAAAGCAACTCACTGTACTCAGAGAAAGTTTAA